>NW_024340696.1:4348692-4605905 GCF_902729225.1 Pteropus medius
ATTAATCTTCTAAGTGAATGTAAACCTATCATAAAAATTATCACCTTCTTTATGTTTGTCAAAGACATCTGAGTTGTCTATCAAAGAGCTATTCACAAAAAAATCACTCTGATAATCTGAAAACAGATAAAAAGAACGCTTAATCAAGTCTATTGCCCTTAGATGAAAATGAAGATGCTATATGGCACTCAGTATTGCAGTAGTTAATAATAAAGTTAATGAACTTTGCAGTCAGACAGAGTTGGGTTCAAATTCTAGTTATTCAACTTTTAGAACTTTCAATAGTGATTACGCATGAGCTACTTGGCCTGAATTTTCTCATAACTGTATGAGACAGCAATTTCTTGATTTGAGCACTAATGAGGATTTGCTTAGAAAATGGTTGGCAAGGTTTTAGCCCATTGCCAAGCAGAGAGTGAGCACTCATTAAGTGATCCTTAAAGCTTATTTATGCCAAATTATATTTAAAGGACGGTTAAATAGATTGAGAATGCAGTATTTAAAAGAACTGATTTCCCAACTAATGAGGTTGATTCGGATAACCCACTTTGACCTCCTTGACCTCTATCAAGTTTGACTAATTATGTCAAACTTGATAGAGGTCAAGGAGGTCAAAGTGGGTTATCCGAAATTAGAGAACATGTAGGATCAGAGCCTGAGCCAAGAAAGAACAATGGAACTGTAAGAGGAGAGCAGGAAGATGAAGTTGGAGCCTGTGTGGAGCGAGGACTTTTCCTATAGATAGGCAATAGCAATAGCATGGATGGCTTATATGCAGGGGGCATTGCCCAGATCATTAAATATGTAAATTAAAGGGAGGCAAGTTCATTACAGTCTGAGAAGGAAGTTATAAAGATGGAAAAGAAGAAAAACCTATACTGTTAGATTATTATTGTGCAAATCGATATGTATAAAATATGTATAAGTATGTCATATATAATGTATGTAAGTAAGCACATATATCCATATATCCCCTAGCTCTGCCACCAAAGGGCCTAGGTTCAGTGATATCTCAATAACTATGAGCCCACCTAGGACCCAGATCTCAGCTTCTAAGTACTATTTCCTACTATAAAGAACTAAACCTCTTTGAGAAATAGCTAATTCCAGTGCTGGGGTAGGGCAAGTCCAAGGTGAACCTACAAAATCTTGTTGTACCAGAAAATGAAAAATTGCTCAATTAATAATTAGAACAAAGAAAAGACACAGAAGCCAGTATGAATAGGTCAACTGACCAAATCCTGGGACAAATCAAGCGATAAAGTAAATAATGATTGTAATGGATTATAATTTATTTTAAAAATAAGAAACCACGAAACCATACCGGTATAGAAAGAAGGAGGGAAGAAAGGAAGAGAGGGAGGAAGAGAAAGGAAGATCTAAAAGATTAAGTATTTGACCCAGAGGGATTGCTTAAATTATTGAATCAGCAAAAGGATGCTCACCAGCATGTTCATGATGGTTAGATAATAGTGGTAAAATTTCAGATTTTTAAAAAAATTTTCTTCTTTACTTTTATATATTGTTTGGATTTTATACAATAAACTTGAATTATTTACATAATCAGAAGAAAGTACGAAAGTGCTATGTTTATCATACTAAGAAAAAAAGGAAGGAAGGAAGGAAAAGGGGAGAGAGAGAGAGAGAAAGAAGGAACAATGGGAAGTTGCATAGCTTTAATCTTATCAAGAGGAAATATCAGACTAGCCCAAGATAAGGGATATTCTACAAAATAACTCGTTTGTAATCTCCAAAATTATGGAGGTCACAAAAGTCACCAAACAGGCTTAGGATGACTGAAGGAGACTAAAGAAACCTGACAACCCAATGGAAAATGTGCTTCTGGACTGGAAGGTTTTATAATAAAGGATATTATTTGGACAAATGCAGAAAGTCGAATGGAGTTTAAGCTTAGATGGTAGCAATGACCAATGCTGATTCTTTCTTTCTTTCTTTCTTTCTTTTTTTTTGATGCTTGTATTGAGGTTATTTGAGGATATTCTTGTTAGTAGAAAATGCACACAACTCTCAAATGGTTCACGAAAAATAAATTTTTCTTTAAATCTACTTGTAAGTTATATCACCTTTAGAATCTTTCAATATAAGATGATAACAACAACATTAACAATAACAAAAACGCCTGCTATGGGAAGCTTTTGAACTGATCAAGAATGGTGGGTAGAATTTATGTCCTCCAATGTTCATCCCTTCTAGTTTGCCTCTGTGTCCTACCCTTCTCTCCCTGTCCCCTGCTATTTCCAACATATGGTAGAAGATCTCTTATAATTATGTACCATATTTATCATTTTTTGTGCTTTTCTTCATAGGCATAAACATTAAAATGCTAGTTAATATACTTACTAAACTATATTAAGAGATTTGTATCTGATAACACAAGACAAGAGGATTTTAGGTTTACTTGGACAAGAGGTGGTTACTTGGAATGAATAGGGTATTGTTGGCTAAGGCTTCTGAACAGATAGGATGGAAAATGCACTTTCCAATTAATATGTATGTATTGTCTCAGACCTGAGAAGCTTTGAAAGGAAGCCATTATTAACCAGAGACATATGAAATGAGGACCAAAGTAAGATGTTATCAGATAATGATCAGAGCTATAGATAAAATGTATCAGGATGACAAGTGCTCTACATTTTAAAAATGACTTGTGAAAAAATCATATCTCAAACAGGAAAATTCATGTACCTAGAAACACACAGTGGTTTATTTCACAGTGAATGGATTTAGAACTTTAGGGACAGTAAGATAAAATTTTGAACTCCAGATTTGTCAAATTGTTTCAATTATCACCATCTCTTTATCTGTAAAATGGCTATAACTGGTAGGTCATTTTAAAGCTAAATGACTTTGAGTGTAGAATGATCTGCTTGGAATTTCCAGTCACATGTGCTTGATATGTGCTAATTCCTGCCGATGCTCCCCATCTCAGTTATGCTTTCTTGTTATCAGAGTGTTTGTGTTTGATCTTCACCAAACCCAGGTTAGTAATAACTTAGTCTCTTCCAAATGACTAGATTTTAGATACAGTGGCATAATAATTATTTATAAGAGCAATAAAGATAATGACATAATATTATAAGTATGCATGTATCAGGTACTACAGTAATCGTGTTATATACCACAGCTCTATTTATTACATGTTATCATTTCCCCCATTTAACACGTGATCTAATTAAGGCTTAGAAGAAAATTTAAGTAACTTTCCCAGGATCACATTACTGATATATAGCAGAGCAAGATAAAACTACATCTATCCAATACTCACAATTCAAGGAGCTATTATACTCTACTGGCCTTACTATGGAGAAATGGGTATATTTTTTATTAGTATTCATAAAAATAATCTTTATTTTTCAGTATTTAATATTTTTATAAAATGTTCATATATATTCTAACTTATCATAGTCTTACAACCTTGTGAAACAGTTATGGCTCAGTTTATGCTATTTATTGTTTTTCAGAGATAAATTGAGACTCAGACAAGTTAAGTCACTTGTCCAGGATTGTAGATTAGCCGTGACACAGTTCAGGTCTT
This sequence comes from Pteropus medius, assembly GCF_902729225.1. NCBI lineage: Eukaryota > Metazoa > Chordata > Mammalia > Chiroptera > Pteropodidae > Pteropus > Pteropus medius. Next base: position 4,352,249 of record NW_024340696.1, read on the forward strand.
CTGGCTCTAAATGTAAGGCTCTTTCCCATGCACTGTTCTCTGTGCATATTTTGGTTAGTAATGCCTTTCTTACTATGAATTCATATATTGTGGGTTGCGTATAGTAGCAGAGCATTTGGCTATTACTTCTAGGAAAAAAGCTAAGAGCATTTCAGTTCATGTTTGTGACTGATATTTTTGCTTTTATATGACCCGAATTTTTTTTTTAAGCAGTTTTCTCTCAAGTTATTAAATTCAGCAGCTTAAATGTATAGTTGTTTTCCACTTTAAACTACATTTATATAACATCATGAGATATTCAGTACAAAAATTAAAAAAAAAATTTGGAACCATTGACACTTAGCGAATGAGAAAAGATTAGGGCTCTCTGCTTGAAGAAAAAGGTATATGTTCAAAATGTTTACCTATCATTTTAGGAATTTTGAAGTTTTTATTAAGCCCATACTTGAATCCTGAATTGAGAAGCACTTTTCTTTCACATCTCTACCACTACTGCTGTTACGAACTGTCAGAATTTATTTTTCAGGCATTATTCTAAAGACTTTAGACTTTACATTTCACAGTACTTTAATGGCAGCCATATGATACAATTGCAATTATCATTCCAATTTTATATGAGGAAATCAAATTGCAGATTGCATTCTCCTGAGAGTTTTACAGAATTATATCTGAGTTCACTTGTAATTCTTTCAGTTTTTGTGTACATATTCTCCCAAATATTTTATTAAAAGGTTGACTGCAACTGATTGAGAAATGACCTTCTAGGAACTCTATTTTGTGCATTTCTAAACTCTTGAAAAAAATATTTACTGAAAACCTGGTTTTTGATTAATAATTTGGTTTCATTAATGGTGTACTATTTTCTGGAATAAGGCCCATTTTTTTGTTAAGAAACCATCTATTTTTAAAGAAACTATAACTTCTAGGCTGCAGATTGAGATACTATAAAAAATGGTGCTAAATATAGCCAAGTCAAGTTATGAATCATTAATATCCCAAATTGCATATGCCGCTGAATTTAGTGCTATAATACAATTTGGTATTGATGAGGAGAAAAATTTTTAGGCTTTTATCTTTACGGAATCCTTTGTCACTGTTAAATGATCATTGCAAATGTTCCTGAAGACAGCATGATGACTTACCTACTCTTAGGCATCTTACTGTTAAAATACAATTTATTTCAAAGAATATGAATTCCCATGAAACTAACAAGGAATTAAAGACATTGTACATTCTAGAGGCACTTTTGTATGATAGTCAAATTATAGCTATCTCAGTTTGTTCTTGTCTGATCTTTCATGATCCAGAGGTGGGGATCAAATGATAGTGAGTGAGTTAGAACATAAATGGGACTAAGCCTTAACTTTTTTCGTTGGTATGGATGACACAGCCTAGTAATGTAATTAGAACATTTCTGGACATAGCCCATGCCATAAATCTCTGAATTTGTTTATTGGCTCAAAAATTATGGCATCTAGCCCCTGTCATATTTTGCCACAAAGAGAAAAATGTATTACTGCTCTTCTTTAATAATGCCAATAAATTAATGAAGATGACAATTATTTCTTAATTTCATGTAACAGAACTTTGAAGATACATGGAGGAAAAAAAGGAGTGATTTTATTTTTCTGATTGTATTTAAACAGCAATCTTTTTAAGAAGCAAAGGCTAAGAGCCCCAATTCTATAGACTGTTGGTTTAACGTGTGTGTATGTGTGTGTTTTAATTCAGTGAATACTTCATTCTTATTTTTCACAACCATTCCTTCTTTTAATGTCTACACCTCCCACCCTTAGGCTTCAAACAGTAAGGTTTTTTTCCCAGATCAGGACAAAGGAAATGTCAGCCTGCTCTGTCACAGGAACACAGGAGAGTACATAGCCTCATATTGGAGAAGTCTGAGAGAGACTCAGTAGTTCCCTGAAACCAAATTATCTCGTGTTCTGAGTTTTGTTCAAATTACAAAGCTCGTTAAGGATCAGAAAGAACATCACAATATAAAAGATTAGGGAGGGATTTTAGCAATTATCTAAGTCCACAGTCTTCTTTTGCAGATGGAAAAGTCCTAGACAAATTGCTTAAATCAGTAGTATTTAGTCCTGTCTGACACACGATCATCTGTGAAGCCTGTAAAAATTACCTACACTCGAGCCTCTCTCAGAAATATTGTATTTCTGAGACTATTCCTGAAAAATTTACTCAGAATATTTGGAAACGGGCTTTAAGGATTATTTAAAGATCCACAAGTGATTCAAATATACAGTCAAGGTTAAGACCATAGGGTTAAGTGATTTTTCCAAGTCTACAAATGTATCAGAAAATGATCAAAGAAAAAACATATCTTCAAGTACCTGATATTTAAATCATGTCTCATTCCAAGTCCTTTTAAATAAATCGTCATCAGCATCATTCTATCTACTGATAGCCTTACATTTGTAGCCAAAATTAGTACAACAGTAGCCAAAAAGTTCAACATTTCTGCATGTTGACAACAAATACAATTATACAGGTAACTTATTGCAAAATATGTCATTGAACTTAATATGCCCTGTGCATTTTTAATTCCTATGAGAAAATGTAGTATGCAATAATGGGCTTTGGGTTGGGAAAGTTCTTTGTATAGGGCAGATATGATGGGTAAGAATAATTCAAAATGAAGCAGTAGCAGATAGAATTCTATTTCTGACCATATACCAAATTTTATATTCAGTAAAATCCTTTTGCTCAGTACGTTTAGATTTTCAAAAATTATAACACATATTCTTTTAAACGCCTTTCAAACTCTCAAGAGAAAATAATCAATTTCCAAGTGCAAATAAACAATTGAAACAAAATTATTAAATAAACTCCAAGTCAAGAGTATCCTAAGGGCAAAAGCCACATACAAGGTTAACTGGCAAATAGATAGTTCAGGCCTTGGGCCCAGCTGCTAAACTTAAGCCTTTGAATAAAGCTGGGATACCCAAAGGGGCTATATCCACAGTGAAAATATAGGTTGAGGATGAGCAAAAGGGACAGCTAAAGAAAACTTGCTGCCTCTATGGTATCTCTGGGTTACAAAAAAATGTAATGACAATGATGATAGTATTAGTATCTCCCTTAAGACTTTGCAATATATAAAGAAAATATTAGCATAGCATCAGCAAAACCGTATACATCATCACAATGAATCTAAACAGACTAAAACATCTGTTTAAAACATCTAAAATATCAATTATATTTAAAAATGTAAATAATACTATAAGTACTTAAATCTATTGATGGTAAAAAGATAGAAAAAATATAGATAATACCAGAAAAACAGTAAAATAAGGTTGTAGTAGATGAATTAATGTCAGACAAAATTATATTTAAGACAAAATCATTAACAGAGAGAATCTTTATTAGTATAAAAATATTCAGTTCTTAGGATGATGTAATAATTATAAACATATATAAACCTAATAATAGCTTTATAAGTTATAAAGCTTTATAAGTTATAAAACATCAATTAGAGTTGAAGATACAGCACATGAGTCTAGGTATCTAATAGGTCAGTTAGAGAAAAAAAGTCACTAAAGATGTATGCTATTTTATAAACACAGTCAACAAGATTGATTTAATAAGGAAATGTTGACCTCTTCACCCAACGATTAGAGAATATACACTCTATTCAGCTATAAAATAGAATTATTAACCTGGCAACCATAATCTCTGACCCTTAAGCTACTAATTAATAACAATAAATATACTCTTTTGGTTTATAAGTAAATACTTCTAAATAGCTCATTGGTCAGAGAAAAAAACAATAAAAATTTTTAAATATTTAAAATTAAGTAAAATGAAAATACAACATTAATATTGGTATGATATAGCTATAATAATAGTCTAAGGGAAGAGTACATTTTAAATTCTTATATTAAAAAGATTAACTAAAAATCAATGAGCCAGACATCTAATTTAAAAATTAGAAAGGAAAAGAAATTTAACCCAAGCAAAGAAATAGTAGACAAAAATGAAGAAATTAGTGAAAAAGAAAATAAGAAAAACAAACACTGATAAATTTAAAAATCTAATGAAGTAGATTCCAAAGCTTTTGGTCAAAAAGATGTCTAAAATTAGCAATATTATAAATTAAAAAGAGTGTAAATCTAAATACCAAATATATTTAAAATATAAAACAAGAGAATTATCTAAAAAATGTATAAGTATATTTTAATACTTAAACAATTAGATATGTGTAATTACCAATCTCCCTAAAAAAAAAAAAAATACAGTGAATTGACATAACCATTAAAGAAACTGAGTTTTTAGTTAGAATTTTTCCCAAAGCAAAAAATCCAAGCCAATTGATTTTAGAGTTTTACCAAAACTTATAGAACACGTTTTCTTAACCTTTTACAATTATTCAGAACATACTAAGTGAATTCTTTCCTACAATTTTTGCATAATATTAATATGAAAAACATGATGGTTTCAAAAAGAAAATCATGGTGAGACAGCTTAATTATAATAAAACATTTCTCTATATTGAGTCAAAATCTTGTTCTCCACACATTTTACTAGTGAGACTGTACAGCAGAAGAGGGTGATATTATGGTCTCTTTAAGCAATTCTCTTGGTTGGATCCTGGCATTGCCCCTTTTCAGGTACAAATTCTTGAATAAGTTATTTTTCTTTCTGTGCTTTATGGCACAGAACCTTTTGGAATTGTTATAAATATAAAACATTGTTAATATATGTAAAGCACTTAGAATGATACCTGGCACAATATAAACACTTCTGAATGTGAACTATAATTATTTTACCATCTTGAGCTGCATTTAGGGTAAACCAATGTAAATTCCATGAAATAGTCCTTTTACAATTTAAAGTCATTTAACATACGTCCAGCCACTTCCTCCCACTTCATTTTCACCCCTTCGCAATAAATCTTGTATTTTTAAAGCTATAATCCCTAATAGATATCATATATCAGGTCTTCACGTAAACTTATTTAGACCGAACAATCTTACAGTTGCCTTCATTGGAGTATATCCTTGTTCAAGTATTTTGAATCTTGGATTCATGCATAGGATTCAGGTAGTCTTTCTAGACCCTAAAATGATTTGCAGATTCTTACTGTACTTTTCTTCTGGAGATAGGACCTATGACTTTCATCATATTTATCACAGTGTCTGTGACATACAATGTCTAGAATTGTTCCCAGAAGGAAGCGTGACCTTCTACAGACCTCATTCTAAATTGGCTTCAGCAAATCCTCTTCTTCAGTGACAATTATTGAGTACACTTTTAGGACCCTGTCTTTAGAGAGGTATCTTTCTCCTCTCTTTCCGAAACTGAATTTTGTCATCTATGCCTTGTTCTCTCCCCAGAATGGAAAATATAATTATTTTTCCGCCTTATTTCTTTTTTCCTGAAAAAATTATAACCGCCGTATTGAGAGATGCTCTCTTCAAAGGTAAAACTATTTTTTTTTCCAATAGCACGGTGGTTTCCAAGGCAACCCAAGTAACTTACTAGGACAGAGTTGTTTGCCTTTCTCACTGGGAGAGAAAGTTTCTAAGAGGTTGCTATCATCACACCTAGAGAAATGGAATGTAGCATAATGTCACATTGCTCTGTATATTTACCTGTGTTGACTGTGTCGCCAGGAATATCTGGAAAAATAAGAGCTATTGCTAAATGCAGAGAACTTTAATGGACCATATAAAGTTAGAAAATTTTTCTACGTTTTTGCCTTTTGAATGGTATTAAGGCTGTGAACAGTACAGTCCTTGGGCTGGAGATTGACACTGATGGAATCAGTTTGTTCTTAAATCTATCATTCCAACTGGGGCAGTGAGGCCTGTGAACTGGCTTACGATAGTTCACAAATTTCGCTCCTTGAGATGGGGAGAATAAAGTCATGAAAATGTGGAGCCACAATCCAAAATCAGGGCTGTTTTCACAAAAAAGTGTGTGTGTGGCAGGGGGTCGGGGGGGATGGTGATGGTGGTAGGGTGTTTAGGAGGTGGATTTGGGATAGAGAAACAAACAAAAAAATGTTCATTACACTCTATTTTAAAAGTTGATGTTCAGAGAATTGTGGATTTATTCAGAATCCCACAGCTGGATATTGGTGGAACAAGTATTCCAGTTCCAATAATTCAAGTAAACTTGAATTAGAACTTTTTACTCCATGGTTGTTGAATTCCTCTTACTCCACATTTATTACTCAAAGGTGAGAAGTCTTGATGCTGGTGGATGTGATAATGAAGGGTGCTGAGGCAAACTTCACAGTAAGGTTATAGAATGGAAGTAAAAGGCAAGGTTTTTGCAGTTGGAACAAGTTGAGTTTGAACAACAGCTTTGCCACATGCTACTTTTCTGACGTCAAAAATGTGGGTTCGCTCTTCTAAGGTAGTCTCATGTGGAAACTGATGTTGGATGCTTAACAAAGTTCCTAGAACTTTGAAAGCTCTTAGTAAATGTTAACTCTTGTTTTTGGTTTTGTTAAGACTTACATTTTCTCTTTTATGTAGTAGAATCATTTAATCTACCTTAAATATTTGTGGAGAAGTTTTAATAATAGTCAGATTTGGTCGGCTCAGATTTGCCCATGGAAAATATTTAATAAATTGTCAAAAGTTAAAATCTAGAGTCCAATTTTTTTGTTTCTTGTTTCCTAGTTCTTTTAAATGGCCCTGGCTTGCCCATCCAGCACAGGCTGTGGGACATAGAGGATATAGCCTAGTTCAACACTCTGTCTGAGGAATTATCAAAAACCAGCCCCTGCTGCCAGCAGCTCTATTGTTTTTCCCCCGTAAGACTCTTTAACAGTTTTTCCCTCATTCAGACTAAATGTCTTTACCATGATTTTCTAGTAATACTCTTGACTCTGTTGAGTGATATATTTTATTTTATTTTTTAGATTTCTTTCTAATTGTCTCTTATTGTTCTTCACAACTTGTCCTGGATATTCCTTAGTCTTCTCTTCTTCCTTAACAGCCTCATGAGACTACAACTAAAGAGCTCTCCACACAATACTCTGCTCACAGAGAGAATCAAAACTCTCATGAGGGCAATTCTCTGTATACCACCCCATCAGGAAAGGAAATTAGACATATTTCTTTTTGAAACCTGCGGTGACTATCTTATTATTCAGTTGGCCATGACAACCACCCTGTAATGATATTCGAAGGGAAAACTGTTCAAGAGTTTCTTTCAGAAGCGAAGTGACATCTGCCAGATTTAAGGATCCATTTAGTAACACACATACAACCACATTTTTTCTGTAACGTTACAAATCTATGTCAAAGAGAAAATGTAGATAGTGTTAATCAAATACTACCATGTGTAGAGCACTGCTACATACAAAGACGAGTACAGTGAAAGGAAGCTACTATCCTTCTTTAATATATATATAGATAGGTGCATCTGTCAATATAATAGGTACATGATAAAACTGAGAAAGTTTTTGGAGGTCTTTGGAAATCTAGGAAGCTTTCATAGGAATAGCTACCATTTTGCTAGGTTTGGTAGATTTCATCGGATTTCAATCCTTGCAGAAATGTAGAATATGAGGAAGTGACAGAACTTGAAACAGCACTTGAAAAATAATCAGTTTAATTAGAAAAGTGATTGTCAAGACTCCCAAGAGTTCAGTAGGAGATGAGTCTGGGGATATACTGAGGTTATGCTGAGGTGTACAGGTGCTGCAAATGGTACTAATTTCAGTCTTTCCTGGGAAGGAAGACACTGACAAAAGCAGAGTGACATACCATGTCTTCAAAAAGTCTTTTGAAGAGTTATTAGGCAACCCAATTGACAGAGCATAAACTATGGACCATAGTCTTTCTTTTACTTTAAGAAGATAAATTAATAAAATAGTACATTTCCACCAAAAGAAGGAGGAAGGATTTCTTTTAGGAGCCAATAGTAATTCCTTGCATTCTCATGATAAAAGAAGACTACAGAGAATAGAAAAACTTAGATTCGAAGTCCCCAGGGATGTATCAGGTATAATTTTCACTTGCATGGTATTCTGGGTTAATGGCTATTCTTAGGTTTTGACATGTTTTCCTTTTGACAACATTTCGAAGTATCAATGGGTTTAGTAGATATATTTCTCTGAAGCTGCTTCTCTCTCTCTCTCTCTCTCTCTCTCTCTCTCATTCAAGATTTTGTGTTCGCTCTTCTGCTCCTGATGTTTTTGATTAGAAACTGTAACAGGTGATCTACCCTTGCTACCAAGGTTTAAGCTGACTTTAGGTATGGCTAGAGACTGCAGTCTCTTTGGATTTCCTTTGACAGGACTGCTTCACTCTTATGGTGACCTGAAATGCTCCTGTTATTTTTAGATGTCCTTTAAGACATTGCCTCACTACTCTAATTCTCGTGATACATGTTTTTTAAGGAATTTGGGGCAAATTCTCAGGACTGCAAAGCTTCAGAATATCAGATGTTTTCTTACCTCTGACGTTCCTTCTACACATATATACAGAGGATGACCAACATCTTACACTGTTTATCTATATCAATAGTTGTCAAACTATGGTGCAATGTATCACCAGGGTATTCTTTTTAAAATGTAAATTTGGCTCATATTTTCCAGTATCACAACTAATAAGTTACTGATATTAGAACTCAGTTGAATATCAGTATATATATAAAAAAAAGAATCTTAGGTGATTTATTCAAAGATAGTATCACCTTTTGAGAAATGCATATATTTATACATGTAAAACCTAAATCCTCCTGTTCTGATGCATGGCCAGGATCCTCATAGTTCTCATTAAACATTTTCCAGTCATCTTATGAACAAAAGTTTTCTAGGTAGGATCATCATCATAATTTAAACAAACAAAATAATCTAGAGTGTGCTACAAATGGTATGTTCTGATGAACACCTGCTTTGGACCCGAATGTAGCAATATTAGGATGGATTAAAAACCTCCCCAAAGGAATTTTAAACTTCAGGCCCACTTGTTCCCTCCAGCTGTTTCTAGCCCTCTTAACCTTCCTGCCTCCTGTTCTTGCTGCCTTAGACTTACCTCAAGCAGATTCACACTATCCTTGTCAAAGGTATCCAGCAGGTGTTAAAGATCATGACTACCTCATTGAAACTTTTCGCTAGATGTGACCAGGAGCTTGGAAGAGCAACAAAATGGGGAGAATTAAAGAGCGAACCAGCAACCATCAAAAAATTTGCTCACATAACAAATTTTATTAATATGGCCATGAGTGTTTTGTATCTTTGTCAGGCATCTTTGGAACCTCTCCCAAACCATCTTTGGGAATCTATTCACAAAATAGGAGAGATTTTCTACCCTATGACATAGTCTTTCTTTGGGAGTTTTTAGAGTTAGTTAGGTAAATTAAGCAAATGTAGAATTAAAAACACTATCACACACATGCTGGCAAAAAAAATGAGAGGTCAGCTTAGACTGAAGAGGGTAAAATGGTATTGATGTTGGAGAGGAGCATATAAATTGTCTTTTAAACAGATGAATTTTTTTGATATGCTATGTGAAATTGAAGTTTCTTCCTTTCTTGTCTTAAGGAAACATTTCTACTCTGTCTGTTTAACTTTGTCTGATCTAAGTTTAGCCCAGCCCTACTTTTCCCCCAAACTAACCTGACATTTAAATCTGCTCCCTCATCCATGGACAAAGCTGTATGTCATTATAAAAACTGTTCTTTCCTACTATTGTTGCCTCAAAGTGTTCCTCCTCTCACATTCTGCTTCTCTAATCAAAATTCACATTTCAGATAACTTCTTAGTCCCTGAGCCACTTGTCGAGGTTGTAAACTTTTCTGAATTTCCCTCTGGTTCTCTTTATTCCATGCTTAGTTTCAACTTCAGTGCTAGCTTGAGTTAAAGGTCCAGGCCTCTGTGTGTGTGTGTGTGTGTGTGTGTGTGTGTGTGTGTGTGTGTGTGTGTGAGAGAGAGAGAGAGAGAGAGAGAGAGAGAGAGAGAGAGACCTAGTACTGCAACTTTCAAAGCAAAATGTAAATATTAGTTTTGCTGAGAAGCCTTCCCAGCCTCTCATAGATGCCAATTTTCCTTCCTCTGGGTTCCATAAAACATAGATGATATCGATAACTTGCATTTACCGTGTCAGCAGTTTAGCTTGTTCAGTCTGTCTATATTTCTCAATATATTGTATATTGAAGGCAGGTGGCATGCTTCATTTATCTTCATATCCCAGTTCCAATCAGAAAGTCGGATATATAGTGGAATCTCAGTAAACGTTACTGGAATTAGATAAGGTTAAATGCAGATTGAGGCACAATCTATCTTGATATTCCAGACACGTCATCTCTTTAGGGAAATTTTCTTTATAGATATTTTCAGAATTATTAACAGACATTATTATTATTATTAAAATTATTAACAGACAGAATTAGTAACAGTAACAAGAGGAGATATTGGATGTCTAAATAAAGAGAAAATAACAGTAAGAACTTTCTTGTCTACTAGAGAAGGAAAATCAGAGAATTTTGTTTCCTTTTAAAGGATAACCACCCTGGACTCAGTGACTGTCATTCCTAGTGAGACATTTAAGCAAAACCAGATAAAAACCTAAATGGCAAATGAAGCGATAATTAAGTACAAGCAGGTAAGACCTGATAGACAAGAGCACCTAACTAGAATTATCTAAAAAGTCATAAAAGCATGATTCAGTTAGATACTAATCTGGGGTGGGAATGACCAGGGGCCCCTTAAAAATAGGAGAGCTTGTATCGTTGTTATAAAGAACATGGTTTTGTGAATAGACTGTTTCATGTTTTTTGTAATTGTCCTGGAGTACAAAGTGGCTCTGGAGGTTATTGTAGCAAACTTTGATCATTTTCTGCTTAAGAACAGCGAAACTATCCCTTTTTCTATTAGCATCTTATTCTTCCATCTGGAGACGTTTTCCATTAATTGTAATGTTGCTGCCTCCTTCTGCTGCCTACCGTTTATGGGAGATGAGGAAAGCCAGATCCTTTTGCTATTTGTTCTCTTGCACAATCACATTACCCAAGTCTCCTGATCATATGTTTTCTAGCAGAATTTTGAAGGCTTAGAGAATATCTTGGAAGATCCATTAATAGTAGCAGGAGTGTAATCTTGGAAATTTTTTTCTGCTCAGCCTCCTGAGTTCCCCTGGGCTCCTAGCAAGCATCTGGTTCTATTACTTTAAATCAAGAAATCTGTTTCTTGAAGGTATAATTCCCTGGTTTCAGAGTAAGAACTTGAGTGAAGAAATTTGTAATAAATTTCCCAAAAGTATCTTAAATTCTCTGTGTTCTTGATGCTGCTCACTCAAGAATTACCCAAGAAATTAGGTCTATTTTAACCTGTCACAACTATCAGTTGCACAAAAATCTTAAGGGAGATGCTCTAGGTTAATTTTTTTTTTTTTTATTGAAAGCGAAGATTTATTTGATTGTAGTCTTTATCCTGATCATTTAATTGGTAGAAATTCAATAGCTGTTGTTCTCTACTGGTGTTCCAGATCAGTCTAAATGTAAGAGAAACAACAAAAAGATCAATTGGCCATGGGATGAATGTTTATTTAATCTTCTCTTCTGAAAAACGTTAGTTCCATGGTTTAAATTATTATAAAATATTAGATGATGAATAACTTTTTGCCTGGTGCTTCTTTTTCCCCTAAAAAGGTTATAAAAATTTATTATCTCTTTGTAATGTTTAAAAATACCATTTTGTTATACTTTCACTTTCTCTCTCTTACCATGTGTTTCATATTCTATTTAAATATTTTAAAACAAATTTGATATATTAAAAACATTATCTAATTACATTGATTACTAGTGAGGTTGTCAACCACAATTTCCTCTATGGAAATAGTCGATTAATGACTTTAAATCACAATATAATGTTCTTTTTTATCTGGCTATAATTAGTCTTGAAATTTTGTCAGCTCTCCTATCAATCAGTTATAGTCAACCAGTCATCATGTATGCTTGATTCCAGAGATCACCCATTCTATACATTGTGTTGTCATACTGAATTTATCCCAAGCACTTCATTCTTTATTTTAATTGTCAGAAAGGATTTTCAAGAAAGCCTGAGTTCCACTACAGTACCATGACCTTCAATCTACTGCTGAAGGTTGTCTTTAAATCAAGTTCTGAGATGTCTTCAGCAAACAGCAATGTTTCTCCACTTTATTTAATCAGAGTCATTTGTGAGGTTATCACTACCACTATTCCATAGAGTCAGTATTCCTTAAAACCCACATTAAAAACTGTTTAATAGCATCTGGAGAAATTCTTTAATTCAGAACTTTATGAAGTCAATGCAAATATTTTTGTGAGAATTATTGACCCATGTTTTGGGGTGAGGTTTATGTGCAATGTGCCATGGAGTTACATTAAGAAGTAATTTTTCCAAACTAAAATAATACACAGGTCCTTATCCAATTATATTTCCATTCCTTATCCTACCTTAATAAGGAAGTTATAGAAACCTAGACTTTCAGTTAGTTACATATGATTCTGTTCTTCTCGGGTTCACCTCTTCCTGACTCTCGTCTTTTTTCTCCTTCTCTCCCTCCCTCTTCTTATCCTGGGTCCCCTCTTTCCCTTTCTCCACCTTCTTCCTAGTTATAATAAATGTTAAGGTTGTTCAGATTCCCTTTTATGTGTCCAGACGCTATCTTTTCCCACATCACTCTGCATCAGGCTGTCTGTTTCTTATATCAGAGTAGTTGCTATCATTGGCAAACTTGTCTCACTCTTACAATTACTGAAAGTTCACCTCATACACCAGTGCTAGTCTAATTCAGTAGCCTTCTGAAGGAGGTTTATTCCCTCTAATGTGCTTTGCACAATGTTTGCTACTAATTATGGGTACTTATATCCAACTGAAATGATTTCATGCTATATTTGCTTTCCCTATTTGCTGCAGTCTCAGATGTACTCCCTAATCTAAGTACTTTGTTCCCTGCCTTGGCTGTAGTAACTCAGTAGTAACTCAGTGCATCTATTAAACTATTTGAGGAGATTAAAGCATTTTGGAGAATTAAAAACATATTTAAAATGGTAATTACCTATCAATTCTTCAACAGTCCTCTCTGCATGTCTTGATTCCCCATTTATACTCAAAAAATGAAGAGTAATTTAAGCTTATGGAAGCAGTAGAAGCACATATTGGTTTTTTGAAATCAACCAGTAAATTCCATATTTTAGAAAAACTCTATAAGTTTTAGTTTTTGCTTCCCTCTCAATGACATTTGAATATAGGGCATCTGAAAAAATTGTATTTTTTACATTTACAAAGCACTGTCACATTTATTGTTTTCTTTTATTCTCATACTAATGTAGTCAAGAGGCCGACATAATTACAGATGGAGAAGCTGAGGTTTAGAACAGAACAGATATGTCCATGGTGAAAACCTGTAGATGGGAGACCTAGCACTAAAATATTTGTCTTGGGAATTCTGTTCTGTGTTTTTTTCTTTTTCCTCTCTAACACTCCATCAATTAAACAGTGAAGGCTTCATTTAGACTACAAGGAGAACAGTATTAGAAGACTTTTTCCCCCTTGTTCTTGTCTAATCAGCCAAGTACAGGTGCACACCGCATGAGCAGATGGAAATGAAATTAAGACAGATGTGATGACAGTTCATTCACAGACTCTAATGCTTTAAAGCCCCAGTGTTAGTCTAAAAGCACATATCACAGCAGGCATACCACAAGAAGAGTCAAATGTGAGCACAAGATTTGTACAAGCTGTAGGTCTTTACAAATTTCAAAAGCGAAATGGCATTTAGTGACTTTAAAATCCTACATGTATTTCTAACTTCCTTAGGTAATGAATATTCTTTACATGATTGAACTTAATTAGAAGAAAATACAGGTAAATGCAGGATAATCGATCATTTACACTATAAGCCCAGCATAAGTTAGAATGACAGAGTGACAAAAGCTTTGAGTTTCCGAGTGTGAGTTATTCTGTCTGTATTATGTGAAGAGCTTAGATTAGTGCTGGGGGCAGGCATTCGATATCATTTCCCTTCCACTTCCTTCAGGAAAACTCTTTGACCTTAGCTATTATTTTCAACATTAAAAATTGCTAAGTAGGCCTTCTAGTTGGAATAAATTGTAAGCACTGAGGAGAGAGGTACCAAAATGCACATCCTCGTGGGTCAGATTTGGCAAAACTGAAACCACCTTTGCTTTATGCTTGGGGTTATGTTCTCAACCTTCTGTTATTTGGGAGACAATGGCAAAAAGATGAAGAAGAGCACAGGACCCGAGGTCAGATAGAGATCTCAGTCCCCCTTTGCTTTTAAGAGCTGTGTGGCATAGTGTAAGTCCCTTGACCCTCTTGAATGTCAGTTTAGTTTACTTGTTTGTTAAGTAGAAACACTACACCTTGTTGGTTACTTTGCATCACCGTTTAGAAGTTTGTATAAGATAACACCTGAAAGTTTGACTATTTTGAAGATTCTGTATATCTTCCTTCTGTAACATTTGAGCTCAACACCTGCCAGAGATTAATAAGCATAGAAAGATTAACCTGCAGATACTGTAGAAGGATATTAGTAATGGAGGACATAAGAGAAGACAAAGAGATTCTGAAAGGATCAAAATCTATCCATTTCTTCCTCTCACTCTGCTTAATGTGATTCTTCTGGGAGTAATACAATGTAGGTTCCTGGGCCACATTTCCAGATTCTGATTCACCAGCCTGGGCAGGGACCAAGATTCTGATTTATTATTAAACACCTTAGGTGATTCCGAAGGTAATTCAAAGGCCCCAGTGTGAGAAATACTGACTAAACCCTTCATCTGTGATGTCTTCTTGCCAGATGGATAATAAGTGGCTTGGGAGCAAGAATCAAATTTCTGCAGACTCATAGAGTGTGGGGCACTTGGCGGACTGATATTGTCAGCTGAGAAAAGTGTTCTCATGTATTCTACTAATTAATTTTAGTACTGAAGATTTGTTACTTACCAGTTTTTACTACCTATCTCAAGAGTTAAAATCCAAGTTCTGAATTAAGGTGAGAGAAGAGCGGCCAAATGTAGCAAAAAAAAAAAAAAAAAATTGATAGTTCTCTTCTAATAGCTATTCTCTATGTTCTAAAAGATACTTGACTTTTATCCGAGCAAATTGACACCTAGAATTAACATTTCCCAGCCTCCTTTGCTACCTCCTGGGACCATATACTAAGTTCTGGCCACTGTTTTACAAACAGAAGAGAAGATAGCACCTTCTAGGTTGGATCCATAAAGAAAAAGTGTTTACTCTTTTTCTTTCCTCTTCTTTTATGGTGGAATGTAGCCATAGAGATGAGGATACCATGGACCATAAACAGGGGCAACACCAGAGAGGCGGCAACACATCAAGTCAGAAGGAGTCTGGCCCTCAATACTGTCAGAAAATAGAGTCAAGCACTTTGACTTTTGTGTCAGAAAGTCAGAGAAAGAAACTCTTAGTTAAAATTCTTCTATTCTGAGTGTCTATCACACAGAACTAAACCCAGAACCTTCTACCTAATAAAAGCATCACACAAGCACCCAAGATTAGGACAATGCAATATTTTAATATGAAATGCACAGCCTTAGTTATCTCGCTTTCAAAATGGGCATTCTGGCACCTCCCTCATAAAGCCATTAGGAGAACCATAAGATATAAAACTATGCATGCAAATTGCAAGATGAAATGTCTTCAACTTGTAGATCAAGTCATTTTTATTACCAATGAGTAATTTATAAATCACTATTTATAACTATAAGCCATTGACTCTATGGTTAAGATACTTACTATGTTTGGTTAAGATACTTACCATGTTAAGGTTGATAGAGTAACTTAGAAAAAGTCTACCTCCACCTCTAAGCTTTAATAAGACTTGAATGGAAAACACTAGCCAAGTCTACATTTGGCATCAAAATCCTGATAAGCTTGTTGGGAACCATAACTGCAAATCAGGCAGAGACAATGTTAAGTTTTAAAACCCTTACAAAATACCAAGAGAATGTCCGTGAAAGTGGATATTAGAAAGACTATTTGCATGGCCGATTTATTATTCATGAAGAGTATACAGTGCAAGGTTTATGTTAAAAGCTGTCTGGATCGTATTCCCATCATCATGAAAAATAGCCCTGTCACAGTACTGCAGCCAGAAAGATTTATGGGTGTGCTTTTACCATATTTGAGAGGGCTGCTTAGTAATGACACTAGAGTAACATTTGAAGGTAGCCATGTGTTAGTCTGATAATTTGTATTATTTAAAATCACTCAGGGTGGGCTGGTAGAAGTGAAAGAATGAGAGTAGTTAACTTAAAATATTTGTAAGTGATATGAACTAGAGAGATTTTATTTAGCTGTGAGCACAAAACCAGAAATGGAATGCCATTAGATTCTGTCTGCATAAATATGGAGCAAGTTATTACATTTGCTTTCATCAGTACTTCTCAAACTTGAGTGAGCAGCAAAATCACCTGAAAGGCTTGTTAAATGCCAATAGCTAGGCCTCTATCAGAGATTCTGACTCAGTAAGTTTGGGTCAATTTGGGCCTTAATAATTTTTTATTCTAATAAGTACCCAGGTGATACTAATGCTGCTGTTCCAGAACACACATTTTGAGATCCACTGGCATACAGGAAATTCTTAGTAAAGATTAGTAGGTAAGCAAACTGTTTCAGTATTACTATTTTTTAAGATTGTAAGGTTTCTCTCATTCTCTACACATATAGAGTTTAGATTATAAAATCCTAGATGGTGAAAACTTTCATCTGTTATTGTAACTTTGAGGCTTTGCGCTAGTGCTAGACATTTCTTAGCTGCTTTGGGAATTTTTTCAAGAGGAATTCTTTCGGCCTTCCTGTTCTTTACTCTGGCACCACTTCAGGCAAAAATATGTTCTTTCAAAAGTATCTGTGTTGTGGAAAGTGCTTTGTTTAGCATGACAATAATTGTTTCACAAAAGAGAATTCCTCCTAAGCTGAGTGTTTATGTACATAAACAGACTTTTGGGTGGGAGGCATGGAGAGTGTATTTTGAGCCTGGGCCGTGGAGATGGAAGACCTGATAAAGGTCAAAACCTATGTTTGAATCTTGGCTTTGCTTTTTCATTTGTCCGGTGCACCTAAGAGATTCACTAATCTAAATGTCCTCACCTCACTGTTACATGGAGTTAATTATTATTAGGATATGTCAAGTCTGTGATGAGTTAAAACATTTAAAATTCAATTATATTCCTTTATTTTTAACTGAGGGATTTTTGGTTCTAGTTTAAGGGAAATAAAAGTTACCCTTGATAAAGATATTTAGCTATAATGAAAAGGATGGCTGAGTATTTGCAAAAAAAAAAAAAAAAAAAAATACATATATTGGTAAAACAGATGTCTTCGTAAGAGAGATTTGTACAATGGAACAGAGATAAAGCTAGATTTGAGCATTTCTATGTCTGTAAGGTGAGTAGGATGAGCAAGTCATGTGTAAGGGGGCTGATGGTGTGTATTTTGGCTTCAGTTCTTTATGGCCAAAGCCAGAGCCTGTGACTTTGTATATACAAATAACTACAAAAAGTTGAAGATAATTTGATTTTAAAATTAAAATGCTTCAAATATTCAATAAACAATAAATAATATTTACCTACTATGCATATTCTCTCCTCTGGGACCACAATCTTAGAAGCAGGAGTTACGGTTTTGAGTCATACAATGAAATAATCATTCAAAATTCTAACATAAATATAAAATAAAAATGGAAAAACATTTGCTGATGTGAATGGTATCTAAATTAAAGCAAAATACATTTAAAAGTATATTGTAATTTTATTGATCAGATTTTACGAAAAGTTTATACAGACCGAAAATGATAAATACAATCGACTGTATGAATTTTATTTATTTATAATATGTACATTTGTAAAAATATGTCAATTAAGAAAATTGTTATATTCTCTTCATTTAGTGTGTTTATTTATTATTTTTCTGTTATTTTAGCAAACACCAAAAAGAATATTTATAATTTAATTTGTGATCTCTTATATACTGTCCATATTTTAATAGATCTCAAGTATTTAACTATTAATCTGCTACTTTATGAACTTTCAGAGGGATGTTTGTGGTGTAAAGCTACTATGAAAATTAAAGTAGCTTTATTATATAGTTTTTAAAAATGTTTATTAATATGTCTCTATGCAATCATATGAATATTGTTTTTTAAGAAATATATATTTTACATATATGATCCAATATCTTGGTTTAAATGGCAAATATACCAATTATTTCAGTCTATTGTTTTGTAGATTGTAAAGTCATATATTCTTTTGTTTTTAATAAAGTTGAATATGTTTGTTTATTTTAATAGATTTTATATCTTAGAGCAGTTTTAGGTTCACAGCAAAATTGAGAGGAAAGTACAGATACCCTGTATACCCTGTATTCCCATACACCTTTAGCCTCTTCTACTGTCAATATCCCACACAAGAACAGTACATTTGTTATAATCAATGAACTAACTTTGACACACCCTTATCACCCAAAGTCCATTCCTTACATTAGGGTTTACTCATGGTATTATAGTACATTCTATGAGCTCTGACAAATGTATAACACACATTCCCCATTACAGTCTCATAGAGAATAGTTTTGCCCTAAAAATTTTTCGTGATCTGCTTATTTATCTCCACCTCTCTTAATCCCATAGAAAACAATGATCTTTTTACTGTCTCCATAACTTTACCTTTTTTCAGAATGTTGTATAGTTTGAATATTACAGCATATAGCCTTTTCCTATTAACTTCTTATACTTAGTAGTGTGCATTTAAGCTTAACCCATGTCTTTACATGGCTTGATAGATCATTTCTTTTTAGCACTGAATAATATTTTATTGTCTGGATGTACTACCGTTCATTCATTCATTTACCTGTTGACATGAATCTTAGTTTCTTCCTAGTTTTGGCAATAAGGAATAAAGCTGCTATAAGCATCCTTGTTCAGGTTTTATGTGGATGTAAGTTTTTAACTCCTTTGGGTAAATACCAAGGAGCACGATTGCTAAATCATATGGTAAGAGTATATACAGTTTTGTAAGAAACTGCCAAACTGTCTTCCAAAGTGGCTGTACCATTTTGTATCCTCACCAGCAATGAAAGAGTTTCTGTTCTTCTATATCTTCCACAGCATTTTGAGTTGTCAGTATTTTGAATTTTTGCCATTTTAATAGATATGTAGTGGTATCCCATTGCTGTTTTAATTTGTAGTCCCTAATGACATATAATGTGAAGAATCGATATTGCATGTTGATGTCTTTTTGTACGCACCATACATGGGTTACTTTTATAATATTCGAAGAATGAATAAATGAATGACAAAATGAACAAAATAAAAACCAGCGTTCTAATTTTAATGATAAAAATTTACACAGAATTAGAGGTCAAAACTGAGATGGAGAGAAGTAAATTTGCCATGATATCTTTAAGTATAATCATATGAACATCTAACTCCTCCACTGTATTCAGAATGCACTCTGAACACAGATGTTTTCTCTAAGATCAAATTACTTATTCACATGCAAAAATAATAATAATAATATGATATAATTTCCTTTCAAAGGAGAAAGTCTGTGTAGCAGTCCTTGTTCTTCTCACAGCATGCCAAGTCACTTGAAGGACAATTGCTGTACTGGGATTATTAAGTTTTAGATAAGCAGAAAAAGGATACAGGAAGAATACTTGATATTTGGGGTACTTGATATTTGGGGTACTTGATATTTGGAGCAAAATTTCAGATAGGACTGAGCAAACTTGTGCTTAAGAAGAAGGTAGTAGATGCATTTGACCCTAGATAAAGCATAGTTTGATTTTAGTGTCAAGTTTTTTTTCAAATTTCTCTTTTGATCCATCTCAGTTTCTTTAGTTTAATAAAAAACACTAAGCAGTTATCTTTATTGTCACCAGCCACTTTAACCAGGCTCAAGCATGGTTTGAGCAGATATCTAGAAGAAATTATCTAACCAGTACTAACATTTTTGCATATCTCAATTTGTTCTATTTATTAAGTCAGATAGAATACAGATTAATCGATAGTAAAAAAAAGTATAACATTCTAGTGAATCGAATGATATTAATCATACTGAACTATTTTCTAAGAACTAGCATATGAATCAGTACAGATTAGGCCTATAGTTATAGGCACTCAGAGTAGAAATTCTATTTTACTTTTGCATATACCTATAAAATGGGCATATCTACTTAATGTTTGAAAGTAAAACTTTCCATCTTCAATATTTCCTCAATGTGCGTGTTTTAAAGTACTTGCGCTTTTTATTTGTAAACACTTTTTCTTTCTTATTTCAGAAGGTATAACTTGAAGGTGTTTGTTTTTGTTTTTGTTTTTTGTTTGCTTTTGTTGGAAGGGAATTAATATAGTTCTTAACTTATAACATGCTGGAATCTATGAAAACATTATGCTTTTCATACAATTGCTTATTATTTTTTGACAAAAGTCTTTCAATTAAATCTTTATAGTCAGACATATTCTTATTTAAAAAATATGACAGCTGTTTTTCTTTTTTTTTTAACCAGATCCAAAATTGAGTCTAGCACTAAGGAAAATTGTGACACAGCTGTGGATATAAAATAAATACGTAATTTGAGAATTATTAGACTATAAGTGAAATCCACCTCTTACACATTTCTCTATGACATAACATTTGGTTTTGAGTTTAAAGTTTAGTATAAAATTTATTATGTTCATACTCTATTAAGAACATTTTATCTGACACTGAGGAAAGAAAATGCAAAAAAGGGGTAATCTTTGACCTTAAAAACCCTGTCACCTGGAAGAGCCCAAAGTTTGAAAAAAATAAAAACTTCAGAATTTTAAAATAGCCAATAACATAACCTCAACCCTAAGATATAACATAAGCAAATATGAGAGTAGGAGGTAACTCAAATGATGGGGTTCTTATTAGAAAATATATTTAATGAGAAATATATAAAGGACTAGAACTTGAAGAATATATCTAAATTAGTTGCAAAGAAGACAGTCTAGGCTTGCTGTAATAAAAAATATGGTATGACATAATTAGTAATAGCAATTATTATTATAAATGATAACCTTAGTTACTTTCTATATGCAAAACACTTGATAAGTGCTTTACAGTCATTATTTCAGTGCTCACAACAAATACATGGAGTAGTTACTCTTTTTATTATCATTTAAAAATTTTGGACACCTAGGCACAGTGGTTAAGTTACTTGGAAAAATCAACTAGCTAGTAAAATGTAGAAAGCATATTTAGCAGGTAGAGGCAACCACAAAACTACTAGGCAAGTACTGATGAGCAGAAGTAAAGAAAATTAAAGCAAAAACAATAAAAAATAAATAACATCTCCATCACAAAGTAAATCTGCATGCCCAAATTCCAAAACACATAAGAAACTCAGGGATAAAAACCACAGTAAATAAAATTAACAAATAGAATTAAGTATAGATAATACTAATTTTTTTGGAAGACCTTGACAAACATTTTATATATGTATGTATGTATGTATGTATGTGTATATGTATTTATTTAGATAGAGAGGAAGTAGGATTTATTGTTGGGCACGAGTAAACAACAGATAGTGCTGAAGCCTCCACAAGAGGAGGTCCAATCATTTGTCCAAGGGGCCATGATTAGGGATAGAATTGACCCCACAGCCATCAAGGATGAGCTGCTGATTTTCAGCTACCATATCTTCAAATTCATCTGCATTAAACTTGGTAAAGCCTCACTTCTTCATGGATCTTCTGGCAGCCAGGGAACTTGAACTTTGCCCTGTGTGGGACTTTAATCACATGCCCTTGTTCTGCAACTTGGTGTAGATGGACATGATGACTTGGCCAGTGTGAACCTTGGCCACTGCCCTAGGAATTTCCAAAGGCACCCCACATACCCTTTTGGGGCCTAGACTGGGTACAGCATGAGGTCAGATATGAATGTGCACTAGAGAGAGCCGTCTTTAAGGTCCTTTAGGGCAATTAATATTTCCAACAGGTGGCATACACTACCAAGGAGGTGGCTGTTGCACGCCAGGCCACCACAGGGAAAAGAGCACAGGCAGATTCATTGGCTGCAGACAAAAAATTTAAAATAATTGTTTCTGGTAACTTCAAGAGATAAATGCAAGAATATGAAAAATAACATTATTTGTAAAACTGTTAAGAAAGAAACCAAAATAAATAAATGGATATAAAATAAGAAAGATTATAGACCTTAGAAAAAGTATGTGTTTATAGCCATTGGAATGATTTAAAATTAAAATAATTTAAAATAAAAATATTTTAGAGAAAATTTTTAAAAACTTTTGTCTGGACAAATCTGAAGAGAAAAATAATGACTCATAGCATAATTTGAGAAATTAACTTAAAATTCTACACTAGTAAATACGGGATGTGTGTGTGTTAGGAGACACAGATGAAAGATTGAGTCTATGATAGTTGTCTAATAAGTTCTTGAAAAAAAAAAGAATGGAGAAAAAGATGCAGATGCAACATTTAATTATGAATATATACTTTATCATAAGCCATTTACATGCATTGAGTAACATATACATTGTGACAAAATGAGAAGAGTCAAGAATGCTCCAAGATTTTTAGCACGAACAGTTAGGAAGATGATACTGTCCTTAATTTAAAGGAGATAACTGTAGGTGAAGGAGGTTTGGCGGGGAAATGACACTAATTTGGCATGCGTCATGAGATGAGTATGTGTGACAGACAAGTTAACAGTTAGATGAGAAGACAGGTCTGACAGGTCTAACCAAGAGTTATAAGTTTGGTAATCATCAGAGATTGTATTTAAAGACATGATTGTGAATGAGATCACTGTGGTAGTGGGGGTACAGAGTAAAAATGCCCAAGTACTCAACTGTGAGTTACTCCAGAGTTGAGATGTGGGAAGCAATTGGGATTGACAAAAGATCATTGAGGGAGAATTCAAAAAAAGAAAGAGAGACAACAAAATGAAAGGTGAGGTGTTCCACAAGACAAGTGGAAACAAAAAAAATATCTCAAGGAGACGTAATAATCAACTGTGTCAAATGCTGATGCAAGCAAGACAAGAAAGACAACCAAGAATTGTTTCATGGATTTGGCTAGGAGCATGCAAAGAAAACTTGGTTCCTTTTCTTCCCTAACAAAACACACCCCTTATTAGTGAAGATAAATTTATCATAATACTAAAACAAAATATATCTGTTCCCCAATCAATTTAATGTATAAAACCATCAATAAGGTTAACTTTTGTAAGCTTGAAGCATAAAAGTGAATGACAAGCATATTCTTCCTGCCACATCTTGTGGGAATTTTCCTGTAATCTTTAGAGGAAAAAGAAATTCCAAGTATCAAATAAATCATCTTCTTTTGAAATTTATAACAGTTAAATTTTATTGTCTGACTGAACTATAACATCAGATCCTCACTACTACTACTCTAAAAAGGAATTACTCACGACAGTCAATATTTGGCAAGCTTCAATTAACTCTTAAATAATAGACTGGGTCCAAATTTATTCTCATAAGCAAGCATTGATGACCTTTAGTCATCATGTATGCAACGGTGATTAACTAGCAAAGATTGAACAAAATGATTTTTAAAGTTTATGGAATTAGTGACATAATTTTGATATTTCTTTATGCAGTTATACCACTCGTATTGGAATGTGGAAATATGTTCTAACACTTTTTTAAATCCTGGGCCTAAGGAGATGTAAGGTAAATTTTGATGAAACTCCAAAAAAAAAAAATTAAAAAAAGAATTCACTCCTCTCACAAAGTTGGATAAAGAGAGATATTTTCTCTTAATTTCTGTAGTCACTCAGCTGTGCGTCTGGTATAGAATAGCTTCATTGGACTGAGAATTCCCAGCAGAACTGCAAGGAGAGGGTGACAGATGTTCGAGTCTTAAACAGGCAGAACAGGAGGAAAATATCCTAATCGTTTCTAATAATTTCACAATATATTTACTTTGCCTAGTTACTGTTCTAGAGAAAAAGTTATTTTATAAACTATAATTTATCATATTGCCTGGTGGGGTTGGATTGACTGTATCTGGAATTAAAAACTCAAAGACCAATTCCATGTTTATGTACATTTTGGTTATCGTTTATTAATTTCTCAATAGAAATCCAATACTTGTCTTTATTTTATCTTTTTTTTTTAAAGCAGAGGAGAATTAGTAAAAACTATATAGCATGATGGAGAAGATCATAAGTTCTGTAAGGTGTTAGATGTATACTAATCCCAGTTCTATCACTTAGTGACTGCTTCAACATGACTTCATTAAATAATATCGTTAAGCTTCAGTTTTGTCATTTCTAAAATGGAGATAATTAAAAACTTTTTTCTCATAGGGCTGCTGTGAGAATTCAATGAAATAATGTATAGAAAGCACTATGTAAAATACCTAGCACAAAATAAGCATTCAACAAATGCTAGTTTAAACACACACATGCACTCAGCAGCTGGTGATTTTTTCCAGTTTTATTGAGGTATAATTGACAGATAACATTGTCTAAGTTTAAAGTGTACAACATGTCAAGTTGATATATTTATAGTCTTGGTTAACACCTTCATTCCATCATAAAATTGCCTTTTTCTTTCTTGTAGTGAGAACTTTTAAGATCTACTCTCTTAGCAGTTTTCAAGTATATAATACGTTATTGTTAAATAAAATCCCAATGCTGTAATTGGATCCCCAGAACTTCATCTTTTAACTGATAGTTTGCACCCTTTGACCAATATATCCTCATTTCCCCTACTGCCCAGCTGCCAATAACTAACATTTTACTCTGTGTTCTGCAAGTTTAGCATTTTTTAGATTCCACACATGAGAGATAGAATACAGTATTTGTCTTTCTCTGTCCGACTTATCTTTCTTAGTATAATGCCTTCAAGATTTATCCATGTTGAAAATGTCAGAATTTCCTTCTTTCTCATGGCTGAACTAGATAGATAGATAGATAAATAGATAGATGATAGATAGATAGATAGTCTTCTTTTTCTGTTTATTTGTCTATTCATCTGTTGATACTTAGGTTGTTTCCATATCTTGGCTATTTGAATAATGCTGCAGTAGACATGGGAGTGCATATAGCTTTTAAATATCCTTTTTAAATTTTCTTTGGATATATACCCAGAAGTGGATCATAGGATCATTCTATTTCAAATGTCTTGAGGAATCTTTATACTGTTTTCCATAGTGACTGCACCAGTTTACATACCCTTTTCTCCACATCCTCACCAAGACTTATCTCTTGTCTTTTTTATGATAATCATTATAACAAGTATGAGGTGTTATGAGATTTTGCTTTTGATGAAAAGCAATGCAATGTTGAACGCCTTTTTGTGTACCTGTTGGCCATTCGTATGTCTCCTTTGGAAAAAAAGTCTATTCAATTCTTCTGCCCGTTTTTCTAATCAGATATTATTTTAGTTAATGAGTTGTATCAGTTTTTTATTCTACTTATAAAATACTGCCTAAACTGCTAATTAAACCTATACTACTGCAAACAGTAGATATATTACTGAATTTGAAACAAATAACAAAAAAAAAAAATCCCCTACTTCCTAAAAAGTAAATCTGATCATGTGACTTTCATGCTAAACATAAAATGCCATTTCTTCAATGGCAGACAGGGCTGTATGAGGCCAACCTCAACACTCTTCTCCAGTCTCATATCTCACCTCTTTCACCAGTATCTTATGCATGATTAATCGAATATCTTGTAGTTCTACTGCACATACTCCTCTCTCTTGACATTTCCTACTGTTTAGCTGATTCCTTTGCACACCTAAAGACAGCTCAGTGTCACTTTCTGAGTAGATGCCTCTCCAGAGCCTTTGGGTGCTATCATCAGCCTCCTTCATGAGCTGTGAATTCTTTGAAGAGAGGGACTGTTTTAGACCTAGTACTAGTAAGTAAAAGGTCTTTATAAATGTTGACAAGAAAGTTAATGCTTTTGTCATAAAGTTATTTCTGGAGTCAATGTCATCTTAGATGGTTAGCCACATTTTAAACCTATCAGGATGAGAGCTCTGTGATAGGAAAGGGAGTTAATAATAGCAAAAGCGGGTTTCATTTCCAAGAGAATTGTCTATTTTAAAGGAGGAACAAATATGACATAGAAATATCATTTAATGCAATGATTTCACAATAAAATTTTATTTGTAAGAGAAATTACAGGACTCATTAACCGAAATTTATCTGCCATCTTCTAAAATAATAAATATATGTATTTATATTTACTAAATATATAGTTAATAAATATATTTATATATAAATTTTATTTATATTTAATAAATATACATTTAATATATATATTTATATATGAATATATATAGTGATGCTGGAACCCTGAACCTTCTTGGAGTGCTGTCCTAATCAAAATATATATGTATATATATTTTTTATTTTTATAAGGTGAAGTGAATTTTATTGGAATAAAGATTGCTAATATCTATTGAGTGCTTACTATGTGATAATCACTATTATAAATGTTTTGCCTATATCATCTCATTTAATACAACCACCCATATAAATTGATTATGATAGTTTTATGATTTTACGAATGGGAAAACAAGCACCAGAGATTATAAGATGCATCCAAAATCACTGAACTAATAAAAAAAGTAGAATTCGTGTACGGTTGTTCTGTCCCAAGAACACAGCCAATGTGCTGTATTTACATACTATTTAAAAAATAGTCTTGTAGGTACATGATGAGATTAATTAGCACACAACCTAATTAATTTAGTCAGTGAATTGGAATGTATTGCAATAATATCTTACTTGACATAAGAAAAACTCATCATCTCGCGTCCCTTATATACCCCTCTTAATGGGATGGGGGCAATAGTCCTGAAGGTACGAGAAATCTGAGAGATGACCTAGATAGTCTGCATTATTTCACACATGTTGACACTAAGTTTCTAAGTGTTAAATAATTTGCACTAGATATAATGGCTAGTTTGGTGCTAAGCTAAGAATGAAACTCTCGTGAAGCAATCAAATTTTCCAATGAATCAGAGCCAAATTCGATATCCATCTTTTTCCCAAGGTTATCTCAGTGAGGAAATCTTTGAGCACTTGTCAAAGTTTTGTTACACCTGCAACTAATTTAGAATTCAAGTTGGCAGAACCAGTTCTCAACTAGGGTATCTGCTATCACTTTGATGATAGAGCAGCTGTCCAGTGATTTTATTTAAATACTTATAGAATGATCCTATCACTCACATTTATTCAATTCTAAATCTTTCTGTAAAAATATAAATCTTGATGAAAGTAGCAATTAGTCTACATATAGATTAAATCATAGCATTATATTTAAACAAGGAGATAATTTGGAAAAAAAATTAGTGAAAATGCAAAGTATCTTTCTTGCTACCTACATTACATTTTCCTTTAATTCCAAAGGAATATCTTCAAGCCTTTTTTTTTTGAGTAAAGTTCTTTCAGTTGTTTAAAGTTCTGCATTTATATTATGTTATGGATAGGTGGCTGATTCCCCTTGGCCTTTTTCTCTTGTATCAGTCTGAAACTATTTTGTAGACAATTTATCTCCCTCCATTTGGAAATTCTACTTTTTTCTTTTATGTGGCTTAGAATAAATAAAAAGCCCATATATACATTTTTTATTTTCCTTACTTTCTGTGCACCTAAGCTTTTTTCTAAACGAAAGAAAAAAGTTCTTTCCCTTTATTGACATCTTTACCTCTTATTTTAAAATAAGAACTTTGGAATAAGAATCTTTAAATTTAAGAATTCATCAGTTGTATAGTGGATTGTGTGATTTAACAGCTTTCTTGGGGTTGGAGGAACCATAAATACTACATAAAAAG
Source organism: Pteropus medius (assembly GCF_902729225.1). Lineage (NCBI taxonomy): Eukaryota > Metazoa > Chordata > Mammalia > Chiroptera > Pteropodidae > Pteropus > Pteropus medius. Next base: position 4,380,066 of record NW_024340696.1, read on the forward strand.
TGCAAAATGTTGTAGACTATATCCTGACTTCAGAAATATTAAAATGTGAAAAAAATTATCTTAGAATTGAGGAAATAAACACTCATGGTTTAGATCTCAGTTCCATACCCCATCTCTTTCCTGAAGTGTTCTCAGTAAAAGATCCTTAGGGGATTTGTAAAATATTATTACATCTGCTATTATTTATTTTAAAAACAAAGTATTTATGTTACATATTACACCTAAATTTTATTGCTTTCCTAAATACAGAATATAAGATTTTCAATAGCAAAATGACTTATTTCAAAAGACATGCCCATTTTCTGGGCATTTTAAAAATACATTTAAATTAAAACAAACATGTATCTCAAGCAGTCAAATACAGTGGTTTCTGCACAGTTTCAGGAAGTTCTAAAACAGGATTTGCTTTCTGCAGTGAGTCACAGCAATCTCTGGTTTTATTTTGAATACCACTGCAGGTGTTTTTACTTTAGGTTCATATTTAATTGCACTTTAAAGACATTAATACATGTTTTCAGCTGCATAGCAGCAGTGGTATATTTTATTTAAATCCAGAAAATAATGTGATAAACACATTTACATAATTCATTATATTTGACAGTACTAAGTGTTCCCAGATTTTGACTTACACCGTAAAAATTCACTGAGACCTCATCATTTCACCTTATAATTAAGTACACTGATTTAAAGTCTCTCATTTAGTTGTCACAATAACTCTATTTCTGTCTTATAATCATGCATACCTCCTTCTACTTCGTTTCTGTGTGTTTTTTGAGTCTTATTCCTCAGGCTTTGTCTTTGTTCTATATGGACTCTTCACAAGAAATTCATGTTTTTCTTCTTTTAGCCATTATTGGTTTCTATTACTTGCAAACCAAAATACAGTTAATACCTAATTTCATTTGAAAGCACTGTGTGAAATGGAAACTCATAGTCATTTTGGAATTTTTGTATTTACGTATAGCAAGATTATAGAGATATATTAGATTTATATCTCTTTCTGTTTTGTAGCCCAGAATATTTGTTGGGTTTGAGATACCACGTAAACTATATTGAAAATGTGATGTTTTAGGTTCTCAAGCAACAATCAAAGCTAGATTAAGCAGATCTATTAGTTAAGAACGATTTTCTGTTACAATCAGGTTTGAGTTTGAGTTTTTATTGTATCAACAATGGGAAATATTAAATAACATTTTTAGGCAGGACTGGGACATATACAAGCTGGTTCCCAAAAAGGTTGTAGGGGCATTTGTTTTAATCTACCCCAAATTTGTACAGAATTAAATTAGGAAGAATTCTCTAAGTAGATAGTAAGCAAAATCTGCCTTTCATTTTGAGAAGGCAAAATATGTAGATAAGTTCTCTGCCCACATCCTGATAAGCTATAACATCAGCATTAGATATAAACTTGATTACTTGGATGTTCTTCTTTGCTACTCTGAACCTTAAGGACGTGACAGAATTATGTGATTATGTAAGATAGAGTAGACAAAAAGATTTCAGTGTCAAGAAAATGAAAAGGCTGGTGCTAGAAGCATGTAACTGAAAAACCCAGAATAATAGCTTAGGGCAAGGCTGTATGAGGCGGTGAGGAGGGGACAGCATCACCAGGATTCAGTATTTCTCTCTCCATACTGAAATGTTCTTTTTGTATGCTAGATCTATTCTCAGATAAGTTCTGACTTAGTGATTAACCTCAGTACATTTTCCTCAATAATTCTTGATAATAAAAGATTTATATTTGAGTCTTATCTGTGGTGTTTTTGTTACTTTACTAAATCTGAACTAATACTCTTATTGACTGGACTCGAGTCTTATCCTTTCCCTTGATATAGTGGATAGAGTTAGAGTCACACAAGCCACATGGGATTAGCATGGAAAATATTTCTCATAAGAAAAATAAGGTACGTTTATTAGAAGAAGGGACAGTAGAAGTATGGCAGGCAGAAATAATAGACATTCAAACATTTAATTTATATCCCCTCACATGAGGCATAGTTATAATTGAATTCTGACATTGTAGATAAAATTACCCATGCAAATTGTCATTTTAGATCTTATAAAAGCATTATTAGGTTTGATACAAATGAGATCCATAGTTTAGAAGGAAGATGAAATGATATGTTTGATTACAGAACTATAAAAACCATGTTCTTAACACCTAAATAATACCAAGCCATATATTTTGGGGGGAGTTAAAGAAGAGGTATTGTCACTAGTCATGAGTGGACAAGTTAAATCAGTGAATTGTCTGGGAATCAGTATTCGCTCTCTAGTGCTCTGTGCCATTCGCATTTCTGAAGAATGTGCTATATAAGGTCAATCTCATTATAGGCCTTGACAACTCTCCCTTGTGTCCCCCAATTGGCCCCATCGTGGGTGATTATAACTAATTCTCCTCAGTTCTGGATATATTTCAACATAGTGAAATACTATAGTTCATAAGCTCTAGAAAAGACATTTAACTTAATGGTACATACTGCTTTACACAGTTGCCCAGAATTACCAACAGCCAGAGCAGACTGTGGACATGAAATATGATCACTGCTCATTTTGGGGTGGCCAAAAAGATATCCATGTTGAGGAGTGGCAGTCTTCCCAGTGTGCCAATCAAGTACATTGCCTAAGCTATCATAAATATTTTCAGTGAAATAATGTTTTATTCACTTCTTTGTCTCTCACCTTATAATTGAACAAAATGAACAAAAAGGGTGTGTGTGTGAGAGAGAGAGAGAGAGAGAGAGAGAGAGAGAGAGAGATATTAAGTAAAAAGGGAAGAAAGAAAATACTTTTAAGTGAAATGGAAATATTAAGTAGCATAGACTACATACACCGATTTTCAAATATACTCACTTTATTATCATTTATAAAGTTATTCAGGTGTGGATGCTTGTGTTGACACGTAAATCTTCATATCAGATGTACTTTGCTCAATTATTTATTTATTTATTTTTATTTAAATTTTATTTTTAATATATTTTAACTTTTTTGTTTTGCAATTATTTTTCTATAGAAAAGATCCTGGCAAATTAATAGGAAATATTCTCATGTACTTTAACCCAGAACTTCTACAAAGTGATAATACAATTTTTGAACCAAGAAATTAACATTAATACAATACTATTAAACAAACTAAAGACCTTATTTGGATTTCACCAATCTTTCCACTAAAAGACTATAACCATAAAAAAGATGAAAATCTCAGTGAGTATCAAATCTCTAGAGATAGTGAAGATATCTCTATGTACAAAAACAATAAGTGAAATCAAAAAGAGAAAAATGGACCATTTCATTAAGAAAAATTTAAAATTCCATAACTCAAAAATATCATAAATGGATATAAATAAAAGGAAAACTAGGGATTTTTTTTAACTTACAATCTGAGCAACACTGCGGAGTTAGAACATCAGTATGTATCCTGTTCTTGTAGTTTACAAGCTTTTAAATATAGAAAAATGTATAGTATTAAAGCTTCTTTAAAAACTCAAATCTTGTGCTTTTATGCTGCATACAAATATTTTCAAAAAGACATTACTTGAGTGAATCAAGATAACTCCTCATATGTGTGAAACATTTTATGGTACTGAAATTCTAAATGAGCTTTTTAGAATTTCAACTCTTAGCTAAAAAAGAAAAAAAAATAGACAAAGGATTCTTTCTGACTGAGGCAGCTGTACCTTCTCTTTGCATGACAGAAAAATAAAATAGGAAACATTGTTCATAAACAGGTGAGAATTGTGAGTGAAGAACTCTTAAATTTGATGTATTCGTTCATTCAGTTATCCATTCACTCTGCATAAATTTTGTTCGGTTTGCTCTCTTTAGAGTTGTTATGTATGAGATGCACTTTACCTTACATTGTTTCTTTAGAGACAGTATGAAGCCTAAATTCTGTGAGTTTTACAAAGTTTTCTGCTCTCCTTTAGCCTGCCTCACTAAAAGGGTTCTCGATACTCAGTTACTGAGGCAAAGACAGAAAAGCCTGAGTGTAATGAGACAGATATAATTGAATAGCTGTAAGTGTTTAGATTCAGATGCATAAGAATATGTGGCTTTCAGAGTAACAAACATTTGTCTAAGAATCTAGGTGGATTATAAGAAGTTCAAAGTTTAACAGATCCGTCTGTACTCAGACTCAGCAGAGAGCACACTTATAAGGCCTGGAAAAGGAAATAGCTTCTGAGCATCCAAGAAGCCCTTTGAGAGCAATGCACAGGTATTGGGAATATGAGGACTCTAGTCTTTAAAGGGAATGCAGACCCTGATGGGTCTATGGCTATATTATATGAGGTAACCAGCATCCAGGTGATAGAAATAAATACTTGCTCTTTAGAGGAGTGCTTTCAGAAATTAGCATCAATTGTAGATTTGAAACTAAAATTATTTTAAAAATAACATATACAAATAGAAAACAAAAGTTAAATGTGAGGCCAAATAAAGTCCCATCTTTTTAAATAAATGTATCAATGCCAATACATCAAAATTTTAATTAAATAAAAGAAACAGTCTTTTACATTACAGATTCTACTCCATTTATATAAAATTCATTATATGTCATATCATAAAGGACTCGCTCATGAACAAAACATAGAAAAATGCAATGCTATTGACATATTTAAGGAAATTCTTAATATTTTATTACTTCTTAGCAATATAACTATGTTTCTTTCCTCAGAATAAAAGCTTGAAAAACAAACTCTTGTCAGGAAATAAGCTGTGTGGCATTCGTGCAGAAGAGGTGAGTAAATTTTCTCTTCTAACTTCACTTGGATAGAAACAACATTAATGCCAGATTTTTTTTGAACCCAGACGTCTGGTAACTTTTTTCTTCTTCTAATATAATCATACAAAAGTTGATGTTTTAATAATAAATTCAAGCTATGAAGGAAAGTTTAAATTATATTCTGTGCATTTAGTATAAGTATGCATTAAAAAATGAAAACCCAAAATGGTTAAAATGAGTTTTGGACTGGTAAAAGCATGAATTATGGGAGAAGTGAAATTGGGCAAATCATGCACAGCATATATAGTAGTAATCTTTCATTCCCCATTGGTATTGGCCAACATTAGTTTGGGGGAAAAAAAGTTTATTTTCCTAAATCATCCTGGCTATCAATCAATCCTGGAAAGCAGATTGCAACAGCAGGGCGATCATGCTAATCAGCTGTGAATTTGAAGTTGGGAAAGATAATAGAAATAGTCCTTTACTGAAATCAGTAGCACAAAATTAATAATAGTCATAGAAAGCAGGAAATATCTTAGAGATGAAGTTCATATAACAAGTCAGGGATGCTGTGTTCAAAATATCATTATTTTGGGTCACTTGAGAATCTGCGAGGAAGAGCAGAGTTGTAGTAAATGTAGAGTCCTGAAGTAGAAATAGAAGTTCAAGGGGCTGACGGCTCAAGGGTGAGCTTTTGTTCTTAAGATCCAGTATGAACCATATTCACACAATGATGGTTCTTTGTCTTCTTATGCCTTATGTCATGTATTTCACTTTCACTAACCATATTAAGAAAAATAGGATGCCATTTTATGGAAATGGGAAAATAGCAAATAGTTTGTGAGAAACCACAAATCCTTGCTGCTTCTGGGTATGCAGTTTAATTGAATAATCTTGAATTATTATTATGTCAAACTCTTCCTCTCTTCCTCCTTCTCTCCCTCCTTTATTTTCTTTCTCTCTCCGCTCCCCCAACCCCACCCTGCTTTCTTACTCCTCCCTCCCTCCCTCCCATTACTCCCCTTCTTTCTCTCCTTCTTTCCTTGTCTCTTTCTTTCTTTTCTCATTGCATTTCTTTATGTTGTTGTTGTTTGTTGTTGTTGTTGTCATTCTCTCTTATCAGCTTCCTGATTCAATAAATCACAAAATGCAGGTGGCTCGCAATGAGGATGTCTGTGAAAAACTGTTTCTAATATTAGAATCTTGCAGTGGTGTGTAATTTACAACACTTTCAATTTTATACTCTAATTCATGGGTCCCCAACTTCCAGGTACTGGTCCGTGGCCTCTTAGGAACTGGGCCGCAGAGCATGAGATGAGTGGTAGGCTATCAAGCGAAGCTTCCTCTATATTTCCAGCTGCTCCCCACTAGCATCATCACCTCAGCTCCACCTTAGGCATAGATTCTCACAGAAGCACCGGTCGCTGGTGCCAAAAAGGTTAGGAACCACTGTGTGCTTCCAATATTGGATAATGGTTTAGGAATTATAGTACCATACCATACTATAACACAGTCTCCCACTTTGCAAACTCTACTACCTTGCATGGTTAGAAATGTTCTGAATATAATCGGAAACTAAATCACAATACACTCACTGTTCATTCAGTGGAAGACTCATTTATATTCAGTGTGTGCTTGGAAAATATAAGATTTCAAAAATAAGAACAGACTTCATTTATTAAAGAGGTCTTCATATTAATAGAGTTTAATTGATATAATAGTACCATGCAGATATTGTATTTATTATGTGCTATGGCTAGCTATTTTCAAAATTGAATTTATTGAGATATAATTTGCATGTAGTTCACTTCATTTAAGTATACAGTTTGATGAGTTTGATCAGTTCAGGATACAGAACATTTCCATAGCCCCCAAGTTCCCTCTTGCTATTTTATAATCTCCACCACCAACCCTCAGCCCATGTCAATTACTAACCTGATTTCTGTACCTATCCTTGTTTTATTTTCCCCTAGAATATCATATAAATGGTATTAAACAAAATATAGCTCCTAGTGACTGGATTATTTCCCATAGTATAATTTGAAATCCATCTACACTCTTACATGTTTCAGTACTTTATACGTTTTCAAAGATTGCTCAACTATATTCTAATATTTGATTTCTTTTTTTTTTTCATTTTATATATTACATTTTATTGAATTTATTGTGGTGACATTGGTTAAGAAAATTATATAGGTTTCAAGTGTTCAATTCAATAATGTCATATGTATATTTCATTGTGTGTTCACCACTCAAAGTCAAATCTCCTTCTGTCACCGTATATTAGAGCCCCCTCTATCCTTATCTACCCCATCCTTGCCCTCTGGTAAATGCTAAATTGTTGTCTGTGTCTATGAGTTTTTATCTTTTCATTTGTTCCTTTCAGTTTTATATCCCACATACAAGTGAAATCATATGGTTTTTCTGTCTGATTTATTTCATTTAATATGATAATCTCAAGATTGATGTCGCAAATGACAATATTGCATCTTTTCTTATGACTTGGTAATAGTCCATTGTGTATATGTACCACATCTTCTTTATCCAATCATCTATTGAAGGGTACTTCTGTTATATCCATGTCTTGGCCACCATGAATAGTGGCTACAGTGAGCATCAAGGTGCATATATCTCTACAGAAAAACGTTTTCAAATTTTGGGGGTAGATACCCAGAGGAGGGATTGCTGGAACATATGGTAATTCTATTCTGAATTTTTTGAGGAACCTCCATACTGTTTTCCATAGTGGCTATGGCAATTTACATTCCCACCAGCAATGTATGAGAGTTCCCTTTTCCCCACAACCTGTCCAACACTTTTATTGTTTGTCTTATTGATGATTTATCATAATTTGTTTACCATTCACCAGTTAATAGATGTGTGTTGTTTCCAGCGTTCACTATTATAAAGATACTGTAAATATTTATGTACACATTATAATTTCTTTTGAGTAAGTACCTAGAAAGAATTCTTGAATAATAATACAATATATGTATATTTAATTTGATAAGAAACTGCCAAACTGTTTCCCAAAGTGACTGTACTATTTTACATTCTCACTCAACTGCTTTTTCAATTATCATTATTTTCACCTAACTATGATATTTATTTGTGTTGTATTTCTGCTACTGAGGAATCAGAACTAGTCATCTCAGATGTAGAAAGAAAGACTGAGGTTCTTAAGTTAGAATATTTGAAATTGGGTCTGCTTTGGAAAAATGAATTACCATCATCATCTGGGATTTACTAGAACATATTTCATTATGGTAGCCAAACATATCTGCTGAGAGAGATTTCTTTCTTATAAGCTCTTTTACGTTTGTAACGGTTCGCTTAAAAAGTCAATCTTTCTAAAGTGCTAACACCCTACACCTCAGCCTCTTAGCACTCTAAATGCCTTTTTCATTTCCTGTCATATTTGTTTGCTGCCTTCTCCTTGGACATATGTCAAATTCAAATTTGGTTGTCAATTTAAACTTAACCATATTTAATCTACTTTAATAAATAATTGAAATAAGCAGTGAAAACTGAGGCATACAATTGCAGGGATATATTTAAAATCTGAAATTGGCCATCCCTGGGTGACTGAAATTCTTTGGGGGGCTTCCTTTTGAAAAGGCTTTGGTTTTCTCTTCGTGCCTAGAATAGCTGGATGTCCAACTCCCAAAGTGGACATTAAGCCTTTCTGTTTCAGTTCCAAACTAATCAGAATCTTTTGCTTGGCCGCAAAAATTAATTTTTGTGCAGTTTGAAAAATTTTAACCTTCAAGTTTGAAAATATAAATGAAATTAAGGCACTAATTCATGTTTCTGCTCTTTCAGTCAAAAAAAATCCAAGCCCAGTTGAAAGAGCTTCGGTATGGGAAAAAGGATTTGTTATTTAAGGTGAGTATCTTTCTCCCTTTCCCCTCCAACTTGCTAGCCCAATAAATAAACTATCTAAAATATGATTTAGCTTAAATTTACTAATTTTCATTAATATTGAAGTTGCATTTGACTGCATTTAAAATGTTTTAATTTTCTTACCTACTTAATAGAGATAAATGCAGTTATAGTTTCCTGGATACTTTCTTAATCAAAGGCAGGCATTGTTACAAAGTATTTAAAGTCCCTTTGTAACCTTTAATTACTTTAATTCAATGTTGAAGGATATTGTTTTTTGGAATATTTACATTAAGGAGAACACATATTGAACAAGTTTCCAGAGATGAGGTCCACTGGCAACCTACATTTTCAACTTCTAGATATCCTTCATAAATCTCTTTATTACAGAGAGTCTTCATATTTATTGTTGATTGCTTTTGGCTATTGATACTTTTCTTTACAAGACTATCACGTCAGGACCTATGCAAAGTTAGACATCTACCACAAACTATGGATGTGATAGACTGAATAATGCCCCCTACCAAGGACAGTCACTTGATAATTTCAGGAACCTAATAATGTTATTTTTTTTTTTTTACGACAAAGGAGACTTTGCAGGCTGATTAAGAATCTTGAAATGGGAAAATTATCCCAAATTAGCCAGGTGGGTCCTAAATATAATTGCACAAGTCTTTATAAGAGTGAAACTAGAAGGCCTAAATAAGAAGAAAATGATGTCACCACAGAAACTGGGTGAAAACAGACAATGTAAAGCCCTGCCAACACTTTGATTTTAATCCTATAAAATTCATTTTAGACTTCTGACTTCAGGACTGTAAGGGAATAAATTTGTGTTGTTTTAAGCCACTTAATTCATGTTAGCTTGTTATAGCAGCAAGAGAAAGTTAATACAAATACTTTCTCCCTGGAGCGTGGGAAATAAGAGGCAGATACCTTTAATAGTTGTGCTTGTGGTACATCTGTATTGCTAAATGTAGGAAATGTAGGTGAGTGATAGCATATTAGGCTCTTGTTAGTAGGAAATGATAATTTTTTTCAATAAATAATAAGTGCAGATTACTTTGTGCATAATATTGATTTTTAAAAATGTTTTCACTACAATGATCAGCCCCATCTGCAAATGTCTGTTTAAAGAGAGGTAATTCCCCATTTTATTTAATGGTTTGAAAAATCCCTCAATTTTTCTAATAGAAGCAATGAAAAAAGACTCATCTCTCTTCTTTGGCATCTTCACTTTGGGCTTAGAGTCATGAGAAAGTGTTTCTATTGTGTCAACCAATATTTATTAAATGCTCATTCCATGTGGGAGCATCTTACCATTTGTTCTTCCATAAATATGCTTCTTGCCTTTCCTTTGACCTCATTTACAAGACATTCCCCAGAACACCAGGAAAACTGTTAATTAATTCTCATTAATGCTTACTGATTCCTACTTCTTAGTACTCTGCTCATTGTATGTAATAAATAAATAAGATAAAAGTATGAAACAGAAGATATTTGCCTAACTTTAATTTTTCATACTGAGACTCTTCAGCTCAGGATATCTTAACTGTTACACTGAGTTTGGCCTTAGCTTTTTGCAGTCATGAACAATAAATAATTGAAACTGGGGGTAAGGGGGTGGGGAGTGTATGTGTGTGTTTTCATTTGCAAAGAAATTTCTAGTTCTCTATGAATTAATTTAACTTAATATCAGAAATGTAATAAAGAAATCAAATTTCCAAGACCTGATAAATTTTAGGTATTAGGATGACAGATTTATGTAAAGATAGAATATTACGTGAGGCTTTTAAAGTCTTTTGAATTTCATTTCTCAAATTGAACAGTTATAGAAAGAACAGTTGGGAGACGAAAACGAGGAGATCAAATAATTTTCACTGATTTTTTTAATTTATAATATGCCAGTTATTGAATATAAATTAGTAATTTATCATCTTTTAAAATGACCAAAATTAGGATTTGTTGGAAATCTTTATGACTTGAAAATGAGACATTATCGGTAAGCCTTGTTATTCCATGCCATTTGGAGAAGAGAACTTACATATGAAATCAGGTGAACTGTGTATGAGTAGACCTCGACGTTGCATAAATAAGGATGCCTTCAGTTTATACTCTCCACACAAAGTTGTTTAGCAGCAAGATTTTTAATAACTAAAATAACAAGAGGTCTAGAAGCATGACAATTTTACAGCTTATTCAGGAGCTAAACAGTATCTACTACGACCCAGGGTTTTTCGTTTGTTTGTTTGGCTTTCCTACTTTCCATGTCACAATCCTCGACTTACTTTCTTTAAGCTTTGATTCCTCATTGCATTATGATAGTGGCTAAAGATCTATATGTTGTCTTCGTTCAACTGTGTGCAAAGTCAGAGAACAAAAAGTCGGGGGGTGAGGAGACTTGTCCTCAGTGTCATAATTTTTATAAAGGAGAAAAATTTTTTTAAGAAGTCTTCCCAAACTTGGTCGTATATCTATGCAAAAGTGAGACCTTGGTGTTTTCATCTTCTATTGCGAAAGATTGCTTCTTTTAGATATAAAGTAAAAAGGAAGGGGATTACTGATGGGGAGACAACCAATAGTTTCTGCTATAATATAATCATTCACACATCTTGATGGCAGCAAATTCTTCTGATTTGCTTACTAGTATATAGTGTACATTTAGGTCTTGTATAAGCATATGTTAAATGAATCATGCAAATGAATAAATGAATGAATACACAACACATACATGTATATGTATGTACATACATACATTTGTACCTATATACATACATAAATAGACATGTCAGGGCAATAGATAGTAGAAAGTGATGTATGTAGCCCTAAAGAGTCTGTGACCACAGAAATTCATCCATGCACCTTTCAAAATGAGCCAACAAAATATCTTTGGTAATATTTTGCCGACCCCTGAGATGAGTAGTAAAAAATTCCATTTCCAGTAGTTTCCTTGAGAATCTCTTCACTTTTAAATAGATTTGATGGATTTTAGTAAAGATAGACTTTGATGGAGCAATGCTTGCTGCTGAAGCACTTAAATTTCATCCTAAAAATAATGGTGTGTGCTGATAATTGCAAGATATGTTGATAAATTCAATGTCCTTATTAATATTCGAGACTGGCTTTTGATTTGGGAAGGCTGCCGGCAGCAGTAAACATGTTTTACTAAAGAAAGAAATGAGGCCCTGCTGACTGTTAGTTGCCCAGGACTTGAGTTACTTTCTATCCTCCTTGATTGCACTTGAAGCTGATATTCTCTGGATCACCTACTCTCCGTTTTGCTACTCTTGTTTTATTTACACATACACTTTTTTTTTTCCAAAAGTATTATTTTCTCATTGTAGGCAAATTTCAGAAAGTGTCAAAAAGTACAGAGCGAAAAGAAAACATTTTAAATTCCATCATTAGGAAGAAATACACAATATTTTGAAATATTTCTATCTAGCTCTTTTTGTTGAGGTATAATCCTCATTGTGATTAATATATATAACTATATATTCTATATAATAGAGTCTGATTTTTTACATAATTTTAGAACATAAAGATATCTTTTAATTATTTCTTCATAAAAATTTAAATGAATAATTTTCTGACATGTGCATGCCAAAAGTGACTTAATTTTTCCTTATAAACATATGTAAATTCATATGTATATGTGGTATTATCTGTCATTTTAGTTTATACTGTGATGAAAAGTCCTGTCTTATTTTTAACTTGAGGTATAGCTTTTTATTGAACATGTATCTGACTAAAGTAATTCACTAAAATTATTAGAAAATGTTAAACTGGCTTATTTCACTTATTCTAATGACCTCCAGGTCCAAACATATCGTCACAAATAACAGGATTTCCTTTTTTATCGCTAAATAATATTCCATTGAGTATATATACTACATTTTTATTCATTCATCCACAAAAAGACATTTAGGTTGATTTCATATCATGGCTACTGTGAATTATGCTACATTGAACAGGACTATGTTGATATCTCATTGAGATACTGATTTCAAATCCCTCCGATATATATACAGAAGTGAGATTGCTGGGTAATATAATAGTTCTATTTTTAACTCTTTGAGGAACTGACATACAGTTTTCCATAATAATTGTACCAATTTACATTCACATCAACAGCGTATAAGGATTCCCTTTTCTCCACATCCTTGCCAAAATATGTGATCTCTTATCTTTTTGATAATTGCCATTCTAAAAAGTCTGAGGTTATATCTGATGGTGGTTTTGATTTTCATTTCCCTAATGATTAATGATGTTGAGCACCTTTTCATATTCCTGTTGGCCATTTGTGTATCTTTTTTGAAAAACTTCTGTCCAAGTTCTTTGCCAATTTTTGAATTGGATTATTTACTTTTCTGCTATTGAATTGTATGAGTTCTTCATATATATTGGATATTAACACCTTATCAGATATATCATTTGCAAATATTTTCTTCCATTTTATAGGTTGCTATTTCAATTTATTGATCTTTATTTTTCCGTTTGGGTACAGTAGTTCTTTCGTTTGATATATTTCTGATGACTTATTTTTACTTTTGTTTTTTCGTGCCTTTGGTTTCTTATCCAAGAAATTATTGTCAAGAATTATGTCAAGAATTTTTTCTCTATGTTTTATTCTAGGAGTTTTATGGTTTCAGACTTACATTTAAGTCTTTAATCCACTTTGAGGTAATTTTTATGAGTGGTGAAAGATAGGGATCCAGTTTCGTTCTTTCACATGTGTCTTTCCAATTCTTCCCAGCACCATTTATCAAAGAGACTGTTATTTTAGCATTGTGTGTTCTTAGTGTCCTTGTCAAAAATAAGTTACTCATTATAGCACATGTTGAATATTCCATCTTGCTTTGTCCTATTATGCTTAAGAACTCTTTGTCAGTGCCCTGACCATAAGTTTCAGATGGATAAACTTATTTTTGTTCCCAATATCGATCCTTTTCCTCCACATTTCAACCTTCTGAGAGAGTCAATTTGGGTGCTTCGATTTGTTTCATAAAAAGAAATATGACATATTAGGTCTCTGCTGAAGGATACTCATTCTGTGATTATTTCTGTTATTTATTGAATAAAATCAATTTAATAATTGTGTCATTCAGTGTTTTAAAAAATGATGACTATATTAAATTACTGCTTATAAGGAGTTTATTAGTCTAGTGATAAAATAATTCCTTATGTATATTATTAATTATAAATATTACATATTAGCATTGTATACAAGTTAGTACATTATTTCATTTGATCCTCATTAAAATCTCTATGAGATAGAGAGGAGAAGTTGTAGGATTCACTTCACAATGAGGGAACCTAGACCTTGAGAAATTTGACACCTACTCAAGGCCACCAAAATATTTATTTACAAACCAAATATATTAACAGATTGAAACCATCACTATTCCATTCTATTCTATCTATTCTATTCTATTCTATTCTATTCTATTCTATTCTATTCTATTCTATTCTATTCTATAATTTATTTTAAGTTGAATTGATTTGTGGGAGTATTATGGATCAAGTCTCTTTCTATAACATATATATTTATACCATTGTATTGAAATTCTGACAATAATTCTGGCATATTTGGTGATAGACAAGATATACCCATTTCTTCGGGAACTTAGACATCAAAATGGCATTTAGTCTCATTAGTATTTTCTCTAAAAAGCAGATGTGTCCAACTTGGTATCTCCACTCTTGTCTGATCCTGAACACAGGAACATTGCCACATGAATTTCAATGTATGAATACCAACAAGTGTCATATTATTTTCTGATTATTTGATTCTTCTATAAGAGAATTTTGTGAAGCAGTTGCCCCTTAATTTTTAAACTCTTGTGCAATTTAAGATAATTTTTGTACATCTGTTTCTCATCAACTCATATTTACCTCATCTACATATTAAACCATTTTTTAATGAACTAAGCATTTTCAATGCCATTCATGTATCATGTGTCAGTTAAAATCCAGTTAAAAGAGCTTTGGCCCTAAAAATGTAAATATCTTGCAGAATTGGTTAGAGGGGTTAGTGATTTTACTTTCTTAAATGATTTAACAAACTAAGGTTTTCAAAACACATTCAGTTTTGCCTCAAAATGATTTGATAAATCAGTCAGAGCAGGTAATTTTGCCACCTCATTGTGAATCATAAAAACAGGAGCTAGAGAAGTTAGAAGACTTCATAGAACTTGTCTGAAATCAATCATAAAACTAGTAACTGGAGAGTTTAATTCTAATTTGTCATTTAACCACTATATCACATTTTCCTCAGTTAAATTTCTATTTTGTATCTTCAAGTTACTTAGAGATTACACTTTTAAGAAATGTTTTCTTATACACTCAAAGATATAAAGGGCAGACATGCATAGCTGGAAATATAACTTGATAACTTAAAAATAAAATATCTGTTGGTAACTAAATTCAATGCATTTTCTTAAAAGCAAGCATTTTCAGTTCAGAATAAGATACCTTCAGTTTAGAATTGGCAATTGCTTGGGACAGAGATTTCTTTTCTGACTCCTTATATTCTTGTGATACATTCCACTATTTTAAAACTATAGGATAAGGGTATGTTCTGTGGTAGGAAACAGGAGAAAAATGAACTGACTTTGTCCAATCCAACCTAACTTTTTAGCCTTGTTGCTTCTGTGATTAAAACACAAAAGCCAGCTAGCCTCACTTATTTTTTCATTTTTTACCAGATAATGAAGTAGATATGCAGGTTTTAAAAGAGCACATATGTTTCTTATCAGAAATCATGACAAATTTAAATTTAATAGAATATTAATTTTTATTCCAAAAATTGGGAATATCCTAAATACTGAAAATCACTAAAAGTATAGAACTTTTTAAAAAACCAAGCCCAGAGTTTAAAATAATGTTTTTAAAATTGTACCATATTAACTACATTTTACAACTCGTTCAGGATCTGAAAAAAAATTATGTTGTGACCTATCAAATAGGAAGACAAAACATTTTAAACGGTTTATGTCAGGTATTGCAAATGCATTTTAAAAATTGAATACCTTTGTGTATCCCCATCCCACCCCTGTGCTTATTACATACCTGGCTAATGGGTCAGGGTGTTTTTCACACTGAGCTTGGATTTAGCTTTGATATCATTCTCATGCCAGGATTTGAAACAACTCCTACAAATTAGTGACAGTTGGTACTCAAGATAAACCTATTTGCCATCCCTGAATGAGCTCGAAATATTTTGCCTGTGGCCAGTCTTCAGTCTCTGGTGAACTGCTCTTGCAAGATTTCCTCACCTTGTCTTAAATTGTTATATATTTACAATGACATTGTAAAGAAGTGGTCTATAAACTAAGTAATGTTAAAAAAAAATAATAAGGCACAAGTGGGAATCTTTGCAGAAAATCAGAATGAAGGCAATTAACTTTAGATCAGCCCTAGAATATTTCTCCTTGGCCCTGAAAGGGTGTTGGTGGTGGGGGGAACCTTGAATTGCTGATTTTCCTTACCTATTCTTGTCTAATTCATCATGTAACGTGTGTGTCTTGGCTTAGCAAGATGTCCTCCCACTGAGAGGGATCCCGAACCTTTCTTAGGTTCAGCTGACTTTGTACATTTCCTTGGAGCATATATAGAACAGTGGTGCCACCGTGAGACCTTTGGGAAAAATCACTCTCTTAGTAGAACTTGTCTGAGATATTGAGTTCCAATTCAGTTCTAAGCACAAGAGCCACCAACTTGATGTACTGGTTTCTTTAGATCCAAAAAGCTTCTATTTTCAGTACATTACATATACATATATATACATATTATTTTTCAATGTGAGATGTCTTCTGTTTCTTTCAATCACACGACAAGTTCAACACATATTTCTGATCAGAACTTGTCTTAGGTTCTAAAACTATCGATTAGAAATAATGGCCAGTTGTAGAGTCAAATCTGAGCACCCTAAAGTGCTTAGGAACATAAAATGTACTCAAGTAGCTTTCATCTCTAATTAAAATGTAGAATTTTAGTAGTATCCCTATTCTAAATATATATATATTTTTATTTTGAATGTAAAATACAAATAAATAACTGAAGAAAACACAATAATTTCACTCATTATACAATTTTTAAAAATGCTTTGTTTTCCATATTCTTAGTATTAATGGTGATGCCAACTGTAATTTCAGAAAACAAGAGCAAGTTATTGTTTTCCTTTGAATACTTTTTTCTTGTCAGCACATTTAAATATTCCCCTTTGTCATGGCAGGAGACATTTCATAAGCACCTTTATGAATTTACTTGCTTTATTTTACTTTATTTCACTGCTGTCACTCTGTTACTAGTATGTTTGTTAACCTATGCATGATAAAAAGAAGCCAATTACTTCTGAAAGTAATTGCATACAAAGCTGCTGCAACAGACATAATTCAGAATTTTAAAAAGGAGAGTTCTCAATAAATTTCATAGTTCATAAAAAGACATGTACAGCTTGTGAAGGCAAGAGCAGAATCTCTAAGTGGTACACCCCGGGCGACTTTCACTATGACAACACCACCACTTCAATTGTCCCTGATACATCTCTTAAAGAAAGATTTCGGGTATCTCAGTCTGTACTGTTACCATTTGCATTAAACTAACCCCATTCAAGAAACAAGTCCAACAAATATTTTCAACAACATAGAACCTTCACATTAGAAAGGTCTTGTAACATCTTTGCTTCCAGTCTCTTGAATGATAATTGGTTAATCTCCCTGAGATTACAGATGTTCAGTGATTAAGGTTCACAACATTTCAAAATAGGTTTCATCCCTTCTTACAAAATTCTGACTGTTGGAGAATCCCCTTCTCACTCTCGATAATAGCAGTTTTTTGTTTGTTTGTTTGTTTTTGTTTTGTTTTTTAATGCCTATTGATTTCCATAGAAATGCCAGGCTCATCTCTAAATTAATGTTCATTTTCCCACCATCTTCTTGTTCTGGTTCCTTCTTTATTCTTTGCTTTTATTTGCTCTTTCTATTCTCTATATCCACTCTTCTAAGACGCCTTCAGAAGTGAAATTTGAGTGCATGTTTTTAGTCCTAGGAACATTATGGTGTTAGCAAAGAGTGGAACTCGATTTATTGCTAATAGTGAAATAAACTGGGAAGGTAAGGTGGGGCAAGGTAGATGATGAAAATCATTTCAGTGCTCTGAATTCATGTTTCTTAGGCAGAAGTCAAATTTTTCAGTTTTAAATAAATTTCATAGTTCATAAAAAGACATGTACAGCTTGTGATCTCTTCTTTTATCAAAGTCACAACTAGCATATCCTCCCATCCTGCCTCAACCGCTGCAATGCTGCCTCCAGCGATAAAAATGTAAAACTTCCCTGAGGCTGGAATTATCCATATGGGATATGTTAAGTGAGATGTGCAAACTCTATGAACATATTTTAGATAAAATCGTTTTGCTTAATCAGTGCTTCCTACAACGAGTCAGGTGAACCACAGAGCACAATTAAGAAACACCTACAATGGGGCCTGGAAGTGGTACAAGAGAAGGAAAATAAAAACACAGCTAAGGAAGACTATTTTAGAATTTTGATTATGAAAGTTCTTACTTATATCAAGCTTAAACATCATCTACTGACTATTTTGACCATTTCTTCCTTAGAAAATGTCCCCTGAGGTGATGAAAAGGATATATGGTTACCTTCAAAGGATCAGGTTCTTTATTAGCTCTTTCACATACCTGGAAACTGAGCAAAAGGAGTCATTTAGCCTTGTTGGGTATCAATTCCTGTGTCTGAAAACTATGTATAAGATTAATATACATACTTCAAAATTATTTAACAGGATCAAATGAGATTATATATGCAAATGAATTTTGCAAAATGTTTTATATACATTTCATTTTCAATAAATTGATTTTGTTTTGGGATTTATTTCCCCCTAGAGAGAAATTTATTTATCAAAATAATATGGGACATTTTTAGAGTCTAAACAATTGTTTTTTTATTCTCATTCAAGAAATGTATCACATCTCAACACAGGCCTTCCTACTTTGCAGTCTCTGAGACATGTAAAACTGAATTCCAGGCCATTTTTTCTCCTTTAAGATACAGAGCAGCCTTGGAAGCCAAGGAAAGAGAAGTTCATCCCCTTCATTTTAGGCAAACACATTAGTATTATTTATTTATAAATGAATGAAAAAAAAAGATAACATTCTGGAGAGAAAATAGCTCATGTTTTTATTTTTGTTTTTATTTAGTATTTATATGACAATCAAGGACTAAGGTCATAATAGCTTTTTGGAAATGAAATTGTTGGGATATGTATACTTTAAATTTTTACATGACTTTTTTTATTAAAATAAATTGATATAAAGACCAAAAGCTAACACAATGCAATATATATATATATATATTGCATACATATGTGTATATATATTTGCATATATATATTGCATACATATATGTACACATATGTATACATATATGCCTTATTGATAAATATATATAAATATATATATGTGTATATATATATATGCCTTACTGATAAATTATACACCTGAAACTTACTAGATTTCATTAACCAATATCATCATAATAAAAATAATAAAAAATAAAATAAATTTTTAAAAAAATGACCAAGAACTAAATGCAATTTCTTAACATCATTGCCATTGACCTTTGTCTGGAGACAGAGATATAAAAGATTACATTCTTACTTTCAATTGCCTTTAACATATAGTTTGCAGGAATAATAGATGGAAATTGTCCCTAATCTTAGTTAGATGTATACACAGTTTCGCTATAATAATTTAGCTTCATTCTTGGTTCTATCTTGGACAAATTTGATATTCTCATATATTGATAATTTATTCATTAAAATCTATAAAATCTCCTAAAATAATATTGTTGTGGCCTGTATAGAATAGACCAAACCAAGTATGCTCTTAAAGGCTGTTTATTAGCCGGCGGCTGTCCTGTACAAAGGAGCAGCCCCGAAATGCCAAGATACAAAGTTTTTAAGCCCTAAATCCCATTCCTCATTCTGTCTTAAACACAAAGGTCCATCTTTCTCCTATTCACTACCTGTCAACCCACTGGTCAGGTCAGGTGTGTAAGCGGGGAGTACAGAAGCAGAAAGCCTGTTGTTAGAATGTTATGTTCCTATGGGTCATTGCCTATGTTCCCATGGGCAATAGCCAGTGTTCCTATGGGCGATGGCCAAACAGTAATTTTCAGCTTATATACAATTGATTATTTTTCACGCCACGCAAGCAAGCAGGGTTACGCAAGCTAAAATTGGCAGTTAGCGTATGAGCTCATTGTTACAAGTTTCATGATTAACAGAATGCGGTTAGGGGTTCCAGAAACTAGGCCTAAGGTATAGACTTCTTTTGTCCAGTTTCAGGTTTTAATTATTCTTTAACCC
This sequence comes from Pteropus medius, assembly GCF_902729225.1. Taxonomy (NCBI): domain Eukaryota; kingdom Metazoa; phylum Chordata; class Mammalia; order Chiroptera; family Pteropodidae; genus Pteropus; species Pteropus medius. The sequence goes on from NW_024340696.1 coordinate 4,400,058, forward strand.
TTTCACTTTTCAGCAAGCTATCACAATATTATTAAAAATAGCTCTCTGGATTTTTTTTTTATTTCCAGTTGAGCAGAAACTATATTAACTCAATATTATATCACCCCCCTCATTCATGTGTTCACTGTGTTTTTACTTTAGATACATTGTTGATAATGATCATCCTACATTTATATTTTCATTTATTTGAGCCCTTTTATTTGCATACCACTTGGATTTTCATGTTACATGAGTCCATAAGAGTCCAGTAAGAAGCAAGCACAGTCTTATAGATTGCCTGTTCAATTCGAGCTGTTTTAAAAATAATACCCAGCTTTACTAAATGAGGATGTTCTGGTTGGTGTTTTATAAATTTTAACATGTGTAGGGATCACCTATGTATCTTGTTAAAAGGATGTTTGATTCAGTGATCTTGGATAGGGCTTGAGATTCTGCATTTCAAACAAGCCTCTAGAGAGTGCTAACTATGACAGTCTGTGGGCCACACTTTAAATTGCAAGGCCCTAGACATTTAATTTATCTAATAAGAAAGGGTTTGGTTTTCTTCTTAATTCAGCCCTTTCACTTAACTTACTAGTAATTCATTTGCATATGCGCCTCTGAAAGAGGGTATTTGCATTTATTATTTAACATCCTTTTTTCCCCTTATCGCTGCTGACATTTTGCAGCAGACATAAGAAAAACAAAGCTAGATGACAAATCGCCCTGCCTTCGGTCTACTAAGGGAGACAGGCTAGTTTACAATGAATTTTAATACAATAGAGCAAGCGTTTTATAAGCACTTTATCTATTATTCTTGAGGAAGGAGTCAGTGAGTGGAGGATCAAAGATCAGTAAACTTATTATTACATTGGGACAAGCTTCATGGAAGAATAACATTGGATTAAACCTTGAAGGTGTTGCATCACAGCCTACGCTTGGTAGGTACTCAGTAAATACTCCTAGAAAGGATGGAAAGAAGAAAGGAAGGAGTCAATGAGTAAGTGAGGAATGCTGTTTTTATTGAGAAAACATTCTAGCCAAAGGTAGGGTGATTTGGACATGCATTAATTGCACAAATTATAGAAACTTGCTGAAATGTATGGTACATGTAGAAAGAGGCAAGAAAAGAGATGGGGAAGACAGGATGGTGTCAAATCATGAGGGACGTTGATTAATGGATATTAATACATTTCAGAGAGAACGATCAATATTTTTATGAATAGTGCTCCTCTTTGTGGTGGGAAAAAGGTTCAAGCTCCTGCTGGCTTGTATATGGAAATCATCTTCCCTCTCTGATTTGTTCTTCTCCTCTTGTGAGCCCTGGATGGCTTACCTTTCCAGCCAATGAATTACATGCTGGCAATAACTTGACAACATGTTGATGATTCTGACTGATCAGGAGGCCCACAGTTTTGGTTCTGGTTCTGGTTCTTTTTCTTTTACCAGTTACCAACTTACATGTTTGATTTTAAAGTGAATATAAGGCAAAAAGACAAAGAAAAGGAGGTTGATGATATAGAAATATTATACTCAGAAAATAGATCCCCAAAAAACACATCACAATCTAATATTTTCATATTTCTTTTTAATAAGCAATTTAATGAGACTAGAAACTGTATTGCTACTTAATGGGGTATAAAACTTTTCTCATTTAATGTTATCTACTAGGCTGTGAAAGAAGAGGTAGGCTCAAATATTCTGGGTGATAAAGAAAAAAAATGGGAGCACTTGGATTGATCTTCATATTTTAGACATTTATTAAGCCCATGTTTTATCCAAAACTGGACTCACTCTCTTCATCTCCAACCCATACAAGAGGCAGAATTTGTGCAGCACTTAAAAGTATAGACTCTGGATCCAGACCTCTGTGTTTAATACTGTCAATTTCAGTATGTTTTTGAAGATGAGTGACCGTGTGTCTCTTTTCACTCTCATCTGTAAAATGAGATTAATGTTAGCTTCTATATCACACAATTATTTTGAGACTCTAATGAGTTAATACAAGTAAATTATCAACTTACAATAGTGCCTGGCACCTATTATTTGTACAAGCATTAGCTATTATTATTATTTTTTAAGTAAAACATTTACTTTCTTTCGATTATAATATTGATAACCAAATGTTTTCAGTTCTAAAAAAATCTTGGACAAAACTCAGGCTCTTATTAATTTAAGTAAGCTGCATAACCTCTCAAAGCTGTTGTCCCAAGTGCAATATGGAAATCATCACTATACTGTAGAAGTAGCATGTGTACTACAGACGGAATATTAATCAGCAACTAGTGGGCACTTGGCAAATACTCATTGCCTTCATATTCTCTTCTAGTTTGTTTTTTGAAATATATGCAGACAGAACTAGGATAAACTTTTTATCCCCTCTTTTCATGCTGCTCATAGGCAAGCCTGAGAGAGGATTGAGAGGAACTGTTGTGTTTAGATAAGAAGGATATAAATGGAATCCACAGGGTATACTCACTGGGCACAGAAGCAAGAATCTTCCCATTTTTGCCAGGAAATTGTAGAAAGTCCATTTCTTTCCATCACCCATATATGAAGGTGCTGTAGCACCCTGAGGTGTCAGCTATCATTGCATTTTATTTCATAACTCTATGAGCTTTCTCTCATATCATAGTTGGGCATTACTTTTCTTAATGCTAGTTAGGGTTTTCCAAAACAGTGATAGAATTTTCACTCACAATTTTATACAATAAATTATATCATTCCTTATTTTGAAGTTTTATCTGTTTATTCTTTCTGTTGAGAGAAAAGTGTATTAATCAAAGGCTCTAATTGCACAAATATAAAAAAAGAAAAAAATTAGTCTGCAAGTTAGAGCTAAGCAACTGGGGTTAAGCAGAAATAGATGCGTTCAATAGATGTTTCTCAATATAATGCTTTTTGAATTTTTATCCATGTTATTGCATTTGTCAATTATTTGTTTCTTTTCAGTTTCATTCCATCTAATTTCATTTGGTTGTTTCCAATTTGGGACTATTATGAATATTTCTGCTCTGAGCATTTATACAGAGGTATTTGTATTGACATAGACTAGTTAGGTCATACGTAAATATGTTTAATTTTTAAAAATATATTTAATATTATAAGAGACCAAAAAATTGTTTCTAAATTGGAACTTCCCATACATTTTTTCCCCACCGGAAAGTAAATTTCCCATTTATTCATTCATTTTAAATTAGTTCTATTGAAGTATAATTTCCATTCAATAAAATTAATCATTTTAATTGAACAATTTGTTGAATTTTGATATGTATGTATTGTGTTATGTGTATATATACAGATACATATGTATGTATGTGTGTGTGTGTATATATGTGTGTATATATACATATATGTGTATATGTATATATATGTGTGTGCGTGTATATATATACAATTTGGGACTATTATGAATATTTCTGCTCTGAGCATTTATACAGAGGTATTTGTATTGACATAGACTAGTTAGGTCATATGTAAATATGTTTAATTTTTAAAAATATATTTAATATTATAAGAGACCAAAAAATTGTTTCTAAATTGGATATACCATTGCATCCTCTTTATTCTTTATTGATATTCAATTATTCTAGTTTCTTTATAATTAATTTTTAACATAGCAATGATTGGGCTGAGAAACATACCCTGCGTAGTATACAAATTCTTATGCCACTAAATTCATGGATTTTTACATAAGACACCCATATGAAACTCCTTTGATTAGAGATGGGTGGAGATTCTTTGTTTTCACAGTTCTGCAGGACAGTTAAGTATTCTAAATCTAGGGCATCGAAAACTCAGAAATAAATCCTGGATTTATCACTGACTAGGATAATTTGGGACAAATTTTTCAACTTCTGGGTCTTCTTCATCTGTAAAATTGAGAGTTCATTATTTGTGCAATGCCCAGTAGAGAACTGATCACTTTATAAATGTTAGTGCCTATTATCCTCCTCTTCCTCCTCCTCTTTCATCTTCTTTATTAGCTCCTTGTTTCAATCAGGAAAAATGCATTTGCCTGATTCTCCTCTACACTAGCCATGGTACTGTGAGCTCAGTTGTTCCATGCTGTGTTTTATCATAGTTATCTGTGTGTCTGCCACCTTTCCCTATAGAACTGAAAGCTCCTGTTTTGCGGTAAATTCATTTAATCAAAAAATATTTATTGAATTCCATCATCTCTGTATTAGGTATCTCATCTATGTGCCATGAACAAAAATAAATAAAGTATGATTTTTCCATTTACAAAGTCTACAAATAAAAACAGTAATTATTATTTTAAATGTCTATCTAATCATCTATCACAGGACACTTCAGATGTTTCTATGTCTTGGCCACCAAGAATAATGAACATGAGAGTGTATGTATCTTTACATATAAATATTTTCACATTTTGGGGGTAGATGCCCAGAAGAGGGATTGCGGGGTCATATGGTAATTCTATTCCGAATTTTTTGAGGAACACATACACTGTTTTCCATGGTAGCTATAACCAATTTACATTCCTAGTAGCAGTGTATGAGGGTCCCTTTATCTCTATAGCAACACTTGTTATTACTTGTCTTATTGATGACAGCCATTCTAACAAGCGTGAGGTAGTATCTTATTGTGATTTTGATTTGTATTTCCCCAGTAGCTAGTGAAGTTGAGCATCTTTTCATATGTCTGTCAGCCATTTGTATATCTTCTTGTGAGAAATGTCTGTTCAGGTCCTCTGTTCATTTTTTAATTGGATTTTTTTTTGTATTTAAGTTATATTAGTTCTTTATATATTTGGAATATTAGCCCCTTATTAAAGGCATTGTTTGCAAATATCTTCTCCCATTCAGTTAGTTGCCTCTTTGTTTTGTTATAAACACTGGAAACAACAAATGAACAGGACAAACAAAAACTCATAGACACAGACAATACTTTAATGGTTATCAGAGGAAAAGATGGAGAAGGGGGAGGTAGATAAGGGTAAAAGGGGTAAAATATATTTTGTGTGTACATATAATGTTACATATGCATAAATATATATGTTTAGAGTTTTTTTTTTAATTTAATTGAAATTTGTATGATGTAATATTTGAGTGCTTGGGGTCCTAGAGTCAGAGTACTTTAATCTCCCAGAGCCACAGTTACCTTATCTGTGGTTGATAATAAAACTGACCTTAAAGCAATAGTTTCCAAACTTGTTTGCACAGAAGGAGATTTGACTTTGGGTGGCGAACACAAAATAAAATATACAGATGATGTATTATTGAATTGTACACTTGAAATCTATATAATTTTGTTAACCAATGCCACCCCAATAAATTTAACAAACAAATAAATAAGTAAATATTTAGTATTTACTTATGGCAATGTGCTACTAACTCACAAATGCATGATCACATATAATCCTCACAATTCTTTAAGGTAGTGGTTCCCAAACTTGCATTCACATTAGAATCATGAGGAGACTTTTTAAAATGTCTAAAGCCCAGGCAACACCTCAGGCCTATCAAATAAGATGTCTGTGAATGGAGCAAAGGCACACATAAGTATTTTTTGAAGCTTTCCAGTTAATTTCACTGTATAGACAAGTTTGGCAACTATTGCTTTAAGGTCAGTTCTATTATCCACCACAGGTTGAAGATGAGGTAATTAATTGTGGCTCTGAGAGATAAGAGCACTCTGACTTCAGGACTCCATGCATTCAAAAATTATGTCACATAAATTAAATTAAAAAGATTAAGCATATACATTTATGCATATGTAAGATTATATGTATATATAAAATATACTTAAGCAACACACGTATGTACATACACAAGGATAGATTGGAAGTGTGTAAGAATTGATATAGAGTAGTGAGTAGGAAAATTAGAAAGTTGTTCTAACATCACTTGGGAACCATTGAAGGTATGATGTAGCCAGAGCATTTAAGAAACATTTGAAGAGAAGTTGAGATTTCCAGTGAGTTTGGAAAGAGAAGTAGTTAAGTGGGCATTAAAATTAGGGAAGTTTCTTGTTTCTTTGGAGGCACATGGAACAGCATGATCAAACAGCCCAAGGCGTGAGAGAACATGGGGAATATGAATTTGGCAAATGGGAAAAGAGCTAGTGGTGACCTGACAAAAGCTGAGACCTGGAAGCAGAGCTGAAAGATATGCCTAAGTCAGATATTGGCATGTCCAGTATTCTGGGATAAGGTCTTTAACTTTACTATTAGATTTGCTGAATTTAATCGAAGGTTATATGGGTAGATCCACCATTAATGTACATTATTTGCTCATATATATATTTATGCAAAGTTTTGATTTTGAGTACACTGCTGTAAAAAGCAGTAAGTGCCCATTCTCTTTAAATCTGTGCAGTCAAATCCTAAGGTTTTGCAAGCCAGAAACCACATTTTAACATTAATTGCCAGATGTCACTGGCAAGAAGCACATTTCCCCGAATAGACTCCTATTTGCCAGTTCCAGAGATTAGCAATATAATTAGATGTCAAAATGCATCTTTTCTGCATCTTTCTCTGCTCCTCCCTGCTGTTTTTGTAATAGGAAAACCTGAAAGTAACGAAGCAAGTGATCTTACTTATCTAATTCTGGAACTCGGAAGCCTACAGTAAAGGGAAGAGATGTTTCCAACATGACTGTACATTTACTTATAACCACACAGAAAAACGATTGTAAAATTTTTCTTCTAAATATTTTTTCACATGGTCACATTCTTTGCGTCAGTTCAGGCTCTCCTCATCTCCCCTGAATTACTGTCAGGATTCTCTGACTTCGATCTTTTTCTCCCAGCTATCTATCTTCCACACTGTCAAAAGAAAAGTTGTCTGTTTAAATTTTAAATTTGCTCATAATTTGACTTCTAAATCCATCATTATCTGTCCAGTCCTTATAGGATTAGGTCCATCCACCTTAGTACAGCTTACAATGCTCATCTTTGCCTACTTTAGTGTCATCAACGTCAAACAATGAACCACTGAAGACTTTCGTTTGTTGTAGTTTTCCATTTTTTATTTGTTTTTCTTCTGTTTTCTTTCCCTAACAAGTCTTTGCAGCCTTTCTTCACTTAGTCAATCCTTAATAATTTTTTTAAATTACCTGCAGAGCTCATCATCCTTAAGGCCTGCCTTAAGTAGAACCTGTGTACCACTATACCTGGGCTGGTGGTTAGAACTACTGCCTTTCTCTCCCAGCTCTACAAGTAGGCAGAGCGGGGGATGGTATTATCTGGTCTTCTTAGCTTGCCCCTCCCTGGATAGAACTTCTACCTTATAAGTGAGTTGGAGTAGAGTGTTGGTGGGTGATCAGGCCTTGGCATCCTTGCCTTGTCATGCCCAGAATAGAACTTCCACACACAGTCCTCACTGAGTGAAATCATAGCCATAGACTGGGAGCTTAGGGCAGAGGTGACCCTATCTTCCTGTTTTCACTCTCTCAAAGTAGAGTGCTCAGAGTACAATTTCCATTACACAGAGATGGGGCAGATTACTAAGGAGTGGTTATTGTTCTTAACAAGATTTAGTAAATTTTTAAATGAATATTTACTCGTTTTCTGTATGCCTTTAGGGTAATTTCCGGTGATTTTAATGATTGTTTCACTGCAAGTGTCATTGGGCTTCTCCTCCTCACACTGCCAGGCTGGAAATCTTGCCTAATTATTACTTAGTTTTAAAACTAGAGCTCTGCATTGTCACTTCCCAGAAACCTTTCCTGGTGCCCTAGGTATGGGGTCATCCTCTCTTCCTATATTGTATTGAAAGTGTCTTTTTATGTCTCTATTCTCCTCTTGTTCTAATTTCCTCAACTTCCTTCCTAGCCATCTAAGTCATCAACCCTTATTTAGTCTTCAAAATGCGATTAAGGTCCATACTCATTAGCACTCTCTCCTCTTGCTCACTCTCAGATCTAGGGAAACTTTCTATGCTTTGTGAGCACCCTATGTCCATTTCTATTATAGTGCTTACTATATTACATTTAAATTACATATTTGTTTCACCTCAGTAGCATCTGTAAACTCCTCAATTACATGTTATTTCCTTTCTGCCTCTAGCACTAAGACACATAGTTAGTACTGACGAGTTAATTCAGCACATGCGTATTGAGAGTAAATCATGAGCCAAGTACTATAAAAGGTATTGGAGATATAAAGATATAAAATAAAATATGCTATAACTGCTCTCATGTTTCATATGACCTAGTAGGTAAAATAATTACTGAGGAAAGTGTTAAGCAAATGAATTTTAAAAATAAGAAGTACAGAGATGAATCTGTACATGATATTAAGAGAGTTAATAATGTCAACTGATATTATGATGAGTTGAGATGAAAGTAATGAAGGGATAAATGAAATGAAATAAAAAAGCAAGTGCTGTTTAAAGTAAAAAGATCAATGGGAGAAGAGTTCAAAGCAGAGGATTCTACATATCAATCACCTAATATACAGTAAGCACAGACCTCCTGAATCTCAAAGCTTACTGTGGCTGGAAAACTCAGTATGAAGGAAAGTATGATGAGAGATGTGATTAGGGGGATAGGTACTACTCATGTACTGTGGGGCCTATAGAGTATGTTCAGGATTTTCACTTCTATTCTATGGTCAGCAAACCATAGCCAATTCCAACCTGATTCCTGTTTTTATATGACCGGCATGCTAGAAATATGTGTTGCATTTTAAATGAAAAGAGAAATATTTTAGGATGTGTGAACATTATATGAAATTCAATTCAGTGTCCAAAAAAAAAAAAAAAAAAAACAAAAAACTTCCCAAAACCTAGCATTGGAACATGGCCATTACTAGGGAACTCAGCCATTCTCTTGTTTATGTACTGTCTATGACTGCTTCTGTGTTACAAGGACGGGGTTAAGTAGTGATACAGACCATATGACCCTCAAAACTATCTGGCTCATTTGCAGAAAAAAAGTTTGTCAACCCTAGTTCTATAGTAATGGAAGATATTGAAAAGTTTTAATCAAAATACTTAAAGGGCACATAATCACATAGCCATGTTTTGTTTTGGGAAGGAGGGGAACTTAAAGGAAAACTAGTTAGGAGGTATGTCAGAAGTCCCCAAGACCACTCCCCGGCTGCGTGATTTGCTAGGAAGACTCATGCGACTCAGCATCTAGTCATACTCATGACTGATTTTATAAAAGATACAAAGTAAAATTAACACAGGGGAAGAGGACATGGGCAAAATCTAGAGGATACAAAGTTCCAGATGCCGAGAGTCCTTGTTCAGTGAAGTTATGCAGATGTGCTTAATTCCTTTACCAACATGTTGTGACAACACACGTTCTGCTAGCGAAGTTTGCCTGAGCCTAGGAGTCTAGGGTTTTTGTTGCATGCTGGACATGTAAGCACTCTCTGCCTAGCATATACTATAATTCCAAACTCCTGAAAAGAAAGCAGATTTTCATCACGATCCATATTGTTTGCACAGAGAGTTTAGTAACATCGATCAACTCTTACCAGTGAATGGTGGAACCTTCCCAAAATTCATGTTTCCAGATTCAAGCTAAGGGCTAACCTAGCAGGCAGGTCTTTGTAAGGATAGCAGTTTCAGTCCTATTATTTTAACTCTCTTCTATATATGAGGTTATTACAGCATTACAGATAGAAATGGTAGTAATGTGGACTGAGTTGCTAAAGTGTAAATGGAGAAAAGAGGACAGAGTTAAGGGATATTTAAAAGGCAATATGTATGTGATTTAAACATGAGCTGGGTATGGCAAGTGAAGGGTAAGAAGATAGCAAGGATTATGCAGGAATCTGGCTTATCAGTAAATGGTACACTGATCTCTTCTGAAGTTGCATGGCTATTCCAGTTGAAGAATAAACTGACATGATGGAGAAAAGGACACAGCTGATCAATTTTTTTTTTTTGTCTCACATTTCAAAAAGCACTGCAATTTTATGTATGTATATGGATATATATTTAGTTGGATATGCAAGCATGTATACCTATACATAGGTATAACTTGGGGGTTTCTCTGAAGATATTATTTGAATGATATTTTTCATCTTTAAAGTCTAAACCAGTTGAAAAATAGCACAGCTATTAGAAACATGAGGAGTGAAGGAAAAGCTTTCTTCTAAAAGTGCATGCACGTGCGCACACACACACACACACACACACACACACAGAGATCTGATTTCTTTTCTATTGACAAGCATAGTGGTAAGACAGTTCCAAAATATATTGTTTATCTCTGCACTAGCATCAATGGCTGTACTGGCTTCATTTGAGCAGATACATTATAAAACGTTTTGAATGTACTGATATTGAGGTTACCTTTCACTTTGAAATATATAGGGTTGATGCTATTTGTTAAGCATAAGTCAGGATGTGGGTGTGCTACTGAGGCATGCCAGGGAAATCATGATCTCTAAGGAAAACTACACTGTTTGCTTCATCTGAGGCAGTGATTCTTAATGCTGGATTTGCATCAAAATATATGTGCAGATATTTCAAAACACTAAAGCTCATTCTAAGCCACATGAGATTCTGCCTCAGATCATTTGGGTTGGAGAATGGATATTTTCATATACAATAACATTGATTTAAGGATTCATGATTTAGATGTCTAGAGGTTCACAAGTGAGAAACGATCAGAATCTTTGGAAATGATTTGAAAACATTTTTTTAATTCTCTAACTGAAAAAAAAATCAAGTTTCTCTTTTTTTCTTGTTTGAGGTGAGCTTAATGTAACTCTTCTTTGTATCTCAAATGTCCACCCTGAGCTGTTTGGATACATTACTAGGTTGAGCATGCGAATGGGCGCATGCACCTTGGATGGATAGATCAACAGAGAGAAGAAGATGAATGGGGAGATGGATAAGTGAGTGGATGTGTGAGTAGAAAAATAGAGGAATGCATGGATAATAGGATAGATGGTGTGTGAGTGGAAGGATGAATGAAGAATGAATGAGTTGACTGTTAGCTGAATTGATAAATGGATGGATGGATGGATGGATGGATGAATGAGGGAATAGAGGACACATAAAGAAGAGAAATGGTAAACTTTATAACACCTTGTTGCAATGTTTAATTTATCAAATTGCCTAGAAAGAAATTATTTTTCCCTATTCAGTAAAGATATGTCATTTAAAAAGATCTACTTATTCATTAATTGTTTGATTGTAAGTTCCTGAGAATTAGATGATAATAATTGACACAGGAATTGTTAAGGCTAAGTAAATAATGCAAAGTGACAGCTGCAAGACAGGTGAAATAACCATGTTGACCTTTTTTTTGACAGCTACAATTACAAGGCATGTGACCTCTCTAACTGTAAGGATAGACCAGTGACAAATGAGGAATGCTAAAAAAATTAAGCAGTTCTTTTTGTTTTCTTTAGCGAAGCATAGTAGCTAACGAATTGGGTTACAATGATCAATTTTTGCTGAAAACAAAATGACAGCTCTAACTTTCTGATAATTATTCCAAAGACAAAACAAAAAGCTGTGCATCAGCCTTTTTTGGCATATATTACTTCATTTAAGCCTTGAAACAAATGATTGATTATAGTTAACATTTTAGTACTATTTTATTAAGAAGGAAATCCTACTGAGGAATCTTTCTAAGGTTCTTTGCAGCTCTAGATTTTAATGATGACATGTCCTTCACACAAAGAATTGGTTTATCAACACAGATTTGGAAGTTTCTTCTTTTCTTTCTGTGTTATCTATTGTGGTTTCATGAAATATTTCTCACATGAAAACTAATTTGTATTTTAACATTTTTGCTCTTTGTCAAGAGGAGGGAGGGATCACGTTTCCTGTCTCATTGCAGTTCATTTTATTTAGTATGCAGTGAAACCCAAAACAACATAATAATTGGAAACAAAAATGGGCATTATCTTTTGCAACCTCCTACCAACAGTCTTAACAAGATGAAGACTTTGAAATTAGATATATGGGTACCAACTGCTAAATTCCCAAGCGAGACACCTTTGGGTCAAACAGGTGTGGCTTCTTCAAAGTTTTCTTGCCTCCTTTGCTAAGTGGTTGTAACATATTTAAGTATTAGCACAGTTCTTGGCACATGGTAAATATTCCATAAATTTTCATTGGTACTATTAGTCCCATTTTACAGATAGGGTAAAGGAGTCAACAAACTTCATGAGCTTGTTCACCAGACCTTTATACATATTGTAGCACATACCCTGTTTAAAATGGTAAATAATTATTAGTTTATGCATCATATCTTCCACTACAGTACAAATTTTTAGAGGGCAGAGTCTATATCTTATACATCTTTTTAATTCTTGTAATATACATATTGATTGGCACATGATAGATAACTATTCAAGGAATCAACCTGAATCGATTTGAATGCAAGTCATCATTTTGCTAACAATTCAGCAGATATACTGGCAACTGAGGTTGGCAAGAGTTCTAGATAAGCTGACTAAATATTAAATAAATGTGGTAGTAGCCTGATAAACAATGAGAACATCTCCCATTAATTATGTTATTATTTTTATTATTTTTTTATTTGTTGAGCACCAACTATGTGTCATTATCACATTTAAAAGTGTTTTTAGCCCTTACAAAGACCTTTGAAGTCATATTATATGTAAAGATAATAGTCAATCAATTTTTTGAGAGACTAATATTGCCAGGTACTTTTCCAGGTGCTTATATGATTCATCAGTGAACAGAAGTTCCATACTTTTGTAAAACTTACATTCAAGTAGGTATGATAGCCAATACTTAATAAACAGAAAATTTATTTATGTAATATATTAGAGAGTTCAGTGCTATAGGAAAAAAATAAAAAGTAAAGAGAAATAAAGGATTGGGAATTCCAGGTAGGAAATGAGGAAGTTTGCAGTATTAATAGTCCAGAAAGGATTCTTTAAGCAAGTGACCCTTGAGCCAAAATTAAGAGTGAAGAATTTGAGAGATACGAATGGGCTTTGGAATCATCAAGACATGAGTGTGAAAGTATTTATTCTACATACTGTATACACACACACACACACACACACACACACAGTATGTGTGTATATATATATATATGTGTATATATATATATATATACACACATACACAAATATATATATATATATATATATATATATATATATTTGTGTATTTGTGTGTGTGTGTATGTATACCCCTCCACACACTTCTGTTTGCACATCTAGCAAATATGGGAAAGAATACTTACTTTGTCTGACTATGAAATATATGTGTAAATTGTTTAGAACATGATTTGCATACACTAAGCACTATTCAATGTATGTTAAAAAAAATAGAAGTTGCTAAAAAAAGGTAGCTCATGTTATATACAAATGCATGATAAATGAGATTTTGACATAGGTTGTAAAGCTCTTTGTCCCATCTCTGGAAGAACCCCACATTTCTAGGGCTTCAGATATTCCCCTAGAATTTTGCTTACCCTTGTCATTGCCAAATTATGTGTGGCATTTGATTCTACTTTTAAATTCAAATGAAAAAGAACAAAATAAATTTGTTGGTAAATAGACTGTGAAAACATATTAAAAATCTCTACTATAAAACATTAACATGAATTTAAAGAAAAAATATGCACTTAGACTAGTAGGGAATTTGACAAGGTAGCATGTAAATGTTTCCATACCTGCTGTTTTCAACAAAATTCACTTAGTGGAATAAAAAATTTTTGAAGGGATGTTTGGGGAAAGCATCCAGAGCAGCTGTTGCACTTTGGCAGTAACAAAATTAAACAAATGGCTTCATTCAGCATTCAAATGGCAAGAGGATTTGCATAAATAGAGGGGATCATGACATTCGAGCAGATTCACATAGGAAAAAAAAGTACCTATTCAAAATATTTACCACTGCCTTATTTCTGATATCGACAACATTTTGTGCTGGATTGTGTCCATCATCCCTCAGCACTCTTGTCAGTATTGTTAATAAACCGTCAGTTCCTGTGCAGCCACTGCCTGTCACGTCAATTAACTGCCAGAGAAAGATTCACAAAACGAACTAAAAAGGCTCCTTGATGAATGTTCTTTGGACTGTTAAAGTTTGGTCTCAAAATCCTCAATTTTCAACTAAATAGAGAGTCCTCGTAAACACTGGGGCTCCTCAGATACAAATGAGGAGAAAAAAATTAAGTACTCTAGAGAAAGATAAGAAACTTGTTTTCTTAGGGGCATCAGCACGAAATGTGCTCACTTGCTCATTCGTTCATCCAATATGTATTATTCGTTCACTAGGTATCTGGCACGGTTCTAACAATTATCTATTCAGTGGTTGGCAAAATGGAAGCAATCCATATTGTGAGTGAGCCTATTGTTTAAGAGGGAATGAGACGTTAAAAATCAGATAGATAAGTGCATAGATGATAACCATAATCAGTAGGGATGAAATTTAACCAGTGGGCATTAATATAAGCATACAAATGGTTCAAATATTAAAGCACTTCTATATCGACTAGTAAATAACTATTTCCTTCTTCATCCTGGTCCTTTTCCTGTAATCTTTTATCTCTCCCTGGCACTTAGCTGTGATTAAGCACAGTGGCTCTGTCATAACACCCTGATAACCTTGCACGTCTCTATATAGTTCACATAGGCAAAGCTAACCTATAGTTTAACCCAAGTCTTGGTGGAATGTCCTGTGATGGAACATAGAAAGACAGGTGGTCTTCTAAGAAGCTGTTACAAGACTGTTTCCATCTACTTTCCTATCCCACGGGAGGCTTCGTGAAGTTGTTTCCTATCTGCTTTTCTAGAGCCAGTGAGGCATGGCACTTTCCATATCACATCCCTCCCCTTCCTTTGGGTACAGCTGTGAGCTATAAAACTGTTTCGCTATAGTTAGAGCTGGATCCACTATGAAAGAAAGACCTACAACTTGTCTGTCATATGGCACCACTGGTTTGATGTCATCCAGTGACACCACAGATATGGATTGCCAATGCCATGCTGATCATCCTTATGCTTTCACTGTGTGTAATAAACTGTTGAAATTGATTTGGGCACATGTCTCTTTCCTGGCTGATTCTATGGGAATGTCACAAGCCTGCTTTGGAGCTGCCACAATGCTGCTGCTTAGGGACTGCTTGACGGCCTGACACCTATCAAGCGGGGAACTCCCAGGATCCTGCTAGAGTATTCAGAGCAGAGTCAGAGCAGAGTCAGATTTTATTGGTTCATGTTTGTACCATACCAATTATTTTGTTTTATATATCATAACTGGTGAAAGTAATAGAAAGAAAAAAAGAGTATTTCACAAAATATAACAAGAATGTTAAAATGATATTTGCAGTTCAGAAATAAATCGCTATGAGAATTAGCCTTTCAACTGGAACCTAAAGAGTGTGTAGGAATGGACAAGGGAGAACAGGGTATTTTCCCCAGGAACAGGAGATTTTTCCATAAATCCAGGCAGAAAAAACAGACACATTTGAAAACTCCGAGGTGTGTAAGAACACGCCTCATTCCATGAACTTTAAAGAAAGCCATTCGCACCTTATGTAACGCACTTGGGTCAAACTATCTCTTCTTCTTTTCTGACTGCCTATTGAAACACTTATAATTCTACCTATAAAGCTGGAGTTTTTGAGACTTCAAACAGAACAGCAATATAATTTTGTTGTCTCACTATGTGAAAGGCAGATGATTGTTTTAGTGGCAAATACAGAAATGTTTAAGAAACACTTTAGACTACAAGTATAAAATTAGGGATGTTGCCTTATGTTGTTTTACATTTGTAACCGATCTCATATCAGAGTGTTAAAAATAATATCTGGTAATCAAGATGTGAAAAAAGAAGATGTGAGAGAAAAAGGCAGAAGCAAGGAGTGAAAGAAGAGAGGAAATGAGTAAGGGTAGAAGGTCCTCTATTCAGAAAAACATAAAATTTACAAAATATCTAGGATTTATTAGCCTTGCAGTAAATATCTGTCAAAAGATTGAATGCAAGAGGAGAAAGATATAATGAAGAAATTACATACAATGAAACACATAATAAAAAATAAAATAAAGTATAATCGGCAGAAGTAACCAAACAATATACACATTCTAAATTAATAGCATACACTGTCATGCAACTTCACACAGGCCTTCCTGAATAACTGCTTATTGGCTTGTTCAGGGCAATTTTAATGAAGATGGATACGTTCTAAACTAATCACATGACCAGAGGTAAAGGACAATGTTATTATAGGCCTAGCTCAGGTGGGGTAGATTGTCTAGTCGAACCAAAGTAATAGTCTCTAAAGATAGTGTAGGAACAGATTGTACAAAGTCTCAACTGAATATGAAGGAGTCTGCATTTTATTGTAAAGGTGATAAAGAATAACAAAAGTGTTTTTTTGTTTGTTTGTTTGTTTTGTTGGTTTTATTAGAGAGAAACAGGTTAAAAGAAAGGTTCATTAAAACAAACATGATAGATTGTGCAGAATGACTTTCTGGTGGAGTCAAGGGAGAAAATATAGGGACTCAATGCAGTGAATATAATGAGGCAGTTGCAGCAATCTAGTAAAGAATGGAAATGAGGGACTTCTTTAATAGAAACAGTCCAGAAAAAAAATTATGACTGCTTGGACGTGGGCAGAAAACTACCTTTGAGACTGCAGAAGTGTACACATTAAGGATCTTGACAAGGGAAGATTATCCTGGATTATTGGAGTGGTGCCAATGTAATCACAAAAGTATAAAAATGAGGCAGGAAAGTCAGAGTCAAAGAAAGAGATGTGTCAATGAAAGCACAGGTTCGAGTGATGTGGCCACATGCCGAGGAATGTAGATAGCCTCTAGAAGCTGGAAAAGGCAAGGAACAGAGTCTCCCTAGAGCTTTCAGAGGAAACCAGGATTGTCAACACCTCCATTTTAGCTCAGCAAACCTTATTTTGGTGTCACTTCATATTTAGTGCCCTTTTTCTTAAAGTTTTTTGATAATTCTATCCAGTGAAATTTTCCTTTCTAGGATTTCCATTTGGTTCTTTCTTATAACACACTTTATATTCCAAGATTACCTATCCCTTCACTAATTAAGAACATACTATCTTTAATTTCTTGATTATATTTTTAATAGCTGTCTAAAGTGTTCCCCTGTTATATTCAATATAAGGGGCACCTAGATGTAGGTTATCATTGTCTTCATTTTTGTTTAATTTTGGGTCATATGTTTCATTCCTTTGAATATCTGGTAAGATTTTATTTTGTGCTGGACATTATCATTTAGACATTACAGAGATTCTAGGTTTTATTTTCTTCTGAAGATTGTTAATTTTATCCCATCGTGAAATTAAAATACTGGCATTTACCTAGATGTAGACGTGGAGTTATATTTTGTTAGTGAAGATATGTAAGAAGTCCAGCATAATACAAAACTCCTCTCATCTGCCAGAGCTAAAACTAAAAAAATATGCCCAAATCCCCACCTGTCAGAATCCTGTCTAGATTTTAATTTGACCTTCTTAAGGAAAGCCTAAAGTAGATTTTATACTAGTAAATGATTACATAGTAAATATTTTAGTCTTTACAAACTGTATGGTCTCTATGGCAACTATTCAAATCCACTATGATTGCACAAAAACAACTAGACAATACATAAATAAATAAAGGTAGCTGCACTCCAATAAATTTTACTTATAAAAGTAAGCACTTGGTCAGATTTGGCCTTTGGGCTATAGTTTAGCAACAATTCCTCTAGTGTGTGGCTATTAATCTGAAGATGCCTGTGGTGTTAATAAGGTTTATGAATGTCTATAGAAAGCCAGTATCCTTTTGCAAATACTCAGTCTCTAGTGTTTCTGTTCTGCTCTGTGATTAAACTTATGGAATATATTGTCCTGTGTATGTGCAGTCCAACTCTGCCAAGGAATGGCAAGAACATCCCCGTCCCCTCTTCATGCCCCACCCCACCCCCCCGCCCTGCCAGATTTACTTTTGGAAACCCGCCCCTGCTCATCTCACTATTCTCTCTGCCACCCTGCTCTGGATACTCCAGTCATTTACTCTGACCCAAACTCTCATCACTGCCTCCACAGGTCAGTGCAACTACAGTGACCTGCTTGGGCCACAGCCCTTTGCACCTCAGTCTGGAAATTGTTCTCAGGCAGAAAGCTGGTGTAGTCATGGGTCTCACTTGGGGGGGTTTCCCATATTTCAAATTTCACAGCCTGGTGTAATTAGCTCATAGTTATTTATGGAAAGAAGACTAGTCCTATATCAGTTACTGTGACCTGTCTATAAGCAGAAGTTTTGAATCTTTTATTTTTAAATAACAACAAATATAAATATCTCACAAGAATAATACTTCCATTTGCGATGACATAGATGGACCTAGAGATAATCATGCTAAGAGAGATAAGCCAGACAGAAAAAGTTGAAAATCGCATGATATCACTTATATGTGGGATATAAACCTAAAAGCAACAAACGAACAGGGCAAACAACACAGAGACTCACGGACATGGACAATAGACTAGTGGTTACCAGAGGGGAAGTAGATGGGATAAAAGGGGTCAAATATGTGGTGATAAAAATCTAACTATAGAGTGGTACTAGTAAATATATATATATATATATATATATATATATATATATATATATATATATATATATATATATATACCTTACTATTAAAATGTACAGCTGAAAGTTACCTGATTTCATTAACCAATGTCACCATTAAAACAACAAATAATTAATTAAAATAAATAAATCTGGATCAATAAAAACAAATAAAGAGCAAAAAAAATTAAAAATAAATTTTATTTACTCACATTAACTGAAAATGCAAGGTTCATTTGATTTCAGGTGTGATTAGTTTGAGAATTTTTCAAAGTCACCAGATCATTTCAGAAGCCACCAGTAAATATCTCCTTGTCTCTGGCATGATGTTAATTAGATGCCTAAACCCAATCAGAATCATTCGACTAGAGAGTTGAGATATAGTAATTGCTTTAAGAAATTACATCCCCATCTCTGAAAGTAATTGTTGAGATAACCTCTCCAAAAATGTATGGCTGAAAGAGGGTACAAGGCAGTTTCCTCCAAAGTCTAGGTGTTTTTGTGGGGACAAAAGGAATCAATATCAAATACATAACCAAAAATGATCTATAATAGATTTTCTTTAAATATCCATAAGTGCCATATGTATATATACATACACATGATGGCAGTATGATACTTATAAAAATTTAAATTTAAGGAAAATTATATATGTAATATATATATTTACTCTTATTTCCTAATGAAAAGGTTTATTGAACTTTATAACTTTGATATATTAAAATTTACTTTAATAGCATTTATGCTAAGCTATTCCTTTGTAATGTGGGATCAGAATTTGATTCAGTCATTCAATTCCAAGTCTCTCAGTATTACTCCCAAGTTAATAATGTTGAAGTGAGTAGGTGTTGTATTGAAGAATTTGATGGCCAAAGATAATCGTGGTACTACAGCTTTATACTTTTATGAGAGTAAGGAGAAGCAGATAGAAGTTATTGACTTTCTGCCTCCTTAACTCTACAGTAAAATGAACTGTAGAGATGACGGTGGTGGTGTGGTGGTCTGCATTATATATCTAGAGTCTTATTCACAGCTTCTAGGTTAATGCTGCTGAGCATGGCATATGTTCTTCATACATACTAATAGACTCATCACATTTCCATAAAACATTTAATCCTATCATTATCCTTTCACCAACTGCCAAGTATGCCCTACTGGTACTTGAGAACATCTCTTTTACGAGTTTATTTTCCTCACTGGATGAATAATCTTAAAATCACAAAATTACTCCAATTTCCTTAATGATCTCCAAATATTTTTAATCATAAAGCTTGTCAATAAATTTTGAGCACATGTCATTCAATATATGTATATTTATTAGTTATAAATTATATACACTCATATCTTTGGTGGTTGGGATAACCAGCTATGGATCCAAACTGCTTAAGTTTGAATTCCAGATCTGTTATTTCCCAGCTGTCAACTTGAGTAAGATATTTAATAAATCTGCATTTCAATTTCCTCATTTAAAAAAGATCAGAACAATACTAGTTACCAGATACAGTTGTTGTGAGGAATATATATAAAAGTTCAAGGTTGTTATCAATATTATCATGTGACTATTT
Organism: Pteropus medius; assembly: GCF_902729225.1. Classification (NCBI taxonomy): domain Eukaryota; kingdom Metazoa; phylum Chordata; class Mammalia; order Chiroptera; family Pteropodidae; genus Pteropus; species Pteropus medius. The sequence goes on from NW_024340696.1 coordinate 4,420,103, forward strand.
TACTGCCGTATTAAGTACATTATAAACATAATCAAAATGAAAGAAAAGCAATGATGAGATTAGAAAATACATAAATATAACTTCAAATATGTTTTATATTAGAACAACCATGGGATATTTTTGAATATTTTATAATACCATCTATTTTACAATGTTAAAATCTAAAGTTAAAATGGAGAATTTCTAACGTTTTCTTCTTATACTCCAGTGAAACATTTCTTGTACTCACTATCTCTATTTCTGCATCATTTGCTGGAACATACTTGCATGTTCTTATTGGTTCCAAAATGTAGAGCAAGAACCATATTGTTAATAAGAAAGTGGTAAAGCTATGGTTAGAAACCTCTAACAATTAATTTCTGACCTTGTTTTGCTGATGCCACCTAAAAGCTTATTATAATGTTGGCTGTTACCATCAATAACCTAACACACTCAACCATTGTAGTTCTCTACCAACCTATATCCCCAGTAAATGAGTTACAGTAGTCCTCTGGGTTTATTTATTAAAACTCTTCAGTGAGCAAAACAGTAGGAGGAGGCTCTGTTCTGAATTTCCTATTTAGAATCTATATGCGTGGTTTCCTCATTTGGCCCTAGATAGGACAATTTCCAGTTTAGTCTTTCCAAGAAGAAGGTGCCAGAAAAGAATCTGGCTAGACATCATTATGCTGATACCTTGTGGTGCTTCTTTCTCCTGTTTTACTAGAAGCTGAGCTAACTGAGATTTTAGTCAACATTCAAAAGACTGTACTGGTGCTTATATCTTCTCAATTTAGCCCAATATAGTTTAGTATTTAATTTTTTTAATGGCATTTACTCATTATGTGGAAGGCACGAATGACAAAAAAAAAAGTTCTACTGACCAAAAAAAATGTTGTAGTCTCTTATATCTTGGTGCCTAAGCTGTTTATAATTCGTTTGTATTTAAATCAGTCTTCTAGAGTGGGTGAGAAAGGGTAGAATTATTGTGACTTGCTCACACTGCTTTCTGTGTCTTCTTGGGAAAACAAACGTGTGTGTGCGCACACACAAACACACATCAGTGCATCTTAGATGGTATACTTGGTTTAAGATAAACCGTGATTTTGGACTATATTTTCTTGGCTCCTAAAAAAATGGTTTTCTGAGTGGAATTATAGAATCTATTTGTTATAATTTTATATTAGAACCTATGCTTGGAAAAAAACCTACACCGTCTGTGTCCCTGGTATGTTTACTATCCTTGATAATGAGAATTTTGGAGCTAACAACATTTCTTTTTATACCTGGCTGCCAGAAGTCTTGGAAAAAATTTACCTCTTGGCCAAGACAAATGGATAGGACAGTATGGCCCCATTATCAGTGCCCCCTCCTATTGTCACTACCCCACATGCACCTTCACTTTCCATTCACAAGATATATATGCTTTCCATAGATCTCATATGTTTATGAATGTTAAAAATTGTTTCAAGTCATTTTTACCAGAGGTAAGGAATAAATATTTCTATATTCTGTAAACCTCAAGGAAATTCACCAGAAAATTAAAAAAAAAAAAATGATAGGTAGATATTCTTACTAAGAGGGCACGGGTAGGAAAGGATTAAAATAAATTGTGTCAATTAGTTTCCGGAAATATCGAATCACTAACCTAAATTATGAATGATGAATTAGAATCTTGCAGATTTAGCCAATTGACAAAATTTTCTAAGATGACTCATTGAAATTTCGGATAAAATTTAACTCTTAACATTAGGTCCTGTTCGTTTCTTGGTTATACATCTATGTTTCTTAGGGAAAGAAAAAGACAGTTTTTGCATTAAATAAAACAGTGATGTCATCCTTCATAATCTAGCTCAGTTTAAGGCGTATACTTGGGAAAAACAGCAAGGAACAGTTCCAGAAGCAATAGACTGGGTGGTGGAGCTAAACTAGGCCTCAGTATTTCATGGTCCATAAAATCTTGGAGCTCTGTAATTAACTTTTTGAAAAAAGTAAATTAAGAATTATGATATGGACTCTAGATTCTAAACATGTCATAAAGCTCAAATGAAAAAAAGTACATGTGGTGTGACCTTGATTAGGAAGAAGACACTGACTTCTCAGGCCACTCCGAGGAACCCCTTCCCAGTCTTGTGTTTTAGCTTAGACACACTTTCAGTTTATCAGTTAGAATCTCGTGTTATGATTTTTACTCTACATGATTGCTTCTCAGTGTATGTTTTCGACCTTTATACACAGATGCTGTTACCTAGTTTGAGAAAATTAATCACTTCATAGATAGTTATTCAATGACTGAATGTGAATGAAAGTTATTCTAGAATCATGACTAGCTCCTCTTAAGAAATCCTATCTTTTATTTCACAGGAATTAAATTGAGAAAACAAGTACGCTTGACTTAAAATAAATAAAATTCACTATCTGGTAAAGTACCCTGTGTTTCATAGGTCTTCTGATGGTTTAACACCCACATAACTGTTCTTGTTTTATATAATTTTATAACTACTACATATGAATTAATCTAGCCACCGATCCTTTCAAAACTAAGACTACAGTATGATAACATGGGTCAGTACCTGCTATTCCTATGATTGTTTTTCTTGATTCTTTTGTTTAACTTTCTGTCTCCCAAGATCTCTTGGCTACATTTTACCAGGTTAAATGAGTTCTTAAAAGAGGTAAATACTTGAAAACTCGGGAACTGATGGTAATACAGCTTTCAAAGACATATTTGTGTTTTGGTTGGAATACATTCTACCTGCCCTGATACACATTTCCTGGTTTGCTATATTACACATACACTGAAGTCATTCTTTAGTAGGCATCCCCTACTTTGGATGACAAGATTTGGGCTGAAGCTCATACAAAATGGCAGAAGGATGGAGGCAGAAGGACCTGCACCTATTTCAGATGTCCTCTGGACTGCAGATAACTGATGACAACATCTTGGAGAAAGTGACTGCCCACTAAAGAGGACCCTAAAAAAGGAAATAGCCTGACAACATGAAAAGGGTTAGGGAGTTGGGGGTTAGAGGGGTTCCCAACACACAGGAGATTGTTAGGCATCTTGGAGGTCCCTTCCAGCTGGTCACCAGGAATGTCAAGTAGCACTAGGGCTGGCATGGACCAGGAAGAATTTCCCCATAACCACTTTCCACTGTGGCCAAATCGTCATCCCTGACTCCTGTGCCAGGCCAAGGAGGTGGGACAGGTGTAAGGGTCACTCTTCTCCTTCCTTCTGTTGGGGTTCACTCCCATGGAAAGAAGCTGGCTCAGGCAGGGCCTTTGGTGGCCAGGGACTATCACAGTGTGAGTCCCCAGTATTTAGTAATTGAGGAACGTAGCTGGGCCAGGGGCAGCAGTGACATAGGGAAGACAGCGTGGCCCGAGCCTGGAGCTTGGAATCTGAGACTGAGGCCTATGGTCCTGATGACCTCTCAATGTGGGGTCCAGTGGTGGAAGGTGAGAAGGACAGAGACCAAGAGGGACAAGGGAGTTATGAGTCAGGCACCAGGACAGGGGCTCAAAGCCCACTTGTAGGTGCCCTCTTACTGGAAGCCCACTTTTCCTCAGCTCTCTATCTCTCTTTTCATTTTTATTCAGAATGATTTTATTTGTAAGTATTGTATTTACACTTACTTATAAGTACACATATGATGTATTGTATATACATGGATTAGGTAGCCGTTTAGGGTCAAGTGCCTACTGGAAAATTATTTTCTACAACAGTGAAGTATGGAGAATAACACAGATCAATTTAAGAGATGATAGCTAGACATGGATACAAAGAACACATATAAGTTTTCATAATCAAGAACAGTATCCTCACCCTTTCCTTTCTCCCAGATATTTGCTGTAGGGCAGAAAACTTTAACCAAGGATGGAGTTTCAAGATGCTTGTGCCCAGCCTGTGAGGGAGAGGGAGGATGAGCAACAGACAAACGGGACATTGGTTGTTAACTATAACCTTTCTACAAGCCCATGACATCGCAGCATTCAGAGAGGCGATGTCCAGGTCACTGAAGAAAAGATGAGCCTCTTGCTGCAGGTTTCTCCTTGGCAAACTCAATTTCCTTGCTTCACAACAACATGAGAAAGGTCCTCTGTCCCTTCCAGCTTTAGATTCTTTTTATTGGCTAAACATAGGAGGCAGGCAAAGTCCAGCGGTATACAGAGATTCTGAGCTATGAGGTCCTGAGTCTCTCCTGCACGCCCTTTATGAGCCTGCCGAGCATCTTCTTGTCACTATATAGCTACAAAATACAGCTAGAAATTGGTGGAGGCAGGATTTTAAAACACACCTTCCAAATCTGAGGCCATTGCTCTTTTAATAGCACAATTATGTCATTTGCAAAGGTACAGAGCTATGGTGGGTTAGAGAAGTGTATTAGACTAAAACTCAATAATAAAAAGAGTGAATACCATTATATTAGGCTTCTCAGGATGCTGTAATGAAATACCACAGTATGAGTGGCGTAAACAACAGAAATTTATTGTCTTGCCGTTCTGAGTGCTGGAAGTCTGAGATCAAGATGCTGGCAGATTCAGTCTCTAGTGAGAATGCTCCCTGGCATGCATATGGTGGCTTCTCATGGAGTCCTCTCATGGCCTTTACTCTGTGTGAGCCTGAGTAGGGGGGATTAGGGTCCCACTTTTTGCAGTCATTTAACTTTAATTACCTCCCTAAAGGCCCTGTCTCTAAATATAATCACATAGGGATGGGTTAGAGCTTCGACATAAGAATTTTAGAGGAACATAATTCAATCCATAGAACTAGAAACATACAGATGAATTTATATTAGAAGTTATTTTCAGGGACTTGAGTTGGAACTTTGCAGCTGGATATTTTGTTCTAGTGCATATTTAATGCATATTCATCTAGAATACATCATTTTCTGCAACTTAACCAAATGACCATATGATACAGTACTTTTAACCTAATTTCTAAATGAATTTTCCAAGATCTTTTTTTTTTTTATTCTTTGTCAGTGAATGACAGATGCTTAAAGTGGAGAAACGATTATAGAATTTACTGAAAAGCTTTACTTTTCCTTCATTTTACAGGCCCAGCAGCTTACTGATCTGGAACAAAAATTAGCTGTGGCCAGAAATGAGCTGAAGAAAGCAGCTCTGGACCGGGTAAGTTTACATTTATGCACCAACACAACTTTGGTTTTAGCAGACAAAGCTTGGGTATGTTTATTGTTTCCTTTGATTTATTAATGCAGGTCCAGATGCTGTGCATATAAGATGATTTTAGAATTTCCAAGTGTTTGATATTCCCTTTGGAACCCAATTTTTTCCCTTGTTTTTGGCTGCTGCAGTAAATTGAGACAAGGTTCAGGCTCTGTGAGTTCACAGCTTAATTTTTCACCTTACTGGGTATACTTGTTCTATAACACCATAAATAAACATGCTTTAAAGCACCAATGCACATGCCACGTATTAACTCTGGATGAATGAGTTATAAAGCAAATGGAAGTAGTCGTTGACAATTTTCATTTTGGAAATCTTAAATCAGAGTTCTGCAGGTCAAGGTCTAAAAGAAAGTTGTTCTCTTAACCATGAACTCTATTCATATAAAGATAATGTGAAGGTGGGTGACAGTCCATCTTTATAACATAATTCACATGCCATAAAAGTCACACATTTAAAGTTCACCAAGCTGTGCTACCATCACCACAATTTACAGATTTTCTTCACCCCTTTACCTCATCTATTCAATTTTGGTTTTATTAATTTCTCACGGCATTACAATTGAGTATGGTCGGGATAAGCCACAATTCCCACCGGGTGCCTACCTTTGCGTTTCATAAGAGTCATGCATGGAGAATAGGTAATTTATATATGGAAGGCGAATATAATATAGAGGAAGGAATTGGTCATATAATTCAGAATTACTTTTCTATTGCTTAATAGTTATGGTAAAATTTCTTAATGCCTCTCACTTTATTTTCTTTTTTTCATTTTTGAATCAACTTTACAAGATTACAGGAAATAAATATTTCTCTTTTATTTAGCTTACTTGGAACAAAAGAATAGAGTGATTTTAAAATAATATATTTCTTTGTTCACTCAGTACTCATCTATCAAACTCCCAATGTAATTTTCTCTAATATCCAAAACATATATCTAGCACACATTAATATAGAAAACTCTTAATCAGAGAAGTGAATCATAGTATTTTAGACTTGAGAAGATGAACACCCGCATTGCTCTCAATCAAAAGCTTAGAAAGTCTATACCTAAGCTACAGGGCCAATCTAGAAGTAATTTGCATTTTACTAAACTTTCAACCTATCCCAAGATGAACTCTTGATTAGATTGAAGTTATCAGTCATCATTCTGTCTAACAGTGAAAAGATGTCTAGACCCTTTCTTGTGGAGGATATCATCTGAGGAATTTTTGGTTCATTTATACACAATATCTGACACATAATAAAACTATTTCTAGACATGTGGAGAGAGAATGAAATCTATCAATATAGAGAGAGAAACAAGAGAAACATACCTAGAGTTGATTCAGATATTGGAGTGAGAGTGAAAAGTAAACAGAAAGAGAATTATAAATGTTTAAGATGATTTCTAAATTTCTAAAATATTTTATATTGTCCCAGAAGGAGTGACAAGCAGAAGCAATATTTGTGGCGATAATAGCTAAAAATTTTCCAAAGCTTTGAAAGACATCAACCACATATTCAAAAATATAAGTATTCCACAAGCAGGCTGAATACAAAGTTAACTGCATTATAGTCCAGGTGTTGATTGTTGGATATAAAAAAGATGAACTAAAACAGAAAATGAATAATAAAATGGTAAATATCAACTTAAGTATGTCAGTAATTATATTTTTTAAATGGTCAAAATATTCCAAGTATATAAGGCTAAAATTATAAGACTACATTAAACAAAAACTTTATGATTTATACTAAAGACACCTGTAAATATAAACAGGAGGTCTATAAGTAAAATAATAAGGAAAGAAAAGATAAACTATGCAAACAGTAATAAAACAAAGCTTGTGTTTAAATACTAGTATCATTCAAAGTAGACTTGATGTTAAAAATTTTTAGTGTAAAGAAGGGCTCTTGATATGGTCCAAGAGAATGGTATAACAATCCTAAATCAATATGCATACAACAATATTCCTTTAAAATGTATATAATTTTTTTTTTTTTTTTTTTTTTTAGGCGAGACAACCCTTGGTTGACCTCACAGGTCACAAGAACCTTGTCAGCTCACAATCCTTTATTTTTTATTTTTTACACCTACAGCACCTGGTTTTCCTAGGTAGTCTCCCACCCAAGTACTAACCAGGCCCAACCCTGCTTAGCTTCCAAGAGCAGACAGGATCGGGCATGGCCATAGACTGAAAATGTATATAAATTTTTAAAAGTACACTTAAGACCCATGTACCTTTTTATAATCTGCTACATTTAATACAATTTTTTTAACAAAATAACAGATACTTAACATCACTGGAAAAATGAAAATGTGAATAAAAATAATGAGATAACATCTCAACACCATCACTGGTAAAAATTCAAGTCTGATGGTACCAAATTCTGATACAGCAGTGACAGGAGTATAATTATTAAAAATCAGTTATTAAATGTGTATATCTTAGAATTTACACTTATTCATTTGTAGTTGGAAACATATATAGAGATAATAAATACAGCAATATCTGTAATAATAAAAGGAAATAATGTTAATGCTTATTGACAGAATTAATATATACATTTCATATATTTTCTGTTCTTTACTATTTTCAAGTAGTAATCAAAAATTAATATTAATGAATAAATATAAACTCATTTGCATCAATGCTGATACATCTATAACATATACTGTTCAATGAAAATAATTCAAAATTATATGTGTTATAAGTAACAATTGCTCAAATACACAAAACGTATTTTGTTTTGACTACATTTCAGATAAAAAGATAAAGTAGAAAGATATACATCAAATTCATGGGCACAATTGCATTTGGGGAAAGACAGAGTGAAACAACACTAAGCATGCTTACAAATACTTCTGGTTTCCAAATGTTTTATCTTCTAATAATTATACAGACACGGATAGTCTTTAATTCATATACATAATTCATAATGTATATGTGTATATTATATGCATTATATATAATATAGTATATGCATTTATATATACATTAGATATATGTAGTGCATGTGTATATGTATTTTATACATATGTATATGCATATACTTTTATATACAAAATTTTATAAAATTATATAAATATTATATATAACATATATAATCGAATGATGCTTTTTAACATTTAATTCAGATTGACATTTACCTGATATGTGTTATATTTGTTATGTTGTTCTCTATGTGCCCCTATATTTTCCAATGAAGTTATTTTTCAAAATGAAGAAAGCTTTGTCTGCTATCACGAACTTTCCATTTTTGTGATCACAGCTTAGCATTGATTTTACTTAGAAAAATAAGCAAGTAAGATGATTGAATTCATAGTCTTCTTTTGCAATAATATACTGTATATATTTAGCAATTTCATAAATTGGAGATTGCCTCTTAACCACCACTTTGAACTGTGGGTGTTTTGATACAGAATTGAGGAGATGGAACATTTAAGCCTGATTCATTTTAAAGCTCTTGCTGTATCTCCTTCTTACTATGAAGTGATTCTGAAGAGCCAGGCTAAAACTACTTCCCAGGGACTTGATTCTCACACAGGCATTTTCTTCACTGATCTATGACCAAAACCTTTTCATAACTAACAAGATAATCTAACAAGATATCTAGAAAGTGTTGCAATAAAAGAATTAATAAAAACATTTAATGAATTCTAATAGTTTTTCTTTTTAAAGTTTAGATCTTTGGGACAAATGTTGCTTTTGAATGAATAACTAGATATTTTAACAACTTTACTCCTGTGTGATTGTCATATTTGATGTTAATTTAACCAAGTAACTAAGATAATACTTAATAGTTTTAGGGAAGCCTGCCTGATTTTGTAGACTACGTCAAATATAATTCATTTCACCAAGATTCAGTTTTATGAGATTTTTAAAAATTTATTTAAAAAACCTTTACATCAATTATGCTAATCTCCTACCATATCCAAATCATGCTACATAATATTACTTTTTTAAAAGAGAAACGACTCTTTATAGTATTGACGGAATCAGAAAATTATAGTCATGTATAATCCTAAAGTTCAACTAGACTGTCTTTAATTTTTTTTTTTTTCCTTTGACATCCCTGGCATGATTCTGCACTATGCTTTAAGTCCTAGAAAGATGTTGAATTCCCACAATCCTGAGACAGCTCAGCCTTTTCTGAGTTTTTAAAAATTCTGTTGCAGTGTTTTTTCTTACATTAAATCTTATTCCTGATTTGACTTTATGTAATCTATTTAGTCAGTCAATAGCTAAATAGCTTTGAATGAATGCCTTTTGTGTCACCACCATGTACTAGGTGCTATGGGAAACAAAAAATACTTGATATTGAGTCCCACATCTCACAATTTTGGGACACATCTACAATTAGAAAATAGTTGTATGCAGAGCCATATGGTCATAAAAGCACAGAGAATGAATATGTGTATTTTGAGTACATGTGGGTTATACAGATTGGTATAGTTACATAATACTTCATGGGAAAATTATAGAGCTTGGGGTTATTGTAGAGTTTTTTCTCCTTCATCTTATCCATTCTCTGCTTTCCTCCTCCCCATTTCTACTCCTTTCTCCATCACTGTTTACCTAGACCATACCATCCCATAGTCTGGATTCAACGTGAGAGGCTATATGTTGCAGTGTTTAAATAAAGGCCTCCAATGTCAGTCTGTGTTCAGGTTATAACTTTTTCCATTGAATGACTGTGTTTGAATCCCTCAAACTCTTTATGCTTCTCTGTAACATGAAATAATAATGAAACTTACATTATAAGGGTGATGAGAAAATTATATGTCTCAAAAAGTAACATACTGCGAAGAATTTTTAATACCTGCAAAACACTCAGTAAGCATAGTAATTATTATTATTAGTGACTGAGATCATGGAGATTGCCTTTCTGTGATAACAATTTCTCTCTTTAACCTCCAGTATCTTGTCATTCCTTTTGCTACCGTGAACTATAGTGTTTTCTATTACTAGAGGTTAATTTCAACAAATTTCATGTAAGATATATATGAGGCTCATAAACCGTAGTCATAAAGTCAGATAGAAATGCTATTTCACTTCAAAATGGATAAAAAAATTTCAGTTTAATGAAATTGCTCATCACCTCTCTCCATCATCTTTATATCTTTATTTGAGACTTCTTTATGCTCTTCAGGTCTCTAGTTCCTAAGAATGTTCTACCTGGGCTTCAAATAACCTTCAATATCTCATAAATATTATGAAAACATCTTTACATTCCAACTTGGTTCTCATAACATTTTCAATGAAAGAAGTCTCAGTTTACTATCCTAATATAAATAATAATAACCTCAAAATCTGAGTCTCGACCTTGGTTTTTCAAACCATCAATTATTTATTTGGCAATATCTTATGAATTATAGTTAGCCTCAGCTACTGGAATGTAAAAACAACTTTATGGTATAAAAACTATCTCTCAAACTTTCATATTAAAAAAAAAAGTTTCTATCACATCTGATCTCATACATTTTCACTCAAGAAAGCCTGCATAATGCATCCATATTACAGATGACACAAGATAGGTGACCTACATAGACTTTTGTGACTAAGTATTAAAAGAATGAGAACTCTTTTTGCCACAGTGTGTCTGGCACATAATGGGAGCATGATACATAGTTATCGATTAAATAGACAAATGAAGATAAATTAATAAACATGCTATTCATCCTACATACAAGAGACCTAGAGTTCACCTAGAGCAGAGAGCCAAGAATGTTAAATGATCTTTCAGGATATACAAAGGTGATTTTATTGCAGAAATAAAATTAAGGGGAAAGCCTTTGGAATCACAACCCCTCATGGTCTTTCTAAAGCCAACAGCTGATACTACACCCACATTTCTCTAAGGACTTCCATCTTCATGTAAATGAATTAAGATAGACATGAATAATATCTTATGAATGTTTGTTTGTCAGGAGATGAGAAATTAGAAGCACATTTGTCTTTGCAATGTATATTTTGTTGTTCATAAAAAAAATACATTTTTCTGAAAAAAGTACTCACAAACACACAAGAAATACCTTCTAAATCTCCCACCTTTTTAAGATCATATACGTGCACAATAATTTCTTATAAGCTTTACATATTATACAGCACAAGCTGTATTTTAGTGTCGAAAATAATACATTTCTTATGTTATATAATATGCAGGATAAAGTGCAAAATATTTTGTAATTTTCTCATGTAAAATGGCAGCTATGGAGGATTTGCTTCATTTATGTTAACAAATATTTCTTAAATTAGAAACTGGTGATGCTGTGAAAAAGGTACTAGCCTTCAAAGAAATTACATTGTAATAGAAGTAGATAAACAATAAACATATAAACAGTAAGATAATTTGCAATGATAACAAAAGCTACATAGGACATAAGTTAAGAAATGCAATGGAGACTTTAAGGAAGGAGTATTCCTTGAAAGGGTGATCAGGGGCTCTGTATCCAATAAGATAATATGTGAGCTGAGACATAAATTTTATTTTATTTTATTTTATTTTATTTTATTTTATTATGTTTTTGAGATATAAATTTTAATTGAAAATTTCCAACATAGCTATTTGGAAAAAGATTCTGCAGGCAGGGGAAACAGCAAATATAAAGACTGAGATGCAAATGAGCTTGGAATGTTTGATGAGCTATACATAAAAGACATTATGGCAAGCAGGTCTTTATTAAGGAGTTTCAAAGCAAATGGAAAAGTGGTTTGGTGTGGGCAGAAGGCAGGTCAAAAGCAAGACTGACCTTAGGAGGAAATAGGTTATAAGATCTAGGGCAAAGTATATTTATATCATTCAAATCATATTTCATTAGGTGATGTCTTATTCCAGTGAACTTCAGAGTGAACAGTAGCTTGAAGTTTCAGACTACAGCTAGCAGAATGAATGAAAATGTAGTGATATTGTGGTATAAAGTCATTGTCTGGGTCTTGCTTATGGAACTGGATCAAGCCAAACCTGAAGAGTGTCTGTAACAGACTCTAGACTAGACTAAATAGAAAGCTGGGGGTTTTGTTTGTTTGTGTGCTTTGGTAAAAATCTGACCAAGCTAGGGCAGGTACTGCTCACAGCAATCTGCTATCTCTGGCAGGAAAAAAAAAAAAAATCTACAATGTAACCAAGGACTGGAGACAGAATCTGACATAGGAGGCAAAGTCACAGGCTTATGGTTCAAAAGGGAATAAAATCAGAAGCTAAGAGATTAAGGATAGGCTGAAACATAAGAGCAAAGAGAGCTTACTCCTGTAGCTATGAAAGGTTAGGAGTTGGAGGTCACATCTAGATGATATTGTTTCTGTTATCTCAGATGATCCTGACAATGTGGGAACAGATGAGACGGTCACACCAAAGTTCAGACGATTAAAAATATAACATATATACACATCCCCATTTACAGTTTTATTCAGTGTTTGAAACTATTAATTCAATATCGTTTGTTATTTATTTTCAACATCCAATTTCAGCCACTATTTTGGAATTTGTCTGTTATGGCAACATATACCTTAAGCCTGTTACAGATACAACTTTAAGATGTATAGTGTGTTAGGAGGAGCCAAGATATAAACACAGTGAATACAATAACCATCATTCCTTCCTGCATGATCTGAGCATTGAACTCTACATTTCAAAGCCACATTAGCTTTAAGTCCTGGCTAAGACCTGCCTGACACTGTTGCATTAGCTCTGTTTTCATTGTCTCACTATAATATGCAAAACAGAAAACAAATTTAAGATGTTCAGTGTCATCTGGAATATCTCACTCCTGACATAGCTCCCAATGTCATGATCTCCTATTCTGTAATGAGAGAAGGGAAGAGTTAGCCAAGATTATGACAAGGAACCAATAGGAAGAGAAATCTGAACTATTATTTCATATTTTTATTGGTATAAGTTTGTCAATTTTTTCCCTGGCATACAGACACACTTTCACCTAAGTTTTTAAGTTATTTATCCAAAAAACTTTTTCTTGAGTCTCTTATAATGTTTCAGGAATTGTGTTAAGTGCTAGATATACAGTTCTAAACAAAATAGGCAACTTATGTATGTGTGTGTATATACATAATTAAAAAAATGGCAATAAATTATATGGAGGAAACAACAGGATCAGTCAAGAAAAGTGATGATATAGGGGCTCAGAAAAGCAAATAAAAGGGGCCATTTTGAGTAAAAAGTCATCATTCGGCTTAGCCCCCTTCTGTCCACTTAATGTTCCTTCCTAGTCCTTATCAGATTCTTATTTTGTCTTAGACACTTTGACAGGGCAAGATTAATGAGAAGGAAATGCATGTCTGCCATATGTCTTATATTTTCCAGTTACTGCTCTTATTGCTATTTTTTTTTTAATCTCTTGACATGACCAAAGAGAGATTTCTTAAACCATTATGCTGAAGATAGATACTCTTGACTTAAAGATAAATATGATATACCAAATGTGAGTAGAAAGCACAGAGGTAGGTGTTGGGAAGGATCTAAGTCAGGGTCACTGAGACCATGAAGGATTTAAAGGAGACAAGAAATAGGGGAGCTTGCTATGTGTAGGTGTATTTCTGGCGTAGTATATAAAAGGCTGTAGTTTTGTTGGATGTATACAACTTTGACAGAAAGAGAAAACAGACTTTCCTGCTTCGCTGATCCATGAATGCACTGAAAGGATAAACTCCATGTGTGCCAACTTGTCCAGGGATCTTGGTCCCAGTGACTAATCTCTCTCTTCATGTCTCTTGAAGCAAAGGCCACATTTCATGTCTTGAAATCAATATTTATGTGACAGTTTCTTATTAGGACCTATAAGCATGCCCCAAATTACCTCTGAGTTACCATGAGATTTCCAAAAATTTGTATGTCTCTCTTCACGTTAGCACCTGAGAATCTTTGTCATTTGTGCTCAGCTTTGTATTGTTGTTATTATTATTATTATTATTATTATTATTATTAACTTACCAGCATTTAAAAACATTTTTAGAAGTGGGAGCTGGCAATTAGATGAGAGGTAAAGATGGTTGTCCATGTTAGTACAGTCTGCTTTGTTATGTAAACCAAAAATAAACTAGCATAAAAACATTGAACTTTCTTTTCTTCCTAGTAAAATAATAATAATGTCAGTTTCACAGATGTTTGAAAGCATAAAATTATTCTTTGCATGTGAAAGTGCCTAGAATATTATGATATATTAATATAAGAAAGTATTAATGTTACCATTTACAATCACAGCAAATTAACTTCTACCTCTTAACAAGGCCCAGAGGAAATAAGGGTTTTATCGGAAACAAACTTGTTCTTCCTACGATGTGGGCAATTGAGGCGGGCGCAGCGGTGGGGGTTAGGTTAATCTGAGAAACGCAGGAGCTTACATTGCTCAGGGAGTGATTTGTAATAAAAGATGTTGATAGTAATCAAAAGATGGCAAATTTCTAAGAAGGACATTTTCTACTTCAGAGTGAGTACAATGTTTTTTGTCAGCAAACCATCATGATTGAAAGCATGCCAATTTAAGGGGGGAAAGTAAAAAATGTTTCTAAATTTCAGTGTTCAGAAAATATCATGAACCACATTAGCCCCTAAAAACAAACTGAGTGTGTGCATTAAATAGGGTGTCATCACAGAATTTACAAGTTAGCAATTATGTTTGAAAACTAAGATGTACTTGTGTGAGAAGTGAGTGCAGACTAGGAGGAAAACAGAATCTAATCAGATAAATGATAACCAGAACTACATGTAAAAATGGTGATCTCTTTTTTTTGTAGGAGTCGCAACTGAAAGCAATGAAAGAGACTGTAAACCTCTGTCTGTCAACAGTTTTCAATGATCAACCATCCCCATTGAGTCTAACAAGGTCAAATCCAACTCATATGTCATTTCTACCCAAGGCAATTGACACTGCGATTCCAGACGCAACGATGGAAAGCAAGGTACACTTTATTTATTTGTGTTTTGAAAAGTAAAATCAAATGACATACTCTGTAGAGTTCACTCTATACAATCATCAGTGGGGATCCAAGTAAGATATCAAAGTGATTAAAAGATTAGAAAGTAAATGGAACATAGTAAACCAATTTATAAAGTTGCTATTGTCACTGGAGAATGGTCTTCAGTAAAGAGCCAGCAGATTCTTAGGCAGGGTTATCTAATTGTAAAATAACAATTGTCATTGTTACTATAATCATAATAATTATTATTCTGAAATAATATTCTAAACTTTTGCTAAAAAAATGCTAATTATTATTATCTTACAATTAGTTAAAAGAAATATCTTGTATTACATTAGAGTGAACACCAGAGATTTAATATGGAAAATATTTTCTCCTAGGGTAAACCATCATCCTTACAAAAGGAGGTATATTTTTTTCAAAATTAAGTCCATAGCTCTCCACACTGCCGGCACATTAGACTCACTTGGGATACTTATAAAAAATCCTGACGCTTGGGACTCAATCTATTAAATTAAATTTTTTTCTGGTTGTGTTTCAGTCATTAGTATTTTTCAAAACTCCCCAGGAGATTTCGAGACCAATTGACAAGCAAATCTTTATCTGAGTCTCCCCCACCACCTTACTTCAGAGAGGGCACAGGGGAATGTCAATGCTATTTTTGCCTCAATCCTCAGGACCTTCAATTTGCAGGATCTACATTTAAATAAATCCTAACAATCTGAAATAGTTATTAGAGAAAAGGGTTTAGTTTCAGGCAGTACATATTTATTGGAAAGTGCCGGCTTTCATATTACCTGCATTAGGATCTCTCCCTGTTAAAATAAATGTTATAGATACCAGTGCCACTTCTAATGCCAGGCTCTAGGGATGGGCCCAGGAAAACCTAAGAACCACCCATGCCATTGCCCAGTGATGTCTCACATTTGGGTTCTATTTCTTAATGATATTTCTGTGATTCCCTCTTTGGGGATTAAAGGGGATATAAATGGTTGTAGAATAGGGAAGTACTATTTTCAGGATGGAGATTCAAAAATAGGTGAAACAAAATAAATATTCTAATGTTCAGTTTTTACCTGTAGCTTTGTGGATTTGTGTGCTGCATAGATTAGTCTGTGTAATCTCAAGTTTCTTTGTCAAAAATCATTTAAAACATGTATTTCTATTTCATCTTATTATTCTCTTTGATTTTATTATATACTACAAGATCTCAAAAATGTTAGGCCAATATTTTTCTACTTTATTTTTCCTGCCCCTTCATTGAAAACTCTAAAATGTTTGTTTACTTACCCAAATTCAGGGAAAAGTTGCATAATAATGTATTTTTTATGTTTTGGAAAAGCCCTGGATAAATGTATTGAATCTGGTCACTGGTTAAATGCATAGCTACCCAGACAGTCTCATCTACCTACCGGGAAACCATTACTGCCTCCATTTAGTGTTAGTCTAAGGAAGGAACAATGGTTCAGCCTTATTAAGTCTGACAACTTTGGGCAAATTAGCTTTGTAATTTTATGGCACATTACATTTGTCTCCAAGTCAAAGTATGTTTATTTAAGCCCATTATTAAAACTGGGCTCTTATGACCTTGAATGTGTGGAGGAAATTACTGATTGTTACTTAACTGATTTACTATAAATAAATGTATGTCTTCTTGATGAAATAAATAATAAATATTTATCATTTCTTTAGGCTTATCACATAAAAAGATAGGAAGCATTTAAATGAGGTTGGTTTGCTCGTTTTTCAAAAACAATAACAGAAAAGTCCAATTGTTGAAGATAAAGTTCAATAAATCTAAGTTGATTTACTATAGAGCATTCTATTTTACAGATTAGCATTAAAAGCTTCTCTGGTGTTTATGTTTGGCCATATTCTTTATCTTCTCAATAGTGGTGAAAGTTGTATTTTATATATGCTTGTGGCTTATCTGTACGCAGACACCTCACAGATAATATTTTTAAAATACTGAAAGTATAATGTCATATGGGTGTGTGTAAGAAACAAACTCTTCAGTCATGGAATTTTCCTCTATATACAAAAATGAGGACATTTAACTGGTAAGCTTTCAGAGTCAGTAAGTTATAGCCACAGTAATATGATATGCCTATTCAAGAGATGTGAGGCAATCACATCACTTAACCTCTCTGTGCCTCAGTTTCTCCAGTGCTTAGCTCAGAGTGTGGTTGTGACATGAGCAGTATAAATAATAATTCTTATTTTTCATGATATATGGCTAGTCTCACCTACTTTTGTTTGATATTTTTAAATCTTCAACCTTTCTTTGAAAAAAGGAGGGTATGTTAATGATTTTTTCCTGAAATCTGTGAAACACATCCAAGTAAGCAATTTTCAGCCCAAAAGACAAGATAGCCTCTCCAAAAATGTCATTTTATTTTTACATTTTTCTTTCAGAAGATTGGGTAATGCAGTCAAATTTTTATTACATCATGCACGCGTGTATATGTGTATACATGCATATACATACACATGTATGTAAATATTTTATATATACTATATATATTCATTGTGTATTTTAAAAGCCACAGATTTCATCAAATAGGAAGTTCAATATTATAAGAATTTACTGGTGGAAATTTAAAAAATAAATTACATATTGGTAACCCCTACTTTTTTTTTTTTTTCATTTCTAGAGCATGCTTGCTCTATACCCATTTAGTTCTACAACTTAAGATTCTTCTGAGGACACTTAATCAGGTCTATCAGCCTCCTTTCCTTCACCGCATTCTCCATAGTTATGCCTGCTTCTCTCTAACTCAAGTGAATTTTTTCTTACCCTCTCATTCAGAAATTTTTTTCTCTTCTCGGTACTCTGAGAACAGTGTTTATTTCACATGGCTCTCCATCACACTTTGAATTAGGTGATGGCTGCATGTTCCTCTCTTCTTAAGGGAGATGACTGTGCTTAGCTCATCGATTTGCTCTACATTACTCAGTGTCCAGAGAGATGTCTCTAGAGAATTCATCTTAAAATGACATTTGTTACACTTCTCTTTTAGTCAGCTCAGGCTGCTCTAACAAATGCCATAGACTAAGGGACTTCAACAACAGGCACTCATTACTCACAATCTGGAGGCTGGGAGGCCCAAGATCAAGGAGCTGTCAGCTTCAGTTCTTGACAAGGGCCATTTTCCTGAAGAGTAGACAGCTGCCTTCTAGCTGTGTGTTCACATGGTCTTCTCTATGAACATGTGCATGGTGATCTCTCTCTCTCTTTTATAAGGATACCCTTCTCTAATCATACCATGACAGCTCCACCCTCATGACTTCATCTAAACATAATTACTTCCAGAGGTCCCATCTGATACCATCACATTGAGGGTTAAGACTTCAACATATGAATTTGGGAGGACACAAACATTCAATCCATAACAGTGTCCCTCTTCTTGTTGGATATTTTTCTTACTTATGAGTTATAAAATATTATTAGGCATTTATTAAGTACTTAATATTTAACTAAGTTATTTTCCTTTTGTACACCGAAACTGTACTCATCACTGGGGATGCAAATTTGAAATGATGCAACTCTGACCTTTTGGAGATTGCAGCCTAATTTTCTGTAAAGAGAAAACAAAAGGAATAAAAAAGGAGTGTGCAGTAGATCAAGACATTTTTTAAAAATTTTTTTATTTGAAATTCCATATTTCAAATAGCTTCTAATAAAGATTAAGGAAGCACTTGGATTTAAGTACACAAGATGATGTCTTTATTATGTCTTTGTTATGATATAATGTATTTATTATGTAGAAAATAGTGTTCCAACAGAGTCAAAGAGCAAAGGTATGAACCCGGAGACCTGATTTGCATTTTGCATAAAATGACTAACTAGAATAGAAACAAGCAAACCAGTGACAGTCTATTTCATGATCTATGCCAGAGATGATGGTGACCTGATCTATAGTGCAGAAGTGGAAATGGGGTTCCAGATGTAACTGAGGCATAGAGTTGCAGTGACCTAGGGAAGAAATAACGGGAAGAAATATGTAAAGGGAAGAAATAAAGAATAACACTCAATGCTTGCATTCATTTACTGTGATGACAAAGGCAAAAAGAGCTTTTAAGGGAGAATCCAAATTGGTTTGTTTTTCAGCATGCCGTGTTAGACATCTATCATAAAATCAAGAGTTTATTTATTTCCAATATCTGTTTATATATTTGAGTCTGAAATTCAGGGAAGATATCTGAGTGGAGATAAGTGATTTGGCATCATCAGAATGGACGATAATTAAATGGTGGGAATAGATTAAATTACCTGATGAGACAGTGTAGAGCAGGGTCCCCAACCCCCAGGCCATGGTCTGATAAAGTCTGTGGCCTGTTAGGAACCAGGCTGCACAGCAGGATGTGAGCAGCAAGCGAGCTTCATCTGTATTTGCAGCCACTCTCCAGCACTAGCATCACCGCCTCAGCTCCACCTCAGATCATCAGGCATTAGATTCTGATAGAAGCACCAGTCGCTGGTACCAAAAAGGTTGGGGAACTCTAGGAGTAAAAAGAGATGAGAGTCACAAAAGACACCTGACAGGAGAAATAATTTGAGTATGGTTTTATTTATAGTCTAATAGATGGAATGTTTATGGCAAAAATATACCCCTTTTCTTTATCTGCTGTTGAGCTACTTTTCATTATTTCATCACATATTTGAGCTGAGAACCATGACTTTTATATGCCTGTTTTAATAGTACAAAACATAGAATATGTATGTCATTGTGTATATTTAGAATGGTGACTACTCCAGTGGTCTGCTGGAGATGGCTCATACTTGCTTGTAAAAGCTATTAAATTTTCAGAATTTGTACTAGTCAATTCTTAAATACAGCATCATGAAATATTAATTATATACACTTATAATTAAGTAAATTATATTAAAAGCAAATATAAATGTCAAAACTATTACATCTTGCTATTGTCTCTGCTCTTGAAGGTATTATGGCTTTTGGATCCATATAGTAGAAACAGTATATTAATGTTGAACTACTAATATCTCTTTCCAATTTAATGTTTAGTGATTTCATGTTGGCATACTGAAATTGGTAGAATTTATTCCATAGAAATTGGGAACACTACAAATCAGGATCTTTCTACACTCCAGAGTTAGTGAATAACATCCTCTTGTTTGTGTGTTTGAAGGTGGCTTGTGTGTATTTGTGTTAAGCCTTCAAGATAAGTCTACTGGGCATCATAGATAATATACAAACAATACGTGATCAAGAAGCTAATTTATTTTTGTCTTCTACTATTTACATGGTAGAGAAAGGTACATACTAAGTGCTCAGAAAAGGCAAAATAATTACATATCTAAAAAACGTTTAATGGCAGATTCCAGAAAAATAATGATTTCTATATAATCATTATACTGGTTTACTTGCTTATATTCATTTTATTATAAAATCTTAAATGTGACTTTGTATAGTTTAGAAAATGTATAAATAGAGGAGGAAGAACAAGAAGCATATTACCAAGAGGTCTACAGTTAGGTGAAAAAAAATGAATTATCAATACGGTAATATCTTTGGTGTTTATAGCTGTATGATATGGATTTTTAGAGCTAGGGTTCACGCTACACAGGGGTGATGATATTTACCTCTCAGCGTTTCTGAGAGGATTCAAGAAGATGAGAAAAATGCTGGACATAGGGCCTTGGCACGTTATTCAAAGACAATTCCCAGCATCTTTCCTTCTTTTCTCCTTCCCTTCCCAGGGCTGATGTCTCTGTAAAACAGGATGCAAAGGGACCCAAGCCCACCAGACAAGGTCTCTGCTTTTCCCAGGCTTGCTCCCTCTGCTTGTTCATGGGTCTGTGGATAGGATGTGGCAGCTGCCTACAACATGCCCCAACAGGTCACGTGCCTCATGGGAAATGCAGGGTTGGTCTCCCCGCTACAGAGTCATCTGCTGCTTCCTGGCCTGAGACTCACCAGTCACCGCATTAGGACAGAAACTTCAAAAGATAGAAAAGGCTCCTGATTCTGTCCCAAGTGTTTCAGCCAAAGACCCTTGAGGACAAAAGGGGACTTTTGCCTGTGTGATTAGGCTGTGCTTTTCATTAATATTCAAGAAATATAGTGTAATGAACATAAATACAAGGATATTATTTTTTAATATAGAGATCTAAGATTCAGTAGTCAGAGTAAGTAAATACCTTTTTTCTGCAACTTTCTAGTTTTGAGTCCTTTATCAAATTAGTTAACTTCTCTGAGACTTGTCTTCCATATATATAAGATGGAGATAATAACAGCACCAACCTTATAGTGCCAATATGAAGATTAAATAAGAAAATTTTCATATAATATTCAGCATATGTAATACTGTCTGATGCAGAGAAAGTCAATAAATGTATGAGATATGTATTATATTTGGAAACCAAGATAACACTTTGAGAAGATTTAAAGAAGGCTTTTAGTAGGATGTCACTTTAATTAAAACAAAAAATACTTGCCTTGTTTTATTGTTCAGATATGAGAATCTAATAAATCTATTCAAATAAGTATAACGACAGGTTTTTAGCATAAAACTACAAATGAATCCTCACAGTAAATGTGATGTCAGTAATCATAATAGTAAATGCCATAAAGAAAGGAGAAAATCGAAAGAGCAGAAATGAGAGACAATTTAGATAAGCAATGCAGATAAAAAATGATGAAATTGTGTTATGAAAATCCATCATTTCATCCTCACTCAGGCAGTTCCCATCTCGTCTTTGTTTTCCACATCACTCATTGCCTTGGATTTAGCTGCAGGTCACAACTGTGATATCTATTTAATTGGACAAGAATAATTTGTGGTTGTTTTTTTTCATTTGTCAGAAATGCCAAAGTCATTTGAGGGCAGCAGGCAGCAGTGGCCCTATTCAGGACTTAAAGGCATCCAAGTGAAAATTGCATTCTGCTTGGCGCCAGGAGGTTTAAAGCAAGGTGGATTTGTATTTCCCTTTTTCTGCCAAAAACATGTTGCGAAGTAATTTCCAAAAATTCTCAAAATAGTGCACCTGGAATCATAATAGTCCCCATTACAAACCTAAGGATCTCAACCTAAGGTACATTTTTAATCATTGGTAGCTTCACACACACCTGAGTGTCAACAGTCACAATTCTGATATGATCCAACAGAAGTGCAGACTAGCTTTGGGGATTATTCAGAGCTCCCAGATTATTCTAATTTATAGCTAAAGCTGAGAGCTCTTAAGATTCTTACTCTAGGTCTGAGAAAGGAGTCTAACAAGTAAACCTCCTCTCTTCCCTACCCACTTTTCTGCTTCGGGAAGAGATTTCTCAACTGGCCCAGAGGTGATCAATTTTAGACAGATCTGTTTTTCTACCAGTTTGTCATTAGCTAAACATTTAGTTATCTGTAACATCTACCATCTATTGGCATTCTTTATTTTATATCTTGATGTGCCTAGGGTTATTATAAAAATAAAAATAATGACATAAATCTAAAACAATTTTATAAAATATAACATTACATCTAAGGGATTTTGTTTGGGTTTTATCTTCAATTCTAGGAGGTCATAATGGCTTGTTTACTTACTAGCATATATGGCATATATGTGGCAATGCAGTTAGGGTTAAGTTAAAAATATATCTATATGAACATACATACTATATATACACATAAGTATGTATAAATTTATAAATTATAAGAGATATATATTTAATCTGATAAATATAAAAATTAAACTAACAAGGGCTCTTTGATGTTTTCTTTTTATTACTGGTGTGCAGATTTGTACCCTGGAATTATCTGAAACCAAATCTTCATAAGTTTTCATTTAGTCTTCATTCTTGATTCATATAATGAGAATCAAAGACATATGTTAGCAACATGAGGATATAATTTATTTTTTCCTTCTAAAATTAGAGTAAAATAGAAATGAAACATTCTTGGTGGAAATGTTGTGTTACATAAGTCTATAAATTCATATTGATTTTCAGAGAAAATTCACTACTGAATATCTTTTATGTCACAAAAGAATGCCCACCAGTTTCCTTTTTTTTTCATAATTGAGATTTCAATTTGTACGCAATTCTTAATGTATGTACTGAAAATTTTAAAGGCATATAATTATGGTTCTTTTCTAAGCAGTTATTTCAGTTTAACATTTGGAGGCAAATTTTTCTTAAGATGATATCAAGTACTAATATCTTTACATGTTAATAAGTTGTTACATCATAAGTTTACAATTTAATATCATATACACTACATACTCAAATTTTTAGTCTTTCATAGCATATTAACAAAGTTACTACGGCAATTGGACTACCACAACAAAAATGTTACAGAGAACATGAAAATCTGACAGGAAGAGCCAAGGTCAAGGAATGATTTTCTTTAGGAAACAGTTCTACTAAAAGGCAATATGAGACTAGAAGTAATTTTAAAAGTTCAAGACATATTAAATGCACAGCTGTGACTCCAAATTGTTATTTAGTATGCTGTGTGTTATAGGATATAAAAACTACTCTCCCTCCCCCACCAATGGGATGTTAAGCTGACACCCAAGACAAAGCCTCCCATATTTCATAGTCCACTATTTTCTTGCTGTACCAAGAAATAAACAACCAGCAAATTATTTCACCTCTTAAAAAAAAAAAAAAGCATTTATTTTCAAATAGGATGAGGTGGGAGTCCCTTCTTTAAAAACGTTTCTAGAGCTAGTAAAAAAACTTGCATTTACAAAATGTTTAGAAAAATATTCCACTGAATTGTGGAGGGGAAGGAAGACAAGGACAACTGTTAAGACATGGTATATGATACAATCAGACTTGGCTTCCTTCTGGCCCGCTTTATCAGGAGCTGAGCTCTCCTAGTTTCTTCTTTCTTAGTTTTCTATATGTAAATCTTCTTTAGTTTCTTGGTTACCCACTTGGCTTCTTTTTCCTTGTTTGCATTGGGGAAGAGGGACGGGGAGGGTGCATGCCGGGCCTCTGTGGGTCTGGCTCTTCTCAGGGATGTGGATACAGCTTATTGCTGAAGCAGAATCAAACTAGGCACTCCTAAAACAGGCCACCCCTAAACAGAATCTCAGACTGGATGGAACAAAATTAGGGTTAGGGTTATGTTTAGGGTTAGGGCTAGGGTGGCAGTGAGCCATTGTGAAGCTGGGCTGCCTGGCCACTGCTGCTCCCCTCATGCTGGTGGGACCCAGCGTGGGACAGGAAAAAACCAGATGATTGGTTTCATTTTTTTTACTATATTTTAATGAAAATTTTTCAGACACTCATCAAATAGTAATGACATTCATGGTGCCTCCAATATAACAGAGATTAAGTTATTTCAAAGGTGTTTTAGATTAGCTTTTAGTTACTACTTGGCCATTTATATGTAAGACAGACCCCAGTTTCTCCTCCATTGATTATCAGTCAAGTGGACCTTTTATCATTGACACTAAAAATTCTTATCCATTTTTTCTTTTGTCTCTTTTACATAAGTAGAAATTCTTGACCCTAAAAACCCCATCTGTAAGACATTTCCTTGTAACAGTCTCAAAAGCAAAGGACATCTATGAAGAATTTAATCAACTTGTTATGATCATTTTAAGTTGACAGTATATTTTTTTTTTCTCTCCAGGACTTTTCATTCATTATTTTTTATGTTTTGCAGTCACAAAAAATTTACTAAAAGTTTTTTAACAAGGGAAACCAGATGAGATTACAATTTTAAGAAGATAATACCAGTAATGATACAGAGAAGAGGTTTAGGAGGACAGATGTTAGAAGCAAACGAAATTGTTGGAGAATAATAGCATATTCTTGGTTAGAGACAATGAGAGAGTGGCTATGGAAAAGGAGAAAAGAGAACGGTTTTCAGAAATGCAAAGGACATAAAATTTGGAGGAATTTGTGAGAAAGTGAAGGAGAGAAAACTAGAAGATTCTTTTAAGAAAATGAGCTGTGAAGAAGAGAGTGGACAAATATATGAGAGGCTTTTTAGTAGGATGGAAGGAGATTGTATACATTTTTAGTAAGAGAGAAAGGAAGGAATGGAAAAAGTTAATGAAAAAATACAAATATGTATTCAGGATTCAAAATTACAGAAGAAACATCAAGGAATGTGAATATAATTTACAAAGTGAAAAGTTAGACATGGAGAAGAGTAGGGACACTTTCTGAGATGAGAGATAAGTAGTTAAAGATGAATAAGGTTATGGATAAATTTTGATGTAGATAGAGGAAAATTCAAAGGGATGATACCTTATAGCCTTTATCAGTAAAAATTAGGCACATGCTGACTTTGGAGAAGTTTCCTGTTTCTCTAGACAAATGCATTGGAAAACCTTGATCTGCCCCCAATCACATAACACGCTAACTCCAATTTCTAAATTCCCTCTATAGCACTCCTATTAGTATCTTGCTCTGTTTTTCAGTCCTGGAGGGAAGGAGGTGGAGGTGGGGAGCAGGGAACAAAACAAAACAACTTCTTCAAGAGAGATGAAGTTATAGGAAACATGAGATTCGATGGAATAAAGTATTGCTTCAAACAAAATATAGCAAAATAAAAGTAAGTATTATACTAACAGGTACAGACTAAATTAAAAATAAATTCAAAAGAAAGTTAGCAAATTCATGTATAATATATTCAAGCAAATCTAAACTTGTAAATAAAATGCACTATAGGATTAAAATCACCTAGAACCTTGAATTTTGCTACTGCTCATTCTCCATGGCTAAATTTACCATTGGACACTAATCCATCCCAGAATCATTCCTGATAGAGTTAAAACATACATACATATATATATATATATATATATATATATATATATGTACATATGTATACATATATACATATATACACACATATACGTATATATACACACACGTATATATGTGTGTATATACATGTATATGTATATATATACGTATATATATACACACACACATGTATATATGTGTGTATATACATGTATATGTATATATACGTATATATACACACACACATGTATATATGTGTGTATATACATATATGTGTGTATATATGTATATATGTATACATATGTACATATACATATGTATACGATACCACATATATATGTTTTAAATATATATGTATATATACACACACATACATATATATATACATATATACACATATGGTATCAAAGAATGTAGCTAACAGAGAGATTCCCTGGATGCTTGTTCAAAGACATAAGGAGCAACATCTCCTAACTTCTTTCCATAAAGTTGACAATTTGTAAAATCGTCACCTTATTTTCATCAATTAGGTATTCAATTTCCTATCAATATTATGGTAAGTTTCCTTTCATGAATGCCAATCTGCTTTGCTGAGCACTTAAGAAATCCTGATTGGCATTTTTCCACTTCTCTCATTAGGAAAAGATAATATTTTTCTATTCCCTATATCTCCATGAGTCTCTGACCTCAAAAAATCTATTAGTGTTCCATCCGACTAACTTAAATGCCTTCTTACCAACCTCTCCACATAATTACCCAACAGTGCCTAAACTTGCCACATTTCTCAGACATTATAAACATTGTCTTCTCAATCTAGAGCCATTCTTCACAACTGGGATGGTGTCCTCATCTCCCTGCAGCATCTGTTAATGCTGCTGAAGCTCCAGCGATGGCCCAATAAAATCCCAGATGCATTACACTACTGCTGAGACAGTCAGAAGCATGACCTTGGTCTCACTAAGCTTTTACTTGAACTACATTAAAAATAGACCTTCTCTAACTTCTCCATATGCTTAATATATTATTGGCACATGATAGATAAAATGTTTTAATTTTAAATTTTAAATTTGTGTGAACATACATTTAATAAGACTGCCTGATTTCCTAGCATTTTTTTTCTTTTCATTTTTAGCTATTTGTTAATATTTGGGGATTAAACTAATATTCTGAACAAGTATACAATGTGAATTCTTTGTCATATTTATATGCTCATATACATAAGGTCACCCATAATAATCACTTATCATATTAACCACTCTTTAAAATTATATTCTTTTTTATTATAAACTAATGCTTATTTGTCATGGACAATTTTAGAAACTAATGTTAGTAGCAATACTACTAATAGTAGCTGATATTAATTGAGTTGTACTTCACTCATATGACATTAATTACTCCTCACAAAACTCTAGAAGGAAGAAATATAATTCCTCTCACTTTTTAAAAAATAATTTTTTTCTTTTGGAATAATTTTAAACCAAAAAATGTAATATCAAAGATAGTAAAGAGTTCCTGTATACCCTTCACTCAGCTTCCCTTAATGTTAGATTTTACATAATCATGGTATATTTATCAAAACCAAGAAGCTGGCATTGCTATATTACTATTACCAAACTATAGACTTTATTTGGTTTTCACCAGTTTTTCTACTAATGTCCTCTTTCCATTTCAGAATCCAACTCAGGGTAACACATTGCATTGGGCATTATGTTTCCTTGGTCTCTACTGGTCTGTGACAGTTTTTTAGTCATTTTGGGTTTTTCATGACCTTGACACTTTTGAGGAGTGATGGGTATTTTATAAATATCCCCCAAAGCATGGGTTTCATACTTTGACTAGGGTTATGAATTTTTATAAATAGTACCCCAGAAGTATGCTGCTCTTTTCATCATCATAGCAGGGACAAATGACATCATTGGTGATAACTCTCATTACTTGGTTAAAATGGTTTCTGCCAGATTTCTCCACAATTAGGATTTGTTTCTTTTTCTACTTTATTCTTTAGAAGTGAATCACTGTCAGCCTAAACTCAAGAGAAGGGCATTTAAGCTCCACCTACTGAAGGGAAAGTGTAAATAAATATTATTTAGAATTTTTTCATCGCAAATATTTGTTCTTTCATCCTTATTTATTTATTTATTCAATCATTTGTTTATATCAAATTATTGGACTCATGGATATTTTAAAATTTAGTTTACAATCCAATACTATCATCATTTATTTTTCCTTTTCAATATATTTTATTTTTCAGAGCAGTTTTAGGTGTACAGAAGAATTGAGCAGAAAGTACAGAGAGTTCTCACATACTCTCTACACATACCCCTCCCCACCCCCGGCCTTCTCCACTATTAACATCTCTCACCAGACTGGTACATTTTTTACAATTGATGAAATCACATTGACACATTAGTTCATCCAAAGTCCAAAATTCACATTACGGTTCACTCTTGGTATTATATAATACGAAGTTTCATGTGTTTTGAAAATTGTAAAATGACATGCATTTACCATCATACAGAATTTATCTTCATTTTTCATAAGTAAACTGAAGCACAGTTGTTTTTTTTCTTACAAAAGATGACATAGTTGGTTAACGTTTTATGAGTAATATAATGCATTTCATTAAAATTCACTTTAAATTTTATTTGAATTATTTTATATATTATTTCTTTATAGATATACACAGTAATTGACTATTTCCTTATTTCTGATTTTTACATTTTTTCCCATCAAAATACACATGCAAGTAACATTAAGATAAATGTCTTATACTTCATTTTTATGTCCTTCTTCCTTTCTCATTTTTCCTTTCACCCTACAGCATTTAATAGTGCCTTACACTGACAGATCAGGTGATGAATGATTGTTTGCTGAGTGAATGATTACACAATAAGTTGTGAAGTTTAAAGTTTGGTCAGGCACACTTTTGAAGCTGAAATTATGGAGGCCTGATTTCTGAGGTTTCTTGAGGCTCTGTCAGAGATAGAAATGTGAGCAGAATGGCTTATTGTTTTGATTTAGTGTCACATACTTTACCTTCTTAAAAATGACTTCAGAGTTTCACATCCTAGAATGTGCTTTGGTAGAATATTATTTAAAGCCTCATAATATTTAGGGGGAATTTATAGGTTTCACCTGTGTTGACAACCATCTGCGAATTGCAGCAAGCTATGATGAAGGGTTCAGGCCCTTTTGAAAATCCAGTGTGTTTTCTGAAATCTAATTGGTTGTGTATAAAAGTGGGAATGCTTCCACAGTAGCCTTACCATGATGGGAACAAAAAGGGACGACAACAAAAGGACCTTTACTTTTGGAAAATTACTTTGTCTAATACCACATACTTTGTCTAATACGACTAAAGTCTTCTGAGAATTTTTAAAAAGACATGTCCAAGAATGAACATCTCTCATTTGTAATTTCTTAATACAGAATGATCATTTATCTCCCTATTTTTAATTCACCACTGTTTCCTCCAGAAAACCCAGCTATATCCAGCGCATTTTTAGACACTCCATTCTCTGAAGCTTAACATGAGGTTTTTAGAACAAAACACCATTCTTCCTAATTTGAAGAATTCCTCCATATTGCAACACTATACATCCTTTTATGTTTCATTAATTACATCTTCCTTTATGATATCATCTTTGTAGTCATTTTCCTGTTGTTGGTTAATATACTAGTATATGGATTCTGCTATTATCAAATGCTTCAGCTTTGATTCTACATTTAATCACCTGCAAAAGCAGTCTTCTCTGCTTCTCTAGCACATACATTATTTCCTGAAAATAATTTGAATATTTGGATTTTTTTTGAAGTCTTGTATATCTCTATGACATAGTAAGTCTTTCTGAATAAATCAATTCTTGGGGTCTAATTTAATAACTTTTCAAAACATTCTATTGTTTAGATTCTACCATCTATAATAGATAAATATGTAATAGGTATATGGTAGTATATAGCCAATATACTACCATATACTGTATTGGAAAGTTATTAAATTAGGAGTGCTGTAGGCATCTTGTAATTTTGTGGGAGCATTCTGAAAACATTACAGCAGAAAGCTGAAAAGCTCATGGATCCTGAGACATTATTGAATTGTAGAATTAACCAACTTTAGAACTCCCTTACTGTAGGATTTCATATGTAAGATATTAAGCTATTGTTAGTTATAGATTATATAACTCACAACTAATGATTTATAACTGATATAGAATCTTTAGTATAGGAGATAATTAAACATATTTTAAAAATCAAAACTATACTATATTCATGAAAAACATCTATGGAAATGTGATTGTCCATGAGAAAGCTTGGAAAGACTCATTAGTGCAGATTATATTCACATTGTATTTTCAAGGATAACTGGGAAATTATCAGGAAAAAGAATAAAGGATAAAGTAGAAGATATAATCATGGGTAGAAGGACAGAGTCAGGAGGAGGGGACTGTTACAAATGATGCAAGACAAAACACTGTGCATACACACACATCTGAGAGGGCAGAGAGAGCGTTTAATATAGTGAGTGCTAAGTGATTGGAGTACTAGTAGTGAGAAGAGTAAATAGGTAATTGAGAAGATATAGAAAGAGATTAAAGCAGTGGTCCCCAACATTTTTGGCACCAGAGACTAGTGCTCCTATGAGAATCTAATGCCTGATGATCTGGGGATGGTGCTGAGGCGATGATGCCAGCGCCGGGGAGTGGCTGCAAATACAGATGAAACTTCATTCACTCACCAGCCACTTACCTCCTGTTGCGCATCCTGGTTCCTAACAGGCCATAGACTGGTACCAGTCTGCGGCCCGGGGTTTGGGAACCCCTGGGTTAAAGAGGTGGTTTTGAAGAAGACTCTGTGCCCAAAACCAGGAAATTTTTTGTTAACTTGTATGTATAAGGGAGCCAACAGAGGAAGAGCAACATAATTCATTTCAACTTTGTCTTTTATTACATTTCTCTGTCAACACTTGAGAGGATTCAACTTAGTGGAATATAGGGAATCTGTGAAGGGTAGAGATGGGAAGGAAAGATGGAACTATATATGATGTGGATGACTCTCAGGGTAGAGCTAAAAGCTTAGAGAGAAAATTAAGCAGACATTAATGAGTTATCCATGTCTTCCACTCTAACTGGATTTTTCACCTCTTTTCATTTTACCCCAAGCATATTGCTTCTTTTGGTTCCTTAAAATTAGAAAAGTTCTCCCTTCCTCAGCCCCTTGCCTCTTCCACTTCTTCATCTGGAGGGATCTCCTGGCCTCTTCACCTGGGGATCCACCACTCATCCTCAGGTCTCATTTTCAATACCTCTTCTCAGGGAAACTTACGTGACTCTCTAGATGGGTCAGCTAACTCTACTGCATACTGTACTCTCAAAGCAATCTAAAATCTTCTTTAAGAGTAATTATCCAAACTGTAATTAATTAAAGTTCTGTGAAATTATTTGTTTTACATGCAATTCTTCTACCAGAATGGGTTCCATGAGCACCGGACCCACATCTGTTTTTGTAGTCTGCCACATTCCAGCCATATCATAGCCACCCAATAAGTAGTTTTTGAATAAATGAACAAATAAATAAATTGCATGCTTATTATTTTCCCATAAAAGGAGGGTATGTGCAAGGCATTAGGGTTGTAACAAAAATAGGAGACATGCTTTAAATCTGTTGTCTTTAATAATTTATTTAGTATTTTACAGATGCTTTAATAATTTTATAAAAACAATGGACTCTCTCCACAGAAAAAATACCTATAATTTAGTATCAATGAACATCAATTTAAGAAGTCTTGTTTTAAAGTTTATTAGACATTTACAAAATTGAGTTTGAAGTTTATCAGAGAACTCTCAATTTCTAAAGACATATTTCTTGATAGTAAGTTCTAGCTTTTTTGTATTTCTATCAAAATGAGTGAAAGAGAATAAATTTTAAATTTTGAACAGGAAAGTTTCAGATTATGCATAGGAATTGCTTGATTAAAGTTTGGTTATTACAAACCATTTAACCTCTGGAGATGAATTGTTACATTGTGAATACTGTTCTTTCTAATGTACTTCAGAAATGCTCTATTTGGAAAGTGGCGTATATGCAATATAGGTAAAAAAAAAAAAACCTTAATCTTATTGATTTAAAATTTCACTTTTTTCCTAATTAAATTTTACAGTGGTCCAATATTAAGATTAACTGTGGTTAATTCACTAATGGCAGATGCCATTCGTGACAACAGGGGTGGACCTTGAGATAATCATACTAAGCAAAATAAACCAGACAGAAAAATTGAGACCCATATGATTTCACTCATATGTGGACTATAAAACTGAAAGCAAATATACAACACAAACAAACAACAACACAGACAGACAACTGTTTTAGTGGTTACCAGAGGGAAAGAGGGGAGGGGGAGGTAGATAAGCCTAAAGGGGTCAAATATATGGTGACAAAAAGGAAATTTGAACACACAATGCAATATTCAGATAATGTATTATTGAATTGTACACTTGAAACTTGTATAATTTTATTAATCAATGTCACCCCAACAAATTTTTTTAAAAGTAGCATGATTGGTTACTGGGATACAATCCACATAATTCACTTATATTTGAGGGCATAGTTCAAGAGTTCTATAAATAGAAGCTATTATTGCCATGCCCCGCTTCCAAAAAAAAAAAAAAAAAAGAGAGAAAAAAATGCAAACTCTGGAACTTTATAAATTATTTTAGTTTTTTCAACTTTTTAAAACAGTAAAATTCTGTACTCGACCTCATCATTCCAGATTTAAATCAGACGTATCCATACATTCTTCCAATCCATTTGCAAATAGTCCTCCTTATGCATGTTGGCCATACATATAATGTTAATCAAGGTCCTGAATTATTCTAAGATCTTAAAATTGTTGGTAATACCTCAGAACTTAAGCATGTATTAGTGTAATCATTAGTGTAAGAAATAAGTTGTTTCATGATTATTTCTGATTTAAACAAGGATTTATGCCATTTTGAAATATTAATAAGCATTTATTACTTGTAGAGTAGTTAATTCAGTTTACTACAGCACTATTCATATTCAAAACATTTTGGAAACATTAATATTTCTCATGATTAATTTAGAATAATTCTCTTAAATAATTAACGTGTGCTGTTATTTACATTACTTTTGCTTCATAATTTATTGCCAACTTTATCTTTCTTAGAAATAAAGTTTAGAAATAGCTATGATGTCATTTTTTTCATTCTTCATAGCTATTATATATGTGTGTGTGTGTGTGTGTGTGTGTGTGTGTGTGTGTGTATATATAATTTAAGTTGGATTGTATGGCAATGACTGAAATTACAAGCACCAATTCTATGAGTAATTATGTCTAAGTCTGTCAAGACGTGAAAAATTATACTTTAATTCTCTACTACATAGTGGATAAAGTCTAAATTCAATCTAGAGGTTAAATCCATCAACTATTCAATGTAACATACTTTCCCACTATTGAAAATTTCTCCTTGGATCATGTTCATGTACTATTTTTAGTTCTCACAAGCCTCATTCTGTTCTTGAGCTCCTTTTATTTACCCAAGTTTTCTTTTCCTCATGTCAAAATCCTATTCTCTAAGACAATCCTGGAGTCTAGTTCCTAGCTTCAATTCCTCCATCATATTGCTTAAAACTCTTTTAACTAGGATAATCTTGCTCTGACATAAAATATTTTATAATTTTTATCCTTTTTTTAAATTTTAGAATCAATTTTATTTCAGAAAAAAATAAGCAGAAAGCATAAAAAAAAATTAAAACAGCATAAAGCAACCCCATAATCCCCACAAGTAGGATACAAAAATATTTCACGTATTTTCTCTCAATATTTACTTTACACATACACATTTTCATATATTTCCACAGAACAGGATGATACTGTGTGTATTGTTTTGTAAACCATTTTAGTTAACAAAGTATGAACAATTTTATATCAATAGATATATTTTGTAACTGATGTAAACAGTTTAATTATTTAATGTTTCCATTTAACTTTTGTAAGTAATAAACACACATAAGTCCACCAACCAACATAAAAACATGATTGGAACATTATTAATATTACTGATATTAACTGTGTATTCATGCACAATATTCTAAATTTTCTATTATTCTTCAACACTGTGTGAGTATTGTATATTTTACCCCATACACATTTGTCTTTATGGAGTATAGCTAGTTTTGAATGTTTTTGAATTTTATGAACATGGTATTATCCTTCTCTAACTTTCTGTAACTATTTTCACTGAATATTGATTTTTAGGATGCATCCATGTTTGTGGCTCGTAGTCATAGTCAATTAATTCTCACTACTAAATTTAAGTAAGAGATAATGCTACAATTTATTTCTTCATTCTGCTACTGATGGATATTTGAGTTACTTCAGTTTTTGCTTTTATGAAAGATGCAGTTTTGAACATTGTATTTCATATCTCTGATAGACACATACGAGCCTAAAGTGTATAAACTAGAAGAATTAGTGCAGTATCAAAGGCCATGTATTTATCAACATCACATGATATAGAAAAATTGTTTTCCAAAAGTGAGTACTTGAAATTTATTTCCTACAAATATTGAGGATGCCTTATTATTGTTCTATTGCACATTCTCACTAAACTTAGTATTCTAAGCCAAAAATTTTGCTGATATGAAATGGTAGCTCACTCAGGTCTTAATCAGTATTTCCTTGATGACTAATGACCGAGTGCCATCTTTTTCTATCTTAATACAAAATTTGTTTATCCCATTATGGGACATGACCATTTGTATCTCTGCCCTTTCCTTTTTAAGTTTTTTTTTCAATTGCTAATTGATTTATAAGGCTCCTTTACCTATTCTGGAAACAAATCCTTTGATTTGCAAGTAATTATTCCCAGTTCATATATATAATGAGTTTTATTTTCTTTTTTTACTATCTTTTTTATGTTTTTGATAAAAAGACTAGTTTAGTGTAGTTGAATCAGTCTATCGATTTATTTTTTGACTAGTGCATAATGCCTTTTTCATTAAGTTTCTTACCTTTAAGTCATAAAACCATTCTTCTGTATTTCTTCCAATTATATCACAGATTATTTTCACTACATTATTGAATCCATATAGAGTTGTTTTAGAGTATAGTGTGATTTGGTGACGCAAACAAAAATGTATTAATATGGATTGCTAATTTTTTCAATAACTACCAATAGGGTCCATTTGACCAGTAACTTGCAAGTTATTGTTTTGCTAGATAATATCTGGTTTCCCAAGATATTTTTAATTCAGTAAGTTTTGAAAAGTTATATTTTTCTGAAGGTATACCAGTTTCATATGTGGTTTAAAATGGATTTGTTTTAAAGTATTTATGGTATTGCATCTTTATTTTTTAATTCTACTGTAAAAATAGTTATACAAACACTCTCATTCCAAATAGTTTATTTATATCTACCAATATTTCTTCAACATTGTCTATTTTATTAATATTTTAAAGAATCTTTTTTTTTTTTCTATTTATCTTTTCTATTCTGGCTTTGTTTTCTACTTTCACATTTGTTCCTCCTTTCTTTATTATTGGCATTTTTCTCCTTTATTTGGGTTATTTGCAAACTTTTGAAGGTTTTTTTAGCCTTTCCTCTTTGTTTGATATAAGTATGTTGAAATAATACATTTTCCTACAAAGGGCTATTTTAGCTACATTGCAAACATTTCAAATATAACTTTTATTAGAAATCCAATTTAATAATTTTTAAAAAATTATGATTTCCTCTTAGATGTATGAGTTATTTATAAACATGTTTTTTTAATTTAGAAATATCTTGTGGCTTTTGTTAGATTACATAACAAAGGGGAACTAAGGTTGCACATAGAAGTAGAGTTCACAATCAGCTGACATTAGAGCAGTTACACCAGTTTGTATAAATGGGCCCAAAGTAAAGAAAAGGGACCTTAAAAGTGGACAAGAGCAGGAGGGAGTTGTGACTATGGAAGCACTGAGAAATATGACATTGTTGAGTTTGAAGATAGACAATGCAAGCAATGAGCTGAAGGCAGTGAGAGGGCTCTAATAGCTAGAAAAGGCAAGGATTTTGTCTTCTCTAGCACCCCCATGAAGGAACACAGTTCTGCCAAAACCTTGATTTTCATCCAATGAGACCTTGTCAAATATCTGACCAATAGAACTTTAAGATAATAAATTACGTTGTTATATGCCACTAAGTGTGCTGTAATTTCTGATAGCAGCAGTAGGAAACTAGTACATTGGTATTGCACCAAATTTAGTAACATGGCTTTGGACAAATGATTTAATTGTTATCTGAGTTTCAATTTTCTTTTCTGAAAAAAGAAAGATTCTAATACACCTTTTTTTTCCACTTCTTATTTTACCATTTCTGACATGAAGATATATCATAAAATTGGCATATAATTTTAATACCTCCTCTCCTGGAAATATTATTAAATATTGCTGTATTTTTTTCACTCCCTTAGAATCATAGAGATGCTATCATACCTGATTTAATCTTCAGAAAGTATTTGTGAAGGAAGATATGATTGAGCTGGACCCAATGGCCCAAGTAGGATTCATTATCGTAGAGTATGGGAAGAAAGAAAATTGAGATAGAAAGAGCAAATTGAACGAAAACAGAGAAGGATAGTGTAACTTGTTTAGAAAACACTGAATCCCCTAAAGTTGCTGCAAGGGAAGGGTCCTCTCAAACCAAATCATTTTTGATAATTGGAATAGTGCTTATTTATATTAATTTCACAATTTCACAATTTCTGCTCACAGTAGAGCAAAGGGAGATTCGAGCAAAATCCAATATTTGTTTTTCTTAAGAAGCTAGTCAGCTATTTAGTTTCTAGGGAACAACATGTTAGCTCTTATTTAGAAATAACTCTATTATATGGAATCCCAAAAGAAAGTTTGTTTTCTCTCTTGGTGGCCATTTAACTTTAGCAAACAATGTGAGATTGAAGAACTGGAGAAAATCCAAATGCCAAGAATCTTTGGGTTTTCAAGTTAAAGCTGTTATTCTAGAACTGCCATTACAGTGGAAATATAGAGTTAACCAAGAACAAATGGTGCACTTGTTTTCTGCTGAAGCATAACAGAAGGATTTAGTAGAATTAGGAACACAGAAGTAGAAGGGCATTAACTCAGCTTTGAAAATTGTATATTAACTAATGAAATTTCTTTTTGGCCATAGTATATTATCTTACCCTGAGGATAGAGAGGGAGGTAGAGCAGAGAGAAACATTGTCTTTTAAACATGTTTTTAAAACACTCTGAGCCAACCTCCTGAAAAAATTGTTTTTATTTATCACTGCAGATCATTTTTCTGATCACTGTATCTCACTTTACATACATGAATTAAAGTTTAAGTAGGGATAATTCTGGGAAGATTAGAGGTGGACAATAGCCATACTGCTCCTCCTTATGACCATCTGTCAATAACCTATACATATATAAAACCATTCAGAAATTTTTAGTAGACCAAAATTAGTGAAGATATTGAAAAACCAAATAATATATTTGGAAACTTTAATTTAATAAAACTTATGGAAATTTGTATTCTTTAAATAGAGCATCATTTTTTACTTCCTTACTTACTTGTATTTATTTTCTTAAAGCAATTACTTACTTGGCCACAAAGCAAGCCTTAATAAAGTTAAAGCATATTTTAGCAAACTGGA
Organism: Pteropus medius; assembly: GCF_902729225.1. Lineage (NCBI taxonomy): Eukaryota > Metazoa > Chordata > Mammalia > Chiroptera > Pteropodidae > Pteropus > Pteropus medius. The sequence goes on from NW_024340696.1 coordinate 4,457,582, forward strand.
CTTCATAGGCAGAGTATTGTGTAGAGATGCTCTTTCTCTTTATCTGTAGCTTATAATACAGAAACTAGACCCTTGGAGGGTCATTACATAATTTAAGGGTGAAGGCGAAGAGGGGGCTTATAGTAAATGTTGATGAACCCTGCCAACCACTATCAAATTTAGTAGGGAGGTATTAAGATGAAGTTGGAAGAATAAATTGGAATCTGACAGCTTGGGTTAAGTCATTAGCTCTATCATCCAAAAGTTTTTTGATTTTGGTAACTCCGTGGACTCCTCAGAGTCTCAGTTTCTGTACCCAACAGATGAAGCTAATAATATGTGCCTCAAAGGATTCAGGTGAGATATCACCTGAAGAGTGCCATATTGTTTCTATTTTAAAAATAATATCAAATAACTCCTCACAACTGATATTATTTTAAGAATAATATCAAATATTTCATATATTTCATAATATTTCATATATATGAAATATTTGATATTATTCTTAAAATAATATCAGTTGTGAGGAGTTATAGAGATGAAACAAGCATTATTCTCACCTTTAAAATGTTTATGATCTCATTTTTTGGGGGGCCAGGATCCTTGGGAACTAAATTAACTAAACAAAATAACAATTTCAATCACTTCATTTATCTTTACGGCCCTCATTTCAAGGGAGATATGGCCCATAGATTGGTCTCTGGAGAGTCCACTGCATGTGTAGGCTTTGGCAGAATTTATCTCTCCCAATATCGGCCTTTGGTGGCCATAATTTTCCATTGTTTCAACTCTTCACTACCCTTCTCCTGATCTTAGTTGACAATGATTCAGGCTCTGTGTGCCTCATTTGTGCCCTGTCTAAGGAACCCCGTCACTCATTCTATGTTGTAAGTTTCCTTAACACAATTGTTTCTTCTTTTCTCCCATTTTTTCATTGTTTCAGGTGTGAGAGTAAACCCTATCATTGTTATTTAATCTTAGTTAGAAATGGAATTCATCTCATTGTGTTCTCAGACAATTAAATTAAATGTTGCAGTTAAAGTACTTACCATTTGGATGAATATATTAACTGATATATATGTATGTATGTATATATTATACATTACATATATATATTTTTTACATTTATTATTGTCATGAAGATACTACTTGATAACTCAAAAATCAAAGCTTTTTTTCATGTTAATTCACCTTCGCCTTTCTTAAATATTCTTCTGGATTTTTCTACCACTAAGAAAAAAATCTTTATACATCACCCATTCCTATCCTCTCATGGTATCTGTTAAAAATATGCACAGACTATAAAAAAAATTAAATTAAATTAAAGAAAAACCACATATGTAATATGCATGCTATGCTTTCTTTAACCAAGTATGAAAATGACTAAGTAATTTTATTTATTCTCAAAGTCTTGATATGACAAGTATACTACTAGGGATTCTAGTATCATTCATTTATGAAAGTTTAATAGAGGTTTTAATGTTTAAGATGGATTCTCAGTACAATTTGAAAGGTTTAGGCTTTGAGATTTTTCATAAGAAAAGGTAAGAGAGAGGTTTGGTTATTTACTGAGAGAATATTAAATTATTTTGCCTTGAGTGGAATCGTGGAACATATTCAAGTGCTAAGAAAATAAGTCTCTAGTACATTTTTAAATTATTGGAAGGAGTAGTTGGTTAGTTGCCTGTAGTTACAGTAACAGATTACTGAAAACATGATGGTTGAAAATAACAGAAATTTATTATCTCACATATCTAGAAGCTAGAAGTCTGAAATCTGGCAGGATTGTGCTCCCAGAAGAAGATCTGGGGGAAACTCTGTTCCATGCCTTTTTCAGGCTCTGTGAACATTCTTGAGCTTGTGGTCACATCACTCATGACTCTGTCACTATCTATCTTCACATTGTCTTTTTTTTTTTTTCCTGTGTTTTTGTGTAAAATTTTACTCTGCCTCTATCCTATAAGGACACTAATGATGGCATTTAGGGCCCACTCATATAATCCAGGAGGATGCTATGAGTTGAATTGTATCCTCCCGAAATCCACATGTTGAAGCCTTAATCCCTGATATAATTGTATTTGGAGAAGGAATCTTTCAGGAAGTAATTAAGGTTAAAATGAGGCCACAAGGATAATCCTATCCACGCTCTGATAGGATTACTGCCCCTTCAAGAAAAGATGCCAGAGAGTTTTCTCTCTCTTCGATGTGTGAGAATACAGTGAGAAGGGAGAGTCTCCAAGTCAAAAAGAGAACCAAAAACCAAACCCTACAGGACCTTGATTTGGGGATTTTCAGCCTCAGGAACTGTGAGAAAATTAATTTTCTGTCGTTTAAGTCACCCAGCCTATGGTTCTTTTTTATGACAGCCAAAACTGACTGATACACAGAGTAATTTCCTTTTCTCAAGATACTTAATTTCATCACGTTCTTTGCCATGTAATCACTCTTTTGAGGTAGAACATTACACACATTTTTTGAGGGGGGGCGCCATTGTACATCATGTAGCCTACTACAATAGTCAATATATTTTTTATTTTGTTTTTTTTTCTAATGGAAACACTTCATTTTTAATTTATAATTTATAAATTTACAAACATCAAAATTTATGACTAGAAAATAAACATTATTTTAATGGTATAGCACCATCTGCATTGCTTCTTACACTCATTTCCTTTTTGGTTTTTCGAAAAGTTTTTAATTGGGGTATGATGACATATAACATTATATTAGTTTTTGGTATAGAACATAATTATTCAATGTTGGCATATATTGTAAATGATCACACTAAGTTTAGTTATCATCTCCATACACAATTACAATTCTTTTCTTATGATGAAAATTTTTATGATTTACTCTCTTAGCAACTTCCAAATATGCAATAGAGTAATATTAGCTATAGTCACCATGCTGTACATTAGATACTTATGACATAATTATTTTAAAACTGGAATATTGTACCTTTTAACTCTTTTCATCTATTTCATCCACTCCCCAACCCTCGCTTCCAGCAATTACCAATCTGGTCTCTGTATCTATGAGTTTTTTTATTTAGTGTGTGTGTTTGTGAGTGTGTATGTGTGTGTGTGTGTGTGTGCGCGCCTGTCTGTCTGTCTTTCTGTGTGATTGTATGGTATTTGTCTTTTTCTGTCTGAATTATTTCATTTAGCATAATACTTTCAAGATCCATCCATAGTATTGCAAATGGCAAGATTTCATTTGTTTTATGGCTGAATAATATTCTATTATATGTATATATATATATATGTGTGTATGTATTCACATATGTATGTGTGTGTGTGTGTGTGAGTGTTTATACATACACAAACCATATTTTCTTTATCCATTCATCCATTGATGTCACTTGTTTTCATGTTTCCATATTTGGGTGATTGAAATACTGTAAAAATATGGCGGTGTATACACCTTTTCAAATTAGTGTTTTTATTTTCTTCAAATAAATACCCAGACATGGAATTGCTAGATCATATGATAGCTCTGTATTTAATTTTTTTGAGGAAACTTTATACTGTTTTCCATAGTGGTTGCAATAATTTATATCCCCACCAACTGCACAGGCTTCCCTTTTCTCGATGTCCTTGCCAATGCTTGTTATTTTTGGCTTTTTTTGTTAATAGCCATTCTAACAGATATGAGATAATATGCCATTATGGTTTTGATTTGCATTTTTCTGATGATTAGTGATGTTAAGCATCTTCTCATGTATCTACTGGCCATCTGTATGTTTTCTTTGGAAAAAAATGTCTATTCAGATCTTCTGCCCAATTTTAAATCAAATTGTTTATTTGTTTGTTTTCTGCTACCAAGTTGTATGAGTTCTTTATATATTTTGGATAGTAATCTTTTCAGATATATGATTTGCAAATACTTTTTCCAATTCAGTAAATTGCCTCTTTATTTTATTATTTGCTTTGCTGCTCAGTAGTACCTATCCACTTTGTTGACAGTTCTTATCCTAAATGGATGTTGAATTTAGTCAGATGCTTTCTCAGCATCTATTGGCATGATCGTATGAGTTTTATCATTCATTTTGTTAATGTGGTATGTCACATTTGTTGATTTGTGGATGTTGAAGCACACTTGCATCCCTGGACTAAATCTCAATTGATGATGGTGTATGATTCGTTTAAGGTATTATTAAATTCAGTTTGTTGATATTTTGTTGAAAACTTTTGCATCTATTTTCATCAGGGTATTGGTCTGAAATTTCCTTTCCTGGTGGTGTCATTGTCTTGTTTGGTTATGGCTTTATAAAATAAGTTTGGAAGTGTTCCCTCCTCTTCTATTTTTTGGTAAGAGTTTTAGAAGAATTGGTATTAATTCATCTTTAAATGCTTGCAAGAACTCATCAATGAAGGCATCTGGTCCTAGACTGTGGTATATCCAGACAATGGAATAGTAATCAACACTAAAGAGAAAGGAGCTATCAAGCCGTGAAAAGACATGGCAGAACCTTAAACGCATATTACTAAGTGAAAGAATCCAGTGTATGATTCCAATTATAGAATATTCTGAAAAATAAAAAAACTACAGAGAAAATTAAAAGATCAATGGTTGTCAGGAGTAATGAAGGAGAGGATGAGTAGGCAGAACCCAGAGGTTTTTTTAGGGCAGTAAAAATACTCTGTATAATGTAATGATAGATATATTATACATTTGTCCAAACCTATAGAATGTAAAACATTACCAAGAGTGAACTCTAATGCAAACTATGGACTTAAGGTGATTATGCCATATCAATATAGTTTCATCCTTGGTAATATTTGTACCATTCTGGTGAGTGATGTTGATATCGGGGAACTCTATGCATATATGGGAGTGGGGGCTTTATGTAAAATCTCTCTACCTTTCTCCCAATTTTGTTGTGAACCTAAAACTGCTCTAAAAATAATTAAAACAAACCAACAAACAAATGACACCCATACACAATTTAGGTGTTGTCGACCTAATTTAACAGAATAGCAGGAAACAGAAGTCCTGCAAAGTTATATAAATTATCTAAGGCCTCATTTTACTTATGTGCTAAACCAGAATCAGAATCCACATTTCTTCAACTCTCAAATTCAATCTTTCCCCAAAGTCACTTCTCATTCTGTGTTAATTCATCAGAATCAATAAGACCTCTTTCTACAAGGAGCCATCTCACTGATAAACCAAGGCCTTTATTAAAAATTACATGTACTATGTTTAAATGCAAACAGTTCTTCAATTAACTACTATGTTTTGTATTTAAAGTAATTTAACTTTTCATGCTTTATTGCTCACACTGGTGAAGCGATATATAATTTCTTCAGTTGTTAAAAGTAATTAATACATGTAATTTTTTTCCTAAGGAAAAATTAAGGTAACTTCAGTATTGCTATAGAAGTTGGCAAACCAGACACCCTAGTTGTTTAATACATGATTTTATCAGTAGCCTGGCAAACTTATGGAGGAGGAAATTTGCACTGTCATTCTTTCCTCCTTCTCTTTGTGAACTTAATAGTTAATGAGACTTCTTTTATCCTCTGCCCAAAGTATCAAAAGCCCACAAAAATAAATAGGTAAGTATATAGATAGGTAGTTAGGTAGGTAGGTAGATAGATAGATTAAATAGATAGATGCTAGATGATACATAGATAGATAGATAGGGAGCAAGAGAGAGAGATGATAGATAAATGATAGATAGTAGATAGACAGACAGACAGACAGAAAGACAAAACCTTTTATTCCAGATATATTCCTTGCCTCATTCTCACTACCAAGATCTGAGAGCGTTTTCATAAAGGCACAGTATTTGCATAAGCAAACACTAAAATTTATCAATTAGCTACATATTTTTATTTTTATGGTGATGTTGAATAACTACCCTAAAATGTAGTCTCCATCATTGGTGAGACTGGTATTATTCTTTTCAGCTTCCCAACTGGGTTAGGTATCCTTCCTGTCAGTTTCCATGGTAAACTTCTATCTCTGCCCTTATGCCGTACTGTTTGTTTTAGTTTATTGATTTTATTCCCTGTATCATCCAAGTTTCTGTGATTACATGCAATCAGCACTGACACCTACCAAATTGAATGAAGAGGCTTTATTGTTGGAACATCAGGAACTCATAGTACCCAGGAGAAGACAAAAGAAACAAGCCTGGGGATGGGCAGAAACAAAGCCTGCTTCAGAAGTCTAGGAAGCATGAACTATAAGAAAGATTTTATCACAGAAACAATGTTGACCAGCCACCGTACTGGACTTAATGTACCTAAGTACCTATAGCCTCTTCTTACTCTAGTCAATACTAAATTCTAAGAATGGAATTTTTAGTGATCTATCTTGGGTCCTGTGCTAATATCTTGGATAAATTAGTGAATTTGATACATACAAGAAAACTTGGTATGTACCATACCATAACAGAGAGGTCACCCTTCAGAATAAAATAAAGAACTATTAGGAAGGTAGAAGGCATGAAGAGCAGTTAATGAGGAACAAATGGGAGCATTTCAAGATCAAGAACCGTGTTTTTAATATTTGACTCATTGCTGGTAGTAATTCATATTACCGCATTTTGGAAAGATTTCTATAACCATAAATCTGTCCATTCCTCTTGTTTCAGCACTGATCCTTAATTCTCATATTCTTTTTATCCTAAGAAATATGTATTAAATAAAAAATGAAAAGAAAAAAAGTGAACAAAACATTCAAATATGTACCATCTTCAAAGGATGCGAGGATAAATAAGGCATGATACCTTTCCTTCATGAGTTACCAGCCTATGTGGAGAGTCAGACATTTAAACCAATGGCTAGTGCAGTGTTAGTTATCATACAAGCTACTACCAAGAACATATTCTTTACAATATCATGAATATAACCTAAAATTAAAAGCCGCCAAAATTTTTAACTCTAATATACATTTTTGCAAGCTCATTCTATAAAATATTATATAGACCTGTAAAGGATAGCTATACCTTTAGATTTATCCTTAGATAGTTAAAGCATATATGTCATGTATATAAAAACAATAAAAATTACATGAGCACTATAATTTGTGACTATATAAAATATTTATGTATGTGGATGTGGACAAAGACTGTAAAACAACATTTAGAAATAAAATAATTATTGCTAGAATAATGGATGTTTTATATTTCAATTTCCTTTAATGCTGTTATACATTAAATTAAATTTACAAGGGTGTACTGGGGCTATTTATTCAGTGATTTGATTGTTTAACAGATACAAAATACACTAAAATTTCGCCTTGTCTTATAATATGATTCGCTCCATTCTTTGTGCTTTTGCAGTCGTGGTTCTTGCTGCAAGTGCCAGGAGTGACTCTCCTTCACTGTTAGTGTTTATTCTCCCTGTTCTTTTAAAGTCTGTAATTTGTAGGTTATGGGAAGACAAGTACTGCATGTTCTGTAGATTTTACCTAGATTAAATGGCTGTTTTGATTCTTGTTAATATGTTTTTAATACTGTTATCCAATAATGCCTATCTGTTTAAGAGTCCCAAATGTTTTAAATTCTCTATTAACAATATAAAAGTCACTTCCTTGCTACAAACCTAACTTTTCTCCCAGTTTTTCTATTTCTGTAGAGTTTTTCAATTTTGTAGGTTCTAATCTTTGCTCTCAGCATATGATCACTGGCCAATCTCTTTTCAAGTGCCAGAATCAAAACTGCGGTTCAGCCTTTGTTACCTTACCATCTACTTGGTCATTTTTTATTGCTCCTTTCTTGGTTTCCTCATCCTAATTCTCTTCTGTTCTACTTTTATCTAAACACTGCTGCTACATCACAGAGACAGGGGCTTTAGCCATCTCATATTTTTGCTTTAAAATATCCAGTGGACTCTCATTTGGCTACTCAATTAAGTACAAACTTCGTAGCTCAATTTTGGGATCTCCTCCCTACTTCGTAGCATTTTTCTAATAACTACTGCTACCCTCTAAACCAGGGGGCCGACAACTGACTCTTCTTACTACATATATTTTCTTATAGTGTTTCTTTCACCTGGAATGCCCTCCCCTCATTCTTTTCGTACTTATTCAAAGGCCCATTTTAAAGATTACCCTTTCCATCATGCCTTTCCTTATAATCCCAAATGGATTTAACACTCGTCCTTTCAAAATATTCACAACTCAGTTTGTTTCCCCTTTTATTAATCAGCTTTATATTAGAACTATTTATGCAAATAACAGTCAGATTATGTAAGGTCTATGAAGACAAAAACAGCATGTTTCTCATCTTTATATTCATCAATGACACGTAAAACTTCAAATGGTTTATTCAAAGACATTTTGTTTTCCTGGTTATTTATTTATTTATTTTATTTCTAGGGCAAAGACAGAGGGGAGATCAAAAGATAAAGGTCTTAAATAACAAAGAACAGGAGAAAGAAAAAGAGACAGGTGCTTCTGAATCTCACAACTAAGTTAAACTTTTTAAGTATAAAGAAAGAGGAATTTTATTTGCTTTATTTATTTATTATTATATATAAAGCCCAGGATTTGGGTGACTTGACATAGAAAGTATTTTAGTCAACTAAGGTGCTTTATTTTCCATTGTTTCTCTGATGTGCTACTAGCTTTCGTAATCTTTTACATGTAATATTCCACTAGTTTTATTAAATATCTTTGTTTTTTTATTTTTATACAATTATTGTTTTTGTAAGAATGTTCCTCTGCTAAGGAATGTAACTGCTTATGGAAAAAAAAACAAAAAACAGGCCAGTGCTCTTTAGAATGTAGCACAGAGAAAGCCTGAGTGGATTTGAGTGCCCTGACCAGACCACATTCTAGTCTTTGTGTTCCTGAGTCCCCAGCGGTTAGAGTCCTCCTTTCCTCCTCCCCTGTAATCCACCAAGATCAAATTTTCAGACCCAAGCAAGTTAGAAATCACTTGAGTTAAGTTTTTGTCTTTCTTACAGTAGTATCCTCACAGATCGATGGGCATAACAGCATATTCAAATCAGCTCTGCTCAAGAAACACATATTTGAGTGGAAAATCTAGACCAGCCTATAAAGATATTTACATATATTAGTTATGGCATACCCTTCCCCGGCCAGAACCTGAAAAACTGCCTTTTTAATTAAGCAATTTTTTAATTTAGTACTCTGAAAAATATGAATTTTCAAATAATATTTAGGGTTTCCAGAGGTATAAAGCAGTACTTAATTAGTCAAGCATTGGAGTGAATATAATCCTTTATCTAGATTACAGTAAGATGTTACAAAACATTTTTTCTTTCTTTCTGAGAAAATAAGATATGTACTTACTATTTCTCAGATAAATTGGAAGTTAAAATAAAGAGAAAATACAGATTCTTTTTCTTTTTTTTTTTCAGGAAATGGAACTCTTAATTCATTGGGCATCACTAACACAAAATTAAGTAGAAATCATTTTATTTAATTTCATAGTTACGAATTTTTAAGATATAATTTTAAGATCTCATATATACAAGTTTCCATTTTATTATTTTTCTTTGATATGATGTTGCAATGTATTTTACAATGTCATATGAATCGACTTGGTGAGCCCATTTCTCTCTCTCTGTCTCTCTCTAATGTTCTCTTTTTCTTTCTCAAGCTTCAAGATAGCACTCCTGAAATCAGTGAGAGCTCTTAAGTTGTGACAACAAGGGAAGAAAATCTGAATATCCCTGAATGTAATTCTGAAAATGTAAGATTAACTTAAAATGATTTTAACAGTATTTAACATGAAAACAAGGACATAAGCATGTTAACAATCTTAGTTCATGCCACCATGAAACTTTTTTATTTATATGTAGTATCTACCATCTAAACATTGTTCTTTTAAATTTAAAAAAGCATATGTTCCTAGGATGTGAATTGGGTAAACGTTTTATTAGGAAGTATAACCAGACTCTGGAACATCATGAACTTGAGTTGTCAGAGGTAAGGGGGTGACCACATGTTCAGCAGCATGCTCATTTCCACAACCAGATGACGGAAACCTGTTAAAATATTCTAAACAAAAGCAAAATCACAAAGGATATGATTCTGTAGTGTTTTCCCCATAAAGCAAATAAACCTAACATCATAGAGATGTTACATTAGAGAAAGGGAAATTCTTAGTATTCAAATGATACTAAGAAAAGTGTAACTTGTACCCTGTGGGGTTTTTAGTTTATTAATCTTAGTGTAATGAAATTTTAATTTTGGAACTTTGGCACAATGACAGTTCTATCATGTCTTGATTTGAGAAATAGCAGATGACAACAATTGTATTGAGTAGATTCAAAGTTAGGCTTCAATCTAGTTAACAGAATGCAAAATATATATGGAAACTATTCATGACTGAAAAGAAATCAAGCTACAAGAAAGGAAATAAGTCAAAACAATAACATAAGTTAACTAAGTCAATGTCTTTTTTCTCTATTAGTTGCCAATGTAAATTTATAAATATGAATTTCTCAACAATTTTCCCCTCGTATCTTTAGATATTTAAACATCTACCAAGACCATACAATTTAGAACATAATAAGGTTAACGAGAAGTAGAAATAAAATACTCTGCAATTTACTTCCAAGAGAGGAAGAAGTCAAGAAGATTTGGGGTGGGAAGGAATATTTTATTGTAGTTTGAAGGACAGATAGGCCTCTGACAGTGTGAAGAAATGTGCGAGAGAAGAATGCACAGTAACGTGGCTCGAAAATAGAGTACAGAAAGTGGTGAGATATGCGCCTGAAAAAATAATTCAGGACTTAAGTGTACGGGGCCCTGGATTTCAAAGCTAAGGAGTTTGGTTTGAATTAGGAGTGTAGCCAATAGTTTCAAATGTTTGTGTCTAATTAAGTTATAAGATGATTGGGTTAATATTAAGGAGTGTTTTTATTTCTTGATATATTTTCTTAAAGCTACCAAAAATTTATTTTTGCTGTATATACACATATCAAATCATTATGTTGTACACCTAAAACAAATACGGTGTTATATATCAATTACATCTCAATTAAAAAAAAGGAAAAAATCTTGGAAGCTTCTGGCCTTCACTCTTATGGGTCATTCCTAGGCTTGATTCTTAAAAGTCCTGCTCTGTGCCCTTGAGTTAGGAGAAATTCAGTTACCTTTTTCCTGCCTCTGTTCTGATGGATGTGTGCCTTGAGCAAGTTCTTGTAATGAGGTAGCCAAAGCATCTGAAAGGACAAAGAATGGTGACTTTATTAAGCTCACCAAACAAACAATTTCCATTGGATGCAAACTTAAAAAGTTTTGTGTTTTGCTAAGATTTCCCAAAGCAACATTCTGGTCTACTTTTCCTATCAATGGTGAGGCCTGCTCAAAATCATAAATTGCTTTTTGTTGTTTGTTTGTTCCACTCTCCTTCTACCTGTGTTGTCCTTCCTTGTCACTGGTAATTCCTCTCCTATCAATAAGTCCAGGGAGGAGCTACTACCTTGCTGTGGGTCTCAAATCTGGGTCCATTCAAAACGCTGCCTCCACCTTCACAAATGTGAATGATCTCCATCTAGATTTTAGTCTTTGGAGCCTCTAGTTGCAAGGAGTTACACTTTCTCATGCAGAGTGTTCAGTGTTCATAGGTTGTAGACTCAATTACTTTTAAAGGCCAAGAGAGTAATATAAATGAGTGAAATAAGACAGGTGTAAGTAGTAGGAATTAGTGGGACTGGTGCGAACAGCAATTTTCAAATTCTAGAACTATAGTTCTTCGTTCTGTTTTTACAACAGCGTATCACCTCGAGGGCTCTTATAAAATACTGATGTCCAGGGCTGACATTAGAAAAATTAACTCAGCATCTTGATATATGGGGTGTAGACATTAGTAGTTGTATGTATGTATGTAAGTATTTTTATTTCTCTAAGTCATTCTAATGTGCAGGCCAGTTTCTCTAACACTGTATTCTACATGTAAATGATCACAAAAATCATCAAAGGAACTTTTAAAAATTAAGAGTCTGAGAAATTTCTCAGGAAATTCTAAATGAATGAAACTAAATGTTGGCTTAGTTTTTCAACATAAACCTGACAACCCTCTTCCCAATCTCAATGATTCTGAAGCAGATATTTGAAAAATATTCATTTAGGTAGTCATAATCCCTTCAGTATATTCAATAATGGATTTTCTGCTTCTCCTACTCTTATATTTGCATTTTAAAGACAGCAGTGCCCAAATAAGGCTCTGTAATGCTAGTAATGAAAGACTGTGGTGTGACTTTTGATTGTAGGTAAGAGGGAATCCATCTCAGGACCTATTATTTATTATGTAACCAGTCTCTCTATTTATTAATATCTTTTATAATACCTTTTAGCAATGTTTTATAGATTTTCGTGTACAGAAGTCTTGGACTTCTTTTATTTTCCTGATTTCTAAATATATTATTCTATGTAATCTTATTATAAATGGAGTTGTTTATTTAATTTCATTTCTAGATGGCTTATTACTAGCTATAGAAATGCAATTAATTTTTGTATGTTTATTTTGCATCACATTAAAGAGTTTTAAATGACTATGAGCTCTGAGTCAAACTGATAAATTTGCAAAACAACTACATGAAGTTATAGTGTTGATTTCAAGTTATTATGATGCTACATCCGAAAAAAGGGAGATAAATTCCTTATATAATTTTGCCTATCAGTCTAGACTGATAAAGCATGTTCCACTCTAGAAATAACACTTCTAAAGTCAACAATGACAAATGGAATGTGTCTACTAAAGCTTGAAGTGAAAAGCTGCAGAAGAAAGTCAGGAATGTATTGTTGATTAGTTTAATTTATATTTCAACCAGTTACTGATGTGTAACCATGAATATTTAACCCCTTTGAGGCTCATTTTCCTCTTCTTAAAAAGAGAGATATATTTTTTACCTTATATAACTTGTTAAAAGATTCAGTGACACAGCCTAGCTTAACACCTAGTATATTGTTGGCACATAACAAGCCTTCAATAATTATTACTTTCTATGCCTCCATGCAAAACTATTCCTATTTCTTAAAACCTCGATAATTATCTTCGAATTAAGTATTTTAATTTCTCAAATTAGAAAACTCTAAAGGTGACAAAAGCAACCTTAAAAACTATAATTTGAAATAGGGATAGTTTTATCATTCAATGTTACTCTGAGGGCAGAACCAGATGCAGCTAGTGGTAACAGTTATAAGGAGAATATTTCAGTCAAATATAAAGTGAACTCTTAATGAAAGTTTCTGAAAATAAAATTAGCTACTGAAAGACACAGATTATTTATCAGTAGATATGGGTCTCGGCCTGGGAATGTATATTGTTTTAATAAACCCACCTAGATCTTCCTTTGTCAGTGTTTCCTGTTAAACATTTGGAAGAACTTTGACCTGGATTTCTTTCAGGTTAATCATGATGATTATACATAATAGATATTAAGTATACAGTATCTGCTTATATCATAGATATTCTTGTTAGTTCATTCTAAAAAAGCTACTCTGAAGTTTTAATATTCAACGTATTAATATCCTTTATAGTCAAGGACCCAAACTTGGAATTAGAAACCATACATATTCTTAGATATCTGTAGGTTTATTCTACTTCTTGCCCAATGCAAGTCAAGCAAGGTCACTTAGCAAAATGATCTCTGGATTCCTTGACCTTTTTTTTTAAGTAGACAGAGAGATCACCAAAGGCTTAACAGCATATTGGACTATCAGTTTGACATATATTTAAATTACTTGAAAGCGGCTTTGCTTAATTGATAATATCGGAGTCACATGGAGAAAGCAAAGGATGTACCTGATTCATTCCATCTTCCTGCAGTTTGCAAATATGCTTCATATTGCTTAATAGCATATCAAGAACGAAAGACATAGAGCATTTTATTTTTCATTTTCACTTAGGGATTAAGACTTACTACTTAATGTAAATGTGTCTTACAATGTTTCTGACTGTGATAGGCAGCAAACGCTTAATTTTTCTTAATGTTCTGAGGAAATGAAAAGCAACCATGTCTTATGTTTAGCATAGTGTGAGCTCTCGTGCATTTTCTTGCCATTACATCTGCTTGTAAGTCTCTAACTGAAAGGAGTTTATACAACAGAAAAAAGTATTGTTTAGGGAAATGAGAGGAGAAAATGTGCAGAAAATAAATCCCAGAGCTGCAAGTTGAAAAAGCTGCCAGTTTTTTCTTGTTAAGACAATTGTCAGAGATTTAAGATATCCTAGTTTCTATTTTATCCAATATGCATTGTGTGACACTTGATGGTCCTGATTAGCTGTTGGCAGACACTTGGTTAACAAAATTTTCTAGGCAAGTCATACTCTGCTGTAACTGGGCTGAAGGACCACCGACCATTGTCATTATGGGCTATACTCCATCAGACCATCTGAAGAGGTTGGCTTCATGCAAGGTATTCTTGATGTGTTAGTATGGTGTATTTTAAGGACCAGGCATCCCTCCGGAGAATGGTAGATAGTTCCCTAAAGTCTTTGAAACAATTATCTGCTTTTTACATTAGACATAAATTTTCATGTTTACTTTCCTATAATGTCTTAATTCAAAGCATGCAAAATATGAACTTAATTGTGATTTCTTACAAGAAATTATATACAGACCACAAGAATAATATTTAACTTATTAGTTTGGTAATAAAAATAACCCACTAACCATGTTGATACGTATTATAAGGATATTGGCCAAACAAGGATATGCAAATACAAAGCTTAATCTGGTCAAGAATTCTTTGATCCTCCCCATCGCAATCTTCCCTGCAAAATACATAATGGCTTTCTCCTCTGGGTCCCTATCATGCTTGGTTTATAAATGTATTTTATCTTGTATCACATTTCATCTTGTACATTGATCATTTATATGAGTCTCATTTTGAATTAGATTAATACACAATTGAGGACAGAGACTACAAAAATATTGGTATTTTCCTCAGAACCAAGCAAAATACTCATCTTAATAGGTGCTTACTAATATTTCTTCAAGACATCTAAAATTACAAAGTTAGGCAGGGTTGCATTTTTCAAAATTTTAACTATTTCATATGTAAAGTTAAGAAATTAAAGTTTAGAGAGGGAATGTGCCTTGCCTAGAGGTACCTAGTTAGGAAATACTGGGATTAGGTTCTGTCCACCTCCCAGTAGGCCATTCCTCCATCGACTGGATTCAGAACTGTCACCTTAATTCAGCACTGTATTGTCAGTCTTTGAACTTCTTGCTTTCCAGTTTCTGACCTTTTGATGATTAAAACAGTGCTAAAATATCATTCTGTAATTACTATAAATAAATCCATTTCAGACACAGAAACAGCATCACAAAAAAATTTAGCCAAAATGCATTCATGTTTCTAAATAACTTGTTACTTAATTCCATTTTTTCTGCCTTGTAATATTCTAAAAAATCATGCTTGATTTTAGCCTCTAGCTTGTCCCATATTTGAATTAAATATGCAGGATAAGCTGGACTTTTGTACCTGTCAGAGATACTTTTCATTGGTAGAATTTTAGGTTGCCCAGTTATGCATTTGCATTAATTACTTTGAGGTTTTGTGTTTTTGCTTTTTTGTTTTTTTGGTAATGCTCTAGAGGAAGGTCATAAGACATATAGCTAATTTCTCTTGTGAAGTAGAACCAAGTGTTTAATGCCAATAACAAAGTCATGGTAATCAGCAGAATCAAAGCTATAAACTCAAGGAGAACTTTAAATGAATCTCTGATAAGTCACTCCATCTGCTTTAATTATTAAAGTATTCTTTATTCCTAAGAGAAAAAAATAGAGTGTAATTTAAAATCAACAGAATGCAAAAAGCAGCCATTCTCCTTTTGTAGGCTTTCCAATGGTTGTTAATTTAGTCATGGTGCCTGTTGTGATTTTTTAAAAAATAACATGTGTTAAGTAGGCCCCTGGGTGTACAACAGTGAGCCAATATCCAAGAAAGTTCACAAGGCAAGGCAAAGTGAAACAGAGAAGTTTATGACACACGGGTCCTGGAGGAGATACAAGGCATATCTCCCTGGGCCATGTGAAGAGGTCAGGCACAGTGTGCTCAGAGAGCAAGCAGAAGGACCTGGGGCATACCCTTTTATTACTGTGCAGTTGGTGGGGATGGGTAGAATGCTTTGGCGTTCTGGGCTAGGCCAGACTGGTCAATCAATTCAAACCATAAGGAGCAAAACCTGGGCTTTTGTAAGCTCCATGGGGCCTTATCTCAGGCACTCAAGGTGGGGAAGGAGCTGGGAGGCAGTAGAGATTATCACCAGGGTTACTGGGGAAGTCATAGCAGGAACTTACTCTGCAGGCTTTTGTCTCAGGCATGAACTCCAGGGAGCGACTAGGGAGTGTCAGTTCCAGGCCCCTGCAGCCCCTTAGCAACACAAAAATGGATGGGAGGCAGCAATATTATATAGTAGTTTAGCTAAATTCCTAACAGTGCCCTTTTAAAAAGGTCATACTAAATATACAACTTTATTTTCATAATTTCTAAATGGGATATTTGTACTGAAGCCAAAGATGTGCATGTATCATAATGAAAATCTGAAGAATCTGAATCTTTAAGTTAAATTAGGTGGACTGATCTGATTCTGCCTTGAGGAGGAAAATAAAGAAAGAATGAAAGAAAACAGGATGGATAAAGGACATCCTCCAAGGCTTAGGTTACTGAAGTATGAGTGGTTAGTTAATGAGATATTTTTTTGTTGCCTTGCCAAATCATAAACAGAAAGGAATGAGAGGAAGAACCAAAAACTCAGGCGGAGGAAGAGAGACAATAACAAATCCTTTGTCAATGTAAAGATTCTTTTTGATGGCCAGACAACATATTGACACTAGGGTTATAAAATTCCCTCATATCTGAGATATAAAACCAAAAGTGAAAAATGGACAAGAAAAACGGAGACTAATGGATGCAGACAATAGTTTAATGATTACCAGATAAAAGAGGAGGCAGATAAGGGTACAGGGGTTCAAATATAAGGTGATGGAAGGAAATTTAACTTTGGGTGGTAAACACACAAGCAATATACATATGATGTATTATTGAATTATACACTTGAAACACATATAATTTTATTAACCAATGTCACCCCAATAAATTTAATTTAAAAGCTTTTTAAAAAGTAACTATCAAAATGTATGTTCTGATCCAAATATTTATTGGCAACATAGAGAAATTTTGATTGAAGGAAGAGAAAGCTGAAGATGGTAAAGGAAGGGTAGAAAGTAAATTTAACTTAGCGCCTAATATGTGTAAGATACTTCATTAAGAGCCGTTCTACATATTTTGTTTTTAATGTAATTCTTCCAACAACCCTTTCAGGTAAGGATTATTTTGCCTACCTTACAGATAAGGAATCAGTAAGATGAAGTAACTTTCCCAAGTTCATACAGCTAACAAAGGCTAAAGGAATTCTAACCAGAAATGGGTTAATTCTTTATTCACTTAGTAGAGTTACCTTACATTATTTCACTTTGTGTCAAGATTAAGAACACAGGCATTATCATCTCCATTTTACAAATGGAGAAAAAGTAAGATTAAGTCTCCATTTCGTATACATTATTCCACGAGCAATGCAGGCCTATGCTAAAGTTTTCAATAGTCAGAGATGTAATAAAATTGACATTGAATAGTAACAAAATATTGAATAGTAACAAAATATTGTGTGGATTTTGACATTGAATAGTAACAAAATATTGTGTGGATTTTCCCTGAATATATATCTCTCTCTCTTTGTTTCTCTCTCTCTGCTTCTCAAGAACAATTTTTGACATTGAATCCTTTAAATATTTTTAATATTAAAAGTTCTTTCTTTTCTGAAATATTGTTAAATATAGCAGTGTGTTTTGTTTGCTGGTTTAATTACTCTAATGTCGAAATTTGAAGCTGACAATCCTCATTTTTATAATTGTTATTTAATTTTAGTCTTCTGTAAATTACCAAAGTCCAGGAAATTCAATATTCATGAATTTACCCACATTACCAGAAAGTGGGAGGTGAAGTTGAAACTCAAATTCTTTTATGCATAACTATAAATCCTGTTACCTTCACATTAAAATTCAAGTGCTGATAATTACTAAGGATACCTCAGTATAATAGTGTCCCCTACCATGTTGTGATTATATATTGTTTTCCATGCATAGGGGTAAATAATTAACAGAGCTTGTCTCAACTATATAGTTTTGTTATTACTTTGTCTGCTTTTGTGGAATAATATAGCATTTTGTCAGAAGGCAGTTTCAAAAGCATAGAAACAACATGGTTATTCTGGTGGTGTTGATGAAGATATGTATATGAAAGAGAGGGTGTAATCACTTGAACCCATTTCCTGTTTAGAAGAAGAAGTGCAGCTCACTGCCAGCATATAATTTTACATTAACACGTTCTTTGAGGCTGAAGCAAATCTGACTGGTTTTCAATGTGAAAATAAAATATAAAAACTGTTCTTGGAGTTATTTTTAAACACAACTTGTCTCTAATCCTAATGCAACAGAAATGTATACATAAATCAGATTCATCAGATGAATCTTTGGCTAACAACTGTTTGAGAACGATGTGAACATCATGCGTAGGAAGGCTATGTTTTCTAGGATTTGACATTTTCAG
This sequence comes from Pteropus medius, assembly GCF_902729225.1. Lineage (NCBI taxonomy): Eukaryota > Metazoa > Chordata > Mammalia > Chiroptera > Pteropodidae > Pteropus > Pteropus medius. Next base: position 4,476,107 of record NW_024340696.1, read on the forward strand.
CGTTTGAGAATACTATATTTCGTAAATGGAAATACCACTACTAAAAACAGAATGCTGTAGATAGTAAGATGTCATTTGTTTCCAAAGACTGTCATATACTAGAGCAATGCGAAAATACTAACAAAAGCAAGATATTTTGTGGCAAACTTTGGGGGTAAGGTTAGGACTGTAATCTGTGAGTTATCTCAGGGTAAACGCTGCAGCCACAAGCACTGCCAGTGATATTCTTAGGGCAAATGGGAAATGAGTTAATAAAGATACGTTTATGGCTTGTTACATTTCATAATTCACAGACCTAGCTTTGCTCCTCCTTAGGTCTACTGTATAATTATATCATTATCCAGTATGGAGGTAGTTGAATTGTGCATGCTTTCCTGATCAATTTTCATATTTTAGTGCTTGAGTTTCTGGAAATAGGCACATTACTAATCAGGGTGAATTTTATTTAATTGAGGTGAAGTGTTTTGAAGGCCTGCGCTAGGCTTTGATTATATTTTATGCAATTCTCAAAACTACTATTTAAGCTTGTCTATTAAGACAGAAAATAGGTTTTGTTTTTGTTTCTTTGTACAATTAATCATTCACTATAGCTACTTACATTTCTATCTATTCTTTCCCAGTAAAATTATTTTTAAAAACCATACCTTCATCTTTCCTTCAATTAGTGAAAAATAATTTGAGGTTCAAATTGATAAGGAAGAAAGAAAATATTCTAAGCACTCTTCCAACTTAAATATTGTATTTTGTGAACATGTATGTTGTCCTGTAGGCAACTATTTACAGATAAGCAGTTTTTGTATAAATGGCCATATCTCATTGGAAAGTGACAGATCAACCATGCCTACAAGAAAAGATGAAAAGGGAGGAAGGAGGAGGGAGTGGGGGTGGAGTGGAGGAGGGAGGGAGGAGGAAGGAAGGAAGGAAGGAAAGAATTGTTATATTGTTGAAATTGTTGTTGCGTTGTTGTTGTTGTTGTTGTTAAGAAAAGAAAGAAAGAAAATTGTTGTTGTTGTTAGAAAATTGTTGTTGTTATTGTTAGAAATAGCTTTGTAATGGTAAATGAAGGAAGCAGAAGGATGAAATAGCCGAAATGAAGGAAATGAAATGAAATGAAATGAATGTGGAGGAAGAAGGAGAGGGAAAAGGAAGTGGAGAGGTAAAGGATGAGGAAAAGATGATGGTGCCATATATAGAGGAAGCAGTAGGGGGAGAGGATGATGGAAATGAGCAGATTACAGAGACAAAGACAGAAACAAACGGTTCAAGAACGGAAAACAATAACAATCGTATTCCAAACAAATCCCCCTTATTTTATGAACTGTAACAATAGAAGTTGAGGAGGTGCGTGAGCCACGCGGAAAAAACGGAACTTGACCTTTGTTTTTCACTGAGTTTTCCTCTTCCCGATCAGACACCGTTTCTCTAGGTTGGAAACAGAAATTGAAAGTAATATAATAGACAAAGATCTGATTATCCTGACGAGTTTATGACTTAGTGGAGAAAGCAGAAAAAAATACATAAACAAGTATGTATAAAAGAGTATCAGAGGGTGATAAGTATGATGGAACCAACCCTTGAATAATGGCTAGAATATTATTTTGTGTATGTCAGAGAGAGGAAGATAAAAGAGAAGTAAAAGTAGACACATGGTGAAGAGAGGGCATGACAAAAGTAATAGTGATGGGGTCAGCTGAGATGAGAACTACTGAGAGATGATTAGAGTAGGGACAGTTCATGGAAGAACTTATAGGCCATGGAGTGATGGATGTATTCAATTTAGCAGTTATAAAGAGATAATTACAGTATAAATATCCTGTAGTAATATGCCTACATCAGAACTAAAACTTAAACCAAAGTTCATTTTACTCCAAAACACTTCTGTTTGGCAAAACTATATTTATACTATAATGTCGGAAATCCTTCTTGCCTTCCTTAACTACAGTTCTCTGGAATTTTTGGCCATCTAAGTGATATTACAACAACAGTGAGAAAACTCCAAAATGAAACCTCTCCTTTATGTTCTCGCCAAGTGAATATCTGCTTCATCAATGACTAAATGTAAAATTGATAACATGCTTATTAAGGCATGATACCTGCACATTATAATTATGTTGCCCTTTATCTGTTGCTTTTCTGAGAAACACTAAGAATTTTATGAATCTCATCTCATGAAGTTTCTACAATGCCTGTGAGGCATAGAAAAAGTAAATTTAAAGGTACTGTTCATTATAAGATCAAAGAACCAAAAAAGGTTCAAGCTGTCTTCCAGCCACATAATATTTTCTTTAATGTTGAAATTTAATAAGTTTTCATTGTTCAGATGATCAAAGGCTTGTCTCAAATATTCAGCTATGCTTGCATTAATGAAAGAACTACTCCATTGAAAATCCTTTAGTATTTTTCTCATGACAATGACCTTAAGTGATGCTGCACATGCAAAAAAAAGAGAAAAAAGGTTTTTGAGGTCAAACAGATTTGGGAAATGGTTATATCATATCTCCTTCTAAGAGATTTATAATGCATTTGTACATAGGAAGAAATGGATTTCAAATTTCACTGTATATTTGAATTGCTGGAATGCTGCTTAAAAATGCAAGCCCATATGTATAGGACAGAATTATCACTCAGGAGTATTCTTTTTTTAACAATCACCTTATATGATTATGTGGACAGATCATTTAAGACCAAAAGTGTCAGAAATTATGTGTTAAAAGTGCTAGAACTACTTTAAATACACTATTTTATGTTTGAATCAACTTTTTCTGCAAACTTGGAAGAGCTATGAACTCCATTATTCCAAATATATCTTAGAAATCCTATATTATGCAGGTTACTTTCTGCACTTATCGTGTTTCCCCCCCTTTTTAATTCCTCCCCACCCACCCACACACACTTCTACCCCTGACCTATGGATGTTGCCATTTCCCCTTAAAAACTAGATCCCTGAAGGCGGAGCATCTCCTCCCACATGCTCACAGCATGTGCCCAGGGCCTGGCAACCCCCATGCACTTGGGGGACCTGGCGCACCTAGGATATGGGATGTGGCTCCACCTGGGTCATGACCCCAGGCCCCTCTGCATGTAAAGCAGACATACTAACAACTATACTATGGAGCCACCCTTATCATGTTTTTTGAGCTTGATTTTTATATACTTATTTTAGTTAACTTTTAAAAGCTTAAATGCAAGTTTAATAAAAACAAAGACAAGTTATATTACTATAATAAAAACTGAATAATTATAATTTTTCAGGGTAATTTTAGATTCTAGGTCTGATTCAAACCCATGCAACATAAGAAGAAACAAATTTATTTCGTAGGTCGTGTAGAAGATTCTGCTACACGTGTGCCTAAAATTTTTGTGAATAAGGAAGTCAAGGTTCTGATTACTGAATTATGTTATTACAGTTCCAATCTTGTTTTTCCACTATACTAGGTTTATTTAGAAGAAGGGGCTGTGTGTAACAGTTTTGGAGCCGCTAACATATATACTTTAATTAAATCATATGAAAATCAGGCATTTATTAAAATTCTAAGAATTATAATTTTTTTCATAGTCAATGTTTTATTTATTTATTAGTTATTCAGAGATTATATATTGGCCACTTGCCATCTGGTAGACATCTAGCTGAAATCTAGGGCTGATAAACATTGTCTCTGTCTTTAAGAAACAAGATATTGAGGAGCCATACATGCTTATCCATACAAAAACAATATTAAGTGCTAAAATTTTTATATGTTATTGTACTTTTAGAACAGGAAAGTGTTGCTGAGTCTATCTAGTGGTAGAAATGGTGTTCTAGGGAGGGAATGAGTAGCTAGTTTTCAGGACATCATAGTGAAGATAGATTTTTATGAAGGTGGGGTGCCATACACATAGGCACAGAAGAGTAAAGTAACATGCTGTATGTTTAGTTAAGAGCAATATAGTGTGAGAATAGGGAGCATATAAAATAACTCTGCTTTAAAATCTAAATTGAAGTAGGTTAAATTTCCTGCACAGTCTCTACTTGTAGAATATACAGAATGTTAGCGTTTAGAACCAGCTTTGGTATCCTTCTGTTTAACTCCAAGGAAATAAACTGACTTGTTCGAGGTCAGAGCTAACTGGTGGCCATGGACCTAGGCTTGTTTTACACATGGAAAGGATTTTGGAAAAGATAAAAAAAAAATTCATATTCTTACACTTAACGGTTTTATAGTTACTTTAAAAATATGTTTAAAATAAAAAGGAACAAAAAAATGGAGGAAGGGGTAATGAGAGGCAGTAAGGAAAGGAGGATGGAAGAGGGGCAGATAAAGAAGGATGAAAGAAGAAAAAGAGAAAGAGCGAGTAGGAGAGAGCGAGGGAGAGAGGGACGGAAATTTCAATATCTTAGTTAAAATGGAAATGAAGCCCAATCGAAATACACTGCTAGTAATTCATCTTCTTCAAAATCATTGAGGCTAATAAGTAAGATGATATTTACTGGTTAATAAAATATAGAATCTTATTCCCACAAATATATTTTTTTAAGTATTGAAGATTTTTTTGCTAGACAGATTGATGATCATATTGTTTAAATTGCTTCCTGGTTTGCAATTTTGATGTTCCTGCATACATCCAGACCAGGGGCATATTTAAATCTTGTGTAGACATATCGCAGATATAGTAGTTTTATAATTCTTTATTTTTTTAAACTTTTAATGAAGAAAGAATTTGCCATTGGAATTGAGCTTTGTTGTAGCTGACTGCCACAAGCAGCCCTGAGATCCCCAAACTGACCATGAATGCTTGCTTTCTCCTTAGGTTCTACTCATGTTGTGATGATTCCCCGAGCTTGCCCTTTCAGCTTGTATCAAAGTGAAAAAAAGTCTCAATGGGACAAATTCAAGGGAATTTTTCTATCTCATTCTTTCATTTGATTTAATTTCATTGACCTATTTTCAATTGCAGCTTTTGCAGGAGGATGGGACCTATTTAATGAAGCATGAAGAAAATTCCCCAAGTACTGACACTGCAAAACCAGAGCCTACCCCAGAGGTATTTTTTGGATTGCTGCTTTTGATTATGTCATAAAACACTTCTTGAACCCATTGGGTTCAATGATTTTCTCTCTTGCTCTAGCTGAAGCAGGGATGTTGTATTGACTAATACAAGATACCTCCTTTATCTAGTGCTTCTGGACTTTTCCATGACCACTGTGCCTGCTACTAAGCTTTCGGTTTGATTATTGGAGGTCATCAGAAGAGGAAAGGGTGAAGGAGGTGTCCCTCCCCACCCATGTAACCAAGAAGCAAAACAAAAATAAATCACAAACAAAAAAACATGCATTTAATGCTTATGGGACAAAGAAGATAAAAAAAAAGATTTGAGGAAGCAGAGAAGGTCAAAAGAAATACATATCCCCAAGAAAAACAAAAAGCAAACATATACCATTCAGGAGCTCAATTCTGAACTTATATCTGTCCTGTTCCATATTTGACTAAAAATATTATGATGAAATTCTGAGGGTTCATTTCACTTAACACAACATATTTCAAATTTGGGATTAAATTAATTAGAATTGAATGGTTTGGCCAAAGTTTTCTCAAAATAGTTTTTGAAATATTTGTCATTTGTAGACAATATTTTATGTACTTCATGAAGTAGCAGTATTAACATATTTAAATTTATTTTATTTCTGTCTGACAGTTCTTTGTAAGATATTTGTTGATATATATGAATTTATATTACTATTCTACTACAATTTTAATTTTTACCTTATTTTTTTAAAATTTTGACTCTCCTAATTGTCTTTTTGTATTGTTTAACAGGAATTGCAAATGCCTCTTTGTACTGAATGTGAAGTGAAAAAGGCCCAGGAAAAACAATTGACCAGCTTCGAAGGGAGGGCAACTAGAGAAGAAAAAATACTGTAAATACCAAGAAACTGTGTAAAAAACATCCATTTGCTATTGTCTTCATACCCTTTTTAGACTACAGGCTTTATGGAAATACTAAGTTTTTAAAGCATGCAACTTTTTCACAATTTTATGTATTTTATAAAGTAGTCCACAAATTTTCCAAAAGATTCCAGGCCAATTATGATTCTCAAGCAATAACCTAATTAAAAAAGATATCCACAGTCATAAATAGTCATTGTCATCAGTAAATTGCCCAATGTCAATTGGTCTGTTTTGAATTCAGATGCAAAATAACACTTAATTCTTATGATTCATTTGAGTATGTAGTACTTCTAAGATCTAATTTGTGAAATCAGCTGGAGGATGATAATATGTTTTGAATCCACATTTTTAGAATCCAAATTGCAGTTATATCATAAAGATCCTGGTCCACATTAGTCAATTGAAGTTACTTTCCTCAAGGTTGGAATCTGTGCTGACCTGAACATATATATATTGAGAGTGATTTTTGCTATTCTTCTTATGTTGAACATGTCTAAATAATGTCAAGGCAATTCTGTCAGGGATTTAGTCAGTTAACAGAGTCCACTAAATATGTTTGGTATGATGTAGAAAAAATATCTGGATGAATTACCAAATTTATGACATAATTGCCTAGATTTTTTGGCATTCTATAGACACATCCCTATGGCTGTCTGCTGGAATTACTTCAAGTTTGGAATCAAGTTGTTTGAAATGCTTGACGTGATTTTTGGTAGGAAATTGGATAGTGAAATGTGGGATGGGATGAGAGTTCCAAAATACATATATGTAAGCAAATAATATACATTTAAAAATGGAGATTTGATAAAAGTAAAATAGCTATGTAGAATCCATGAAAGTAGTTTTTTTAATATATATATTTTGAAAACATACGTATTATTGAAACAAATCAATGGCTGCAATAATCTTTGTCATTAGGGCTCTACATAGGAATATCACCAAATAAATTCAGTTCCAAGTAATCTGAAGCTCACAAGCAAGAGGAATTGACACTTGAATAATTATCTGATTGATAGGATCAATATAGCATCAAATGTACAGACTCAAATCAATGGGTTAAATGATCAAGTTACTTTGTCTGCACCAAATATATATAGATCCATTTTACAGAAAGCATATAAAACCATCAGTATTACATAATGGATCTGCTAAGCCATAATTAATATATTTGGAGCACTGTATCCTGGTAAGTTGCATTAGAAAATAGTTAATAAAAAAAATATATGTATAAAATTAAATCTGCAATTAGTAGATGAAATTAAATTCTGGGTTATAATGGCACACCTTTAATCATAATTACATATTCAAAGAAGTTTAGTTATTTGAAAAAATAGCAAACTATCATTAACAATGAAGGTACTATTGTGATATATTCATGTAGCTGTTGTACTTACAGAATAACTTAGTGTCATATGTCAGTATTTTTCAGATTACAGGCTACCTAAGAAAGAAAGAGAATTAATTTTATAGATAATAGAGTTTTCAGATGAAGTAACTGGTCTAGAAGAAAAGATCAAGCCCCAAAATAAGATAAATTTAAATATACTGACTCCTTCTCAGCTCTAAAAACTTAATTCTATAAGGTGGAAAATTGCTAGTTTCCCAAGTCCCGTTCCTTGTAATTTCTCCATTGTACCGCTAAATCCTAACCATCTCTAAAGGCTTATGAAAGGGAAGAAGATAATTGAGTTTTAATGTAGGTTTACTTTCCTACCCCAACCCTGTACCCTAACTTCACTCCTATACTCTATGGATCCTATGGAAAGTTAATTGCCATTTTACTTTAGCAGTGTTTTGAAGCATCTTTGGAACTAATAAAAAGAGAGTAAAGCTGATATTTTCTGAAATTTTTACAGCATATCATAATGAAAGATGAGGATTTGGCTTAATATTAATCAAATTTGAATAGTTAATTGTAAATTATGTGTTCTATACTCTAAATTCCTATGCTAGCATGTGATAATATAATCAAGTTACTTCTCTTAATTATTGTCATGAACAAGTGGGCTTTGAATGAGTATAATGTATATACTTTTCTTTAATGACAGTATTATGTGTCCTGCAGAGCTTACTGTGCTATATTCATTACATTATTTGTTTCAAAACAAAAGGAATTTTTAGCAGAAAAGCTTTATATATTTTTAAAGAAATTTTCTCGGAGTTCCTTTTAATAATTGAGCACAGAATTCTTTTTTAGTATGTTCTACGACTTTAATGAATGCATTTTATTTCTCTCAATGCTTTAATTGCTTTAAAATGGCATCGGAGAGGTTTAAATGCTTTACTTACATGTGTGGCTTTTGTCTATGAGAGAGGGACCATTTCTTATCATGTCTTTTAATTAACAGCTCTATAAATAGATGGTTGTTTTTGAGGAGCTAACATTCATAGCCTAACTATCCTCATATGGAAGAAAACGTTAACCTGAATGTCGAATATAGATAGTACTATTCTATTATGTACCTGTAATGGTAAGCAGTGAAAGATTACTTATGCTTTGCAGAATATGAATTCATTTCTGTTGAGAAACAAACATGTTTTCCATTGGAATTACTTAATATAGGGATTACCAGAACTGTAGCAATTTATTTCTCTCTCATTATTTTAAAGTACTAATCAATGTTATATGTTCATTCTAAGTTAGAAATTCATTTTGGACTTTATTTCCTTTTATATGCATTAACAATTTAAATTGAACTAGTCCCCGAATTATATAAGACCTAAATGAATGTTGACTGTGTATCCAATGCCAACATTCTTGGATGAAAAGTTAAAAATTCAGTAACTCATCTGGATGTGGTTTTCTATGTGATCTCAAATCTCTGAATATTGAATATATTAGATGGCTAACTTCTTTTTTTCATTCTTTAATCATATATTAAGCATTGCAATGCTATTTCAGACATAACTCTGTTTCTTAAAATATACTGGACTACAAGTCTAAGGCTGTTATATGTGAAGGAGACATTTACTGTTTTAGATTGACAATGTGAATAGCTGGATTAAAACAATATCTGTGAACTTTGCTATAATGGAAACTTTTATTTTAAAGCTTAAGTCTACATGTAATTAACATTAACTGCAGCAGAGACTGAAATAATTATTGGTATTGTACAGTAGGATCAGCTGGCCAGATATAAAGAATAATGAAAACATATACTTGTTTACTTAGGGGACATTTTCTTAGTCATATGTACAGTCTTAAACTATTTTTTTCATCTGGATTATGTAACATAGTATTAAAGGCCAAGTGATAAAGAATAAAAGGTACCGAAAGATGGCCTATTTTTACTCAATAAAGATTTGTTACCAAAACTACAATGCGTATTATCCTACACAAACTGACTGAAAAAGCCAGTGTCAATGTTAAAAATAGTACTTGCCTCTGTATATCAAGATCTAAGAACCTTTTTAAGATGTCATCCTGGAAGCTTCTTTAATTTTTGACAATGTCCCAGAAATCTTTTATGCAGTGTGTGTGTTTTTTTGAGAGTTCTGTGATGGCAGAGATTTTTGTCTTTTTGTTTGCAAATGAGTCTCAAGTGCTGAGAACTAGCTGTCTCATAAAAAGGTGCTCAAATATTTGCTGAATGAATTCATTTAGAACCTGGAGCAGCAAGGGAAGAAGTAAAGGAAGTGTCAAGAAAGCATATTCTACTATGATAATAGGGAATCATAAGATAAATCTTTTAGGAAGAAAAATAAATATCATCTTTTAAGTTTTATTTTGTTGTTGTTCATTTATTTTATTTTTAGGCTTTTTCTCCTTTGACTTTTTCTTTGAAAGGTTTATCTATGGACCTGTAGCTATGACTTTAAGCAGAGTAGATATGACACTCTTTGGAATGCAGCTCATGTAATGGACAATTCACATGGCATTTATGTGTCTTTAATTGGAATCTAGCTTTGACATTTACCTGGATTTGCATGGTCATTTAATTTCTTTTAGTACTTGGACCTTAAATGTTGGACTTAAATCAAAGATTTTCTTCTCCATTCTGCCAAGCCCTAATCCTTTAGCAGACATAACTCAAGGGCTGCTGAGGAGGTAAATGAACATCTAGAGCAGTGGTCCTCAACATTTTTGGCACAAGGGACCAGTGCTCCTGTGAGGATCTAATGCTGATGATCTGAGATGGAGCTGAGGCAGGTGATGGTAGCGCTGGGGAGCAGCTGCAAATACAGATGAAGCTTAGCTTGTTCACCAGCTGCTCACTTTCTGCTGTGCAGCCCAGTTCCTAACAGGCCATGGACAAGAGCCCAGGGATTAGAGACCCCTGATCTGGAGGATGGAGCTCTGGCCTCTACAAACACTCGCCTTCAACTAAAGTATCTATTTTTTATATAATTTATTCGTTGGGTTTACACATTCTCCATATACTTTTAATGGAGAAAGAGAGTTCAAAATCTAATTTCAAAGTGATTTGAACATCACTGAATAAAATAATCTGTATGATCCCTTCTCCCCATTTGTTTGTTCAGTCAACCAGTCATTCAGTCATTCAACAAATATTCTTTGAGAATGTAAAATATACTTGCCATTCCCCATTTTTGTTGAGGATCCAATGGTAAGCAAAAGTATTAAAATATAAATACAAATATTGCACTTAATATGTGTCAGCCACTGTTTTAGACTATAAACATATATCAGTTAAATATTTTCAGGTTTATTGAGACATTTATTACAATTATCCTTATTTCACAAATGAGGAAATTGAAGTAGAAAAATGTTAATGAATTACCCAAGATCATACAGCTAGTAAAAGGAAGAGGTGGAATATAGACCTGGCAAATAAGTTGCTGGGATCTGTGTGCTACAGAGAAAAACCAGGATTCTCTTTATAGCTTACCACGAGGAAGAGAGAGTGTATATGAATGCAACTTGGCTGTATGAGGTCTTCACTGAATAAAGATATTAAACTAAGATTAATGAATATATATATAATGTTATATAATATTTTATATGGGTGTTCAAAACTTCAAAAATTGTAAGCATTTTTATGGCGATGTCTATGTACATTTATGCTTTCTGGCATTTGTGAACATTTTAGCTTGTGGATGCATAAATTTAGTATATGAATGCCCTCATATTTTACCTCACTGTCCATATATGCACATGCCTATATGCATGTGTTCATGGATATTAATTCAGCAAAATATGGATATATCAGTTGAAGGCCTTTTTTCTTACCCGGATTCCACTCCTAGTCACATGTTTCACGTTGTTTTAACACAGGAATTCTAAGAGCACAGTCGATGTCTATGTATATATTGTTAAGTGAACATCCGATGCAGCTGCAATGAATACACTATGCTAATTTAGGCTGTGCAATTGGATACATCAAATTAGCGTCTCCGGTCAGCTATTTGATGAAGACAATCATCCCCATCCCTCAGATGCTTGGCTCATGTTCCTCTTTATGTCTGTTAATTTGTCTTCAGTTAGACCTAGTTTAGGGAATTACATTTGGAGTTATTCACTGGATATCCTAAAAAGGGGAATTCCTTTAAGCATGGGCCCTCAAAAGAATTTACCAACTGTACTTATTGTCATCAAAGTATTTTTCACTTGGGAAAAAATAAAGCAACTAATTGTACCAATAATTATATTATCCACTTTGACCATACCAGATCAAAGGCACACTGTTAAAGAAATAAATATGAAATCATAAGATTAAGGAAAGAAAGATATTTTATTTATCATTGGTAATGAAAAGAATGTTCTTATGACAAGAATTTGCTACAGAAGTTTCCAGACATAGATTACTTTGAAATCACTACACTTTTGAAAACCAGTGTCTGTTTATGAGGAAGTACTTTGCTTAGGTTTTATCTTTTCTCTCTCTTTTTGAAATAAAGTGATGCATTGTTACTTTGTCTTTTCTCTTTGTGGTTTATTTGAATTCGGGTTAAATATGATTCATTGAATAGCTGTAATTTGCAGAATAAGATACTAATTGCTCCATGGTACAACTGCCAGTTAATTGGTTTTTACTTAATATCTGATGTGTTCTGCATAATTTTATTTTCTTAGATAATGTGGAGATAGATTTGTCTCACCGATTCACACTGCACAGTTTCTAGGAACTCCTACTTCACCAAGTGACTTGGTAGGTAATTATTGTTCTTTAACACATCATACAATTTAATGTCTCCTATTATTTCCTTAGATATGAATAAACAATGTAAGCTCACTGATTCTCTCTTCTGAAGGTTAACCTATGTGCCTTGCTTAGGCCAAGGGGTGGAAAGGCATGGTGGTAATGGTGAAACTTTTAAAGAAATCCTCAGAAGCCTTCTTGAGCTTGGGTCTCAATTTTGTGTCTTGAAATATACTACTTCCAGGTCAGCTTTTCCAAAAGTTACTTCTCTACATACATATGTCTAAACCTTTAGGAGTGTACAGATAACAACACTACACGTGTTACAACATGATCATGAGCAAAGACTTTGGAGTCAAGCTGCTAGCATTAAATTCTTTGTTCAGCTTCTTACTAATGTGTGACCTCAGAAAATTGGCTAATCTGTGTGTTTCAGTGTCTTCACCAGTAAATCAGGAATAATAAAATGGCATACTTCATGATAATCATAACTATTTGTTTTAGTATTGAGATCATATAAGTAGGACAGTTAACTCTTGATAAACACTATTTATTTTTATTTTAAAGTTATCTATACATACATAAATAAATCCACAAATGCCCAATAGCAAAATTATTATACATGTGGAATTTCTCTTCCTCTGTGTGTATGTAGTGTGCGTGGTACGCAGGAAGTATAATTTGTTTTGCCTACAAAAAAACTCTCATAATTTTTATCATGTGAAGAAAAAGACTGGATTTGTCTAGATAATGCTATGTTGAACTCACATTTCTTAAGATGAGTGAGTTGAGATAGGATCATCCTTTTAAAACCCCTGTGTGTGGCATCAATTGTCTCTCCATTCATTAAACACAATACCATCAAACAATTTTTCTCCTAAAAATATCTAATTTTTCTCTCTTGTTGAGTCAAAAATATTAATTAAAGGATTCTATTTATTTGTTTCCTAAGAATTGTATAAGAATGTAATTATTTCCTTTACCCTTCTGGTGTAAACTATTTTCTAGATTGCTTTTTATTATTTATCATAATAGGTAATGATTAACATCTGGGAAAACATGAGAAGTATATTTACCTTAAATTGAAACTATAATAATTTTAGTAAGATGTATCATAAGTTATCATCTAAGGAGATATGGGACAGTACCTTTTATAAATTAAATGAAAAGATATATGAATAAGATATTTACATGCTCCAATGAAATTTTAATATAAAAAAAAGAAAAATATATATATACATTCCAGACGGTCTTTTGCTTCCTATGTTTTAAAATTGCATAGGCTGAGTACTAGTTTTGCTGAGACCTTTAAATCACCAATAAAACATTAATCAAAACCAAGCCTCATTTCAGATTTTATGGTAGAAATGATTCTATACACATTCATTACTTTTCTGAAACTAGATTTTTATTCTCATTTGGGAAATAGAAGCATCAACTTTCTTTTTCAATCTTTCTTCATTCCCACATCAAACTTCAAAGCCTAGTGGACTTCTTTATACCCTCCCTCTACCCCATTCTCCCTTCTATTAAAGGAAAGTATGTGAACACACTCCTTTCTGATATGCCCTGAAATTTCTTTTGAGCGAATTAATGGAATAAGATCTTGTGGACCCCTTGAAAAGTTTGGAATTCTTGTAACTAACACATTCATTAAATACAAAGTTTTTACATGTTTGAACTCCTCTAACAAGGTTTTCTAAATTGTCATTATATATCACCCTTGTCCACTATGCTCTATTCACCACATAGTGTCTATACTGACTATTATTATTTAAAAAAAAAAAAATGTTACATCATGACATCCTCTTCTTAAAATTATCCAATGATTTCCAATATCCTTGAGAATTATATTAAAAACAAACAAACAAAGAAAGAAAAATTTTTATTATAGTCTACTAGGCCCTAAAGGGCTGGGTCGCCCTCTCAGCCTCATTTCCCTCTACTCTCTCGGTGGCTCACTTGGCTCCATTTTTACTGGCTTTTTGCTGTGCCTCAGACTTATCAAGAAGCTCCTGACTCAGTGCTTAGTACCTGCTAATCTCTCTGACTGGGATATTTTTTCTCTAAATATTTATTCAGCTCATTTGAATCTATTCTCTACTCAAATTTTATGTTGTAAGAAGGACGGTACCGTTATCCTTACCACGCTGCTGCTATCACTGAATATCCCCTAAACTTGCTTGTCTTCTCTGCATAAAATGCATCACTCTATGACATTATAATGCATATGTATTTGTATATATGTTTCATCAGTCTCCTACTTCAAAAATGTCTCCAAAAAAGGAACCCTCATACACTGCTGGTGGGACTGCAAATTGGTACAGTCACTATGAAAAACAGGATGGAGCTTCCTCAAAAAACTAAGAATTGATCTACAATATGATCCAGCAATCCCTCTTCTGGATATTTACCCCAAAGATTTGAAAACCCATATCAAAAAAGATATTTGCACACCGATGTTCACAGCAGCATTATTCACAGTGGCCAGGATGTGGAAGCCATAAAAGTGTTCTATATAGATGACTGTATAAAGAAGCTGTGGTACATATATACAATGGAAAACTACTCAGCCATAAGAAGAGATGAAATACTGCCATTTGCGACAACATGGATGAACCTCCAGATAATCATGCTAAGCAAAATAAGCTAGACAGAAAAAGTTGAAAATCACATGATATCACTTATGTGTGGGATACAAACCCAAAAGCAGCAAATGACAGGACAAACAACAGACTCATGGATATGAACAGCAAACTAGTTACCAGAGGGTAGGGGGAGGAGGGCAGAGGAAGTAGATGAGATAAAAGGGGTCAAATAAACGGTGACAGAAATTTAAGTATGGGTGGTGAACACACAATGTAAATATATATACACACACATATATATATACACATATATGTGTGTGTGTGTGTGTGTGTGTGTGTGTGTGTGTGTGTATATATATATATATATATATATATATATATATATATATATATGCCTTACTGTTAAAATGTACAGCTGAAGCTTACCGGATTTCATTAACTAATATCAGCATAAAATAATTAATTAATTTTTAAAAATGTAATCTCCTGAAGAGCAGGGCTTTTTCTGTTTTCTTCATTGACTTACACCCACAGACTGGCACAACTAGGTGTCCAATGGACAATAGTTGAATAAATAAATATAAAATGCACTTTCTTAAATGGCTTCAATGTTTCCCTATTGTGGCAGTGAGGTGAGATTCACTCTGAAAGTTGAAAAAAAATATTTCTCAGGCCAGGCCATAGCTCTGTCACTTGGAGGAAATTCAGTCTATTAGCCTTGGGTAAGCCTCTTAAAAGAGTAGAGGGAGGGTTTAGACATATACATTTTCTGGAGCTATGAGTACTGGCACTTATTATCCCGCACCCAAATTTCCCAAAAATCTCTGCTAGAACTACTTACTAAGAAATGAACACAACTAAATAGTTTGGCTCTACATCTAATATAGAAAAATAATAGCCATGCCTTTCCTAAATAGAATGATGAAATAATTTGAAACAAGGAAAGATAAGTTTAAGCAAAAAAATAAAAAGTTTTCATAGTAGATCGACATCAGATTGTAAATGTAATCACTGAAAACTTTAGATGACTTTGCCCAAGACACATGAAACCAGAACTAGGATCTAAATTTGGAGGTCAGTGTTGCCATACCTACCTAGTATTTAATGTACTCCCTACATTTAGCCTTACTATAGCATTACACAAACAGATTCCTGAACTAAATTTTAGAATTACCGAAACAAATTTTTTTTGGTGTGTACTGGAGCTGAGGACTCTGTATTTTTATTTGAACTAAAGATGAACCTGTGAAAACTTAACTTTAAACCACTGCAGTATCTATGACATGCCACCTATATAATTGTTATTCTTTACATCTCAGAACTTTTCCATTTTCCTGTTATATAAGACCTACCTATTTATACAAATTTTCCCTTTCTCTGAGGTTTTTTATTGCAGTATATTTCCAAGCTTTCCATAAATTTTTTTTCTTGCCATCTTCCAAATACTGTAGAAAAGCAAAGTTGCATGTGTTCTAATTTCTGTTCTACTTCTTACACAATGAACATGCCAAACAATGTCACCAAGTTGGCAAGAGGATGGCTGTTTCATTTTTCTGTTTGGACATATTGAAATATTGAATATAGTTACTGATAACCAATAATACTAATAATTATTCTAACAGCAATTATCTAATTGACTGCCATGTAGTATGTCTGTAATAGAATCTCCATAGCAACAGCCTCTTTTGGAAGCTACTGGTTTCATTATTTTTTCATGTAATTGTAAACCGTTTTGAACTATAATTTTATTTCTCCCTTCAGGATAAGGAGTTTTTGTATTTGGCAATGGATTTTAGGTATTACAGGGACCTTCAGATGTCTTATAGTGGGTGAACAGAAACTGTAACCATAATTAAGAAAAGGGAGATTAGAGAGAGAAATAAATTACAGTAGCTAAAAGTTTGCCTCCACCATTGTCAGAGAAGTGACTGTGAAGGAACAAATTGGTCATTATTGATCATTGTGAAAGAGATTGTAATGTGACAATTTTCAACAAGTTTGCTGGTGGATATGTCATTAAGAAACCTTAACTCGATCATTTCTTGAATATATTATAGTGTTGGCCTCAGGCCCTATGGTGTCTTCAAAGAAGACTAGGGAGTATAGCTGGCCCAGAATTCAGTGATGTTGCTATTTTGTCTCCCTCAAGAAGCGACAAGAATAACAAAATTGACTTTTTTTTTTTTTTCGAGTGGCCTTGCAGTAAAGAAATTAGGTTAAATATTTAATAAAGTGATGAGAACTATAGGAATAAAATGCAAATCAGAACATTTCACTCTTTATTTTCAACTTTTACATTAACTTAAAGTCCAAACTTCTCACCAAAAACATCAAAGTCATACAAGATCTGGCCTCTGGCTATTTCATATTTGACCACATTTCCTGCCACTCACTGATTCTCTTACTGCTCTCCAGCAAAGTGGCTGGCAACATACTTATGACACATACTATGAAAATGTTTGCTAGTGCTACTAATTATAATAGCAAATACTTGTATAGTTCTTATAATGTTCCAATAGTCTAATCACATCACATATATTTTAACCCAATCCTTACCACAAACCAGTGAGATAAGTATATCATTTCCCATTTTATACTTGAGGACACTGAAGCACAAATAATTTAAGTAAATCATCCAAGACTGCATACCTATTAAGTAGCAGAGCTGGATTCAGTATAACTTCAGAGCTGATAGTCTTAACCACTGTGCCTCTTTACAAACCACACCATAACTCTCCCTGAATAATATACATCAATGTCTGGTCATCTTACTTTAAATGAACTCCAGTGGAGTTCTTTGAGCCCTGGTTCCTATCTATCCCTTTAAATTTGTCCTTTCTCATAAGTCTAGTTACATTACATGCAGGGCCAAATGCTGAATGAAAATGTGGAGTCATTGTTCAAACATCATTAATGATTCATGACAGTGACAGGAAAACATCAAACCAAGTATAGGCCCTTCTGAGATTCAGGGACCTCATGCAGAGGTAGCATATCTATGATGCTGACCCTTTTCTCCTATTATTCTCTCCTTTACTTATTGAACTCCAGGTATGCTCTTCCTGACTGCTCCTTGTTTACTCCAGGCTGCTTCTGACTGAAGCCTTTATATTTAATGAGAAGTCTCCTTATCTACAGTCTCAAAGATATGTGGTAACATCAAGTGTACTAATATAAGTATGATGGCAGTTCCAGAAGGAAAGAAGAGTGATAAAAGGGCAGAAATAACATTTGAAAAAATAATGATACAAAACTTTTCAAATTTTATGAAAAAAAAATTAAACATCTAAGAAGTTTAACGAACTTTGTTTAGTTTGAACTCAAAAAAATTCAGACCTAGATACCTCATACTCAGATTGTGGAACGCCAAAGATAAAAAGATACTCTTGAACAAGAGAGAAGTGACTCAACACTTTCAAGTGATTTTCAGCAGCATTAAAAACGTATTTTTCATCAAAACCATAGAGGTCAAGAAGTCCGTGTATGACATATTCAATGCATTGAAAGAAAAAGTCTGTCAACCAAGACTTTTATATTTAACAAAACTAGATATAGAGGTCGAAATTAAGAAATTAACATATAAACAAAACTGAGAGACTCGTTGCTAACAAACCTTCTCTACTAGAAATACTACAGGAAGATATTTAGACTGAAATGAAAGTAGCAGTAGCAGTAACCCAAATCCACTTGAAGAAATTAAAGCATCAGTAATGAAAATTATATAGTAAATATAAAAGACAATAAATATATTTCTGTTTGTAACTATTTTCTCCTATCTACTTAGAAGACAAATGCATAGAGTAATAATTAGAAATCTACGTTGTTGGGAAAACAATGAATAAAGATATAATTTGCATGACAATGATACCATTAACGAGGGAAGAGGCAATGGAACTATATAAGAGCAATCTTTGTATACTATCGAAATTAAATTGCTATTAATCTGATTTAGATTATTATAAAATAAAATGTTAACTGCATTTCCCAGGTAAACAACTAAGAAAAAAAAACTAAAAAAAAAAAATAGTAAAAGAAATGAAACCTAAATTAAGATAGCACACTAGAAAATATCTATTTACAAAGAGGCACTAATAGAGTATTAGAGAAATAAAAAAGACAAGAAATATAGAAAACAATTAGAAAAATTACACATAAATCTTACTTTATAAATAATTACATTAAATGCAAATGGTTAAACACTCCAAAAATCAGAGATTAGAAAATTGGATAAAATAAATCATGATTCAACTATATGTTGTCCAGTAGAGACACACTTAAAATAAAATTAAGAGACACAAATGGATTGAAAGCAAAAGGATTGAAAAGATTATTTCATGCAAAAGACAACCATAAGAAATGTGGAGTTCCTATACTGTATAAGACAAAATAGTCTTTAAAATGAACACAAAAACTCCATAAAGGCAAGGACATTTTAGAATGAGAGTCAGTCCACTAGGAAAATATAAATTCTTGATAAACATATTCATCTAACATCAAAGCTCCAAAATGCGTGTAACAAAGACTGACAGAAATGAAGGAAAAAAAAAAGACAGTTAAACAAAAAGAAAGAAAGATAATTGAACAAATTAAAACCACAATAAGATACCACCCCACACCTATTAGGATGGCTATTATTAAAAATAAAATAAAATATAAAATAAATGCTGACAAGGATACGGAGAAAATGGAATTTTTTTCACTGTTGGTGGGAATGTAAAATGGTGCAGCTGCCCTGGAAAACAGTTTGGTGGTTCCTCAAAAAATAAACATAAAACTCATATGGCCTAGCGATTCCACCTCTGGCTATATACCCAAGGGATATGAAATTAAGATCTTAAAAGAATATTTGTATTCCTATGTTCATAGCAACATTATTCACAATAGGTAAAAGGTGGTTTCCACCCAAGTGTTCATCAACAGGTAAATGAGTAAGGAAAATGTAGTCAGTACACACAATGAATATTATTCTGCTTCAAAAACGAAATTATGACATGCTCATGGATGCATCTTGCAAACATTAAGTGCAAGAAGCCAAAAGTAAAAGGACAAATATTGTATGACGTCATTTATAGAAGATATATAAAATAAGCAAATTCATAAAGATAGAAAGTTAAATAAAGGTTACCAGGGTCTAGGTGGCAGGAGGAATGGGAGTTATGTTTTTTACTGGATACAGAGTTTCAATTTAGCAAGATGAAAAGAGTTTGGGAGATGGATGGTGGTGATAGTTGTACAATAGTATTAATGTACTTAATACCACTGAACTGACTAGCCCATGACATTGATGAAATTATTGATTGTTTATTGTACCTAGTGACCAAGAAGGAACAAATACCCTAGACTTATTGGTAAGATATATTCATGTCAGAGGCCAAGAAAAAAAAAAAATTCAAAGACCTTCTACCCTAGTGGAATTTCTAGGGGTCTAGAAGTGTGAGGCATCTCTTATTAGGTGAGGATAAATTGTTACATTTGGCTGTTTTTAAAATCAAAAACAAAGCACAACAACTAGTGGGACTCTTTAGCTTTTGAAGGAAACATATTCTTCATCTGCAGTAATCTCAATGTCTCTCCTCCCACATTCTCTAATATTCTTCTAGATTCTCCCTTTAGTCACCTGCAAACCAAATGCAAGAGAGCTGAGATGATGCAAGCCACAGAGTTCACTTTCCTGGATCTCAGGCAAGGCGAATTAATTTGGAGGGCGACAGAGAATACCAACATAGCCAAATCTTTTTCCCCTTAGCATCTATTCTTATTCATGCTAAGAAGAAACTAACACCCCAAACCCGGCCACAATATTTATGGCAGGATGGCATCAATTTAGATATACTTCCAACTGGATTTTAAATTGTAAGGCAAGCTACATCCATTATTCTTCACATAGATAACAAAGCATCAAAAACGAATCCACAATTATAGAAGGAGACTTCAACACTCCTTTCTCAGTAAAACATAGAAATCACAGAGAGAAAATCAACAAAGCTCAAGAAGTGGATCTGATTCTAGAATCATCCCAGAACAAAGTTTCTACACTAAGAAACTAAAGAAAAGGACAGCAAAATAAACTGAAATCAAGAAGAAGGAAAGCATTGGTAAAGATAATAGTAGAAATTAATGAAACTAAAAGCAGAAAGAAACAAAAGAAAAATGAGATAAGAAAGGCACTTCATTGTAAAGATAAAGAATGGTAAACATCTAGAAAAATTTACAAATAAAAAGAAGTGGAGACACAATTTAAAGGATAATTTAAGGGATGATATAGTAATACTACAAACAACACTACACACATAAATTTAACAGCTTATAAAAATGGACCTAAGCCTCAAAAACTATGAAATATCAAAACTCACTAAAGAGGAACTAGATCATATAAAAATTTATATAGCTTTTTAAAATGAATTTCGGATTAAAAACCAGACCTGAGGCTAAAGTGGGAAGTATTATAAATGTCATTCCAGATGTGAGCCAATGAATAGACAGGTAATGATTCAAAACTATATTTTAAAAACAAAATTTAAACTAATCTATTGTAAATTATAGTCATTCTTTTTGGGAATAATTTTTGCAGATTTCACTTTTTTAAAAATTGTAGCTGAGAAAATGGTATGACATTACATTATCTATTTTGAAATGGAAGTTGTAAAAATGAATATTATTTAGGATGAAAGTCAGTAAGACTTCTGTAAAGTAATTTCAACCTGCACTTGATAGACTATTAAAGAACAACCTGATGGTTTAATCACTGTCATTGCTGGACTGATCAAATTAAGACAAGCTGCAAACAGAATCATGACAATGATTTACATCTATAAAGTGAGTTGCATTTATTTATTTATTGCCTTGACTCTAGGCAGTTGAGCTGTTTCACAGCACATATACTTCCTAATTCACTGAATCACCCAGAGAAATAGTGTGGATAAATTACAAGGCCCCCAATAAATGAAAAGAAGTCCTGGGAAAGATACTGCCACCTGTGAAAATGCTTTGGGTACCCAGAGAAACAAGAATTATAGGCAACTCGCTGGTGACTTGTATCTGGGGATAAGGATCAGCCAGGCAACTACATGTGATGGAAGTCTCGAGAGTGAATCCATGACACTGCCCGCGCAAGCAAAGTGGACTAAGAATTTGTTCGTTGCACTGTCAGTGAGTAGAAGAGAACCTAACTCAGGACGGAACGTCCTAAAGTTATGCTACAATACACCAATGGAATGATGAACAAATCATATTAAACGAGTTCTATGCACTAGGCCCAGTGCAATCATAACACCCCACAAAAGGATTATTTTTTTCCCCTATATCTTGCATACAAGGGAAATGAGGTGTCTGTGAAACTGACGATTTTGAACTTTATCTGAACCCCGTGTTCCTGGAAAACAATGATAACTAAGACATCTTCCAGAATATTTTGTTCTGGGAAATGGCTTCCTGCAGAAGACCAGGCTTCCCTAAACGTCTTAGAGAAGAATATCTGTCCCTTCCCCCCCTCTGCTGCTCCCAGCTTCCAGGTGAAATCTGGAGCCAGCCCTGCCCCCAACACCACCCCGCGCGCGTGCGCATGCACGGCACGCTCCACGCCCGCGCAGGAGGGCAAAAGGAGGGACTGAAAAGAGGAGCTCGCTGTTCCGGATTGGCGGGTGGCAGGTTTAATTAGCAAGAAACATGCGTGGGAGGCTTGTCATGGGCATTGTAAGTGAAGTAGATCTCCGTACCCACCCGCAAAAGTTTTAAAGGCTTGTGTAGTGGTCGTAACCGGGTTCAGTGACTTATACCATCCGGCAGTCTCAACAACACATTGCTCTCTCAACGCCGCATTCTTTGAGCGGGTTCTAGTGCAGGGAAGGGGACCTGAATGAACATTCCAAGGACAAGAGGAGTAGGGAGCCACCAACTGCCCAGGTCCAGCTCGTGGGTCAACCAGCCGTCAACTTCTCTGATGACCTCCTCCAACAACAGCTGTCCACGCTGTGTCATGACTCCCATAAGACCCATCGATGGCTCCATTATTTACCTGTAACAAGGTAAGACAGATCTCTCACCTTTTGCCTGATTCTGTTGGTGAAGCCGGAAGGGGATTGTCCGACTCCCTGTTCTTTGTCTTGTAAAGAATTAGCTGAACTGTTTAACACACTGTAACCAGCCAGACACAATGATAAACATTTTCTCTCTAGTTTACTGAGACCGAGGCTTTCCTTATAAATCATCCCACCTGTAACCACCTGTGTACTCTTCCCTATAAAAGTACGTGGCAAACTCACCTCCCCAGGTGCTCTAATCTTTGGCTATAGAGGCCTCAACCTATTGCAATAGCCTTAATACAATTAATTCCCAGACCTCTTTTTTGTTTGTTTGTTTTTTATTTTTTATTTTTTTTGCTTTTTAAAAATATCTATTGCTCCTCTCTTTTTGATAAGAATTACACTTTTACCTACAGTTCTACAGAGATCTCGTTTGATTCTTACACTCATTTTAAAGTCATGGAAACTGGCTCCAAAAGTTGTACAACTGTGGAAAAGTATTTCTCATTCCTAATACTTGTACAGATTTTTTTTCTGAGATGTACCTGAGAGGGTTCCCTAACCTTATGTGTAAGTGGTTCATTCCTATATTAAAAAAAAAAAAAATACTGTTATCTCCAAAGCTAACTTATGCGTGAAGGACAAGACCTCTTAATCTTCAGATTGCTGAGTTGTCATAAGAGCTGCAGGTCTGAGAGCTGTGAAGGATTTTTTAGTCATTTGGTTGCTCATCAAAGCTATAGGTATTACTTATAATATGTTGTTTAAGAATGATTATAGCCTATAATTTTGACTAATTGACTTGAGTAAACTTTGGATATTATGTGTAGCAACATAAATAATGTGAATTTTAGTAGTGTTGGTTTTGTTCTGCATGCAGTCAGTGTAAAATAGGAAAGACAGAAATATACCTTAGCCTGTGAACCAGAATAGAATACATCTTTCATGCCATGAGGTGGGACAGGACTATGCCCTGTGTGATTTACTTGGGAGTGACAACACTGTAATTGTTGTTAATTTGGTAATATCATCAGTCAAATACAATTTGGTCTCTGGTGAGAGAGTAGAGACATTTCATAAGGGTTTTTCTTCACTAGTTTTGACATCTTGTAAAACCTTAATGTAAAATCTATTATTCCTCAGAATTCATAGAAATCAGGCTATGAAACCAGATGAGTTCCTTACATATAAAGCACTAGGGATCTATAGCAAGAACCATAATTTTAATGGTGATGCCTTAAAAAAGTGTATCATCATCCCATACTGCAGAACACCAGCATGTCCACGATATCTTTTTAGACAGGTATTAATTCAATTTTTAAAAATCAAAACTCAGTCTCCTTATGTTAAGTAGCCAGATGAGCCCCATTTCATGAAGATGTTATATGCATCAGTGGTCTAATGTCAGAGGATTGCAGAATGATCTATCCTTATCATTATTTTCTCTTTTGAATTTTTAAATTTTTTATTCCAAGCCTATTTTATTAATTTTTATTAACTAATTTTAAATACCGGCATGTAACATAGCCAAAATCTGCTAATTATTCAGCATAGCAAAGTATAACAAATTGTCTCATATTAATTCATCCTTTCATTCATTCAACTACATTCAACTATGTACTTTGCATATCAGCTTACAAATAAAACTAAGTAGCAATGACTTTTTGTTATTTTATAATCCTGTACTAGGCTATACATTCCAAGAAAGCGGGGATCCTGTTAAAATTGCTTTCTAGTATAACTTTAGAAATTAATACATTTGGGGGCACAAAAATAGATGCTTAAAATATATATTTTGATACTGATTGACAGATATAAAGATTTCAGGCAGGTTAGGCAGACAGTAGCAACTGGAATTTTACAAATGCATCTCCTCTAATAGCACATGATACTTTAAATACAAGACTATTAAGAAGGTCTATGCTGAGAGAGAACCTCACCGTTCTCCTTGATGAATAAAAAGATTTTACCTCTCTTAGCCTTAGGCCCTTTCTCATTTGCATACATCAAAAATTGCATAGTAGCATTTGTCACCTTTAATTTTAAACCTCACTTTTATACCAGTTATATAAAATACGTAAAATGAGTTCTGACCCAAGCTGCACAGATTAAATACCCAATGAGGAAGTGTGGACAAGGCCACACTGAAAAAGTTTGAAAAACATAACTATAAAGCATTATTATAGTTAGAAATATTATTTTGTATGATATGACAGCCCAAAGTTCTGATGTCTAGCTAGGCAAATTAGTTAACCTCTCTGAGTCTGTTTCTTATCTACATAAGCAATTGAATGGGATGACATAGGAGGTTGCTTTCAGCTCTGAAATGCTGTGTCTATTAAGACATCCTAATTTATTACTATTAACAAGTAGTTTACCTTCTGGCAAATCTTGTTTATTAGAAAAGATTTTAAGGTTGCTCTTATTACACCTGACCTAATGTTTTTTTTTTCCTTGTAAAGATCAGATCCAGCCCCACTTTAGAAAAGAAAGAATTTTCTACTTCAATGCTTTTATGAGTATTTTTTAATTTAATTGTATTGATTAAGAGATCACTGTGGGTGCCAACTAATTTATCCTAATAAAAATTACATCATATCAATTGTTCTTGAAGAATATAAAAACCTTGTAAAGAGTCTATTTGTCAGGAATTACTATTCCTAGCAAAATGGCTTATTTTTCTTAAATAGTTGTAAAATGACTCATTAATCTAAAATAACCTCTGTATATCTGATGAACATGTTAGTTGCAGGTTCCTTGAAATAGGCAATTTATTCATGGTTTGTTTGCCTTTCTTGATATTTAGTATATTTTCTTGAATTCTTCCATGAAAGCAAATGACATTATTCTTGGAAACTATCTTGAAGTGGCAAAGAAGTATTTGGTGTAGGTCTAGAAGCTATTCTTAAGATAAAATTTTGAGATTATGTTGGCTAAAAAGAGATAGAGATGACCAAATAGATGATTTTGTTATATTTTTAAGGCCCATGGGATAGTAATTTAATGGACAAATATTGCATTATGTAATAAATTCTAACCTTTTAAAAATATATTTGTTCATTTTTTTCCAAAAATTATGTACTTGCACTACTTTGCTTTGTATTTTCTTATAAATATCTACACATGCACTTGACTATTAATGTTTTAATTCATACATTCAAACATCAGATCCTAAAATTATCACAATAAAGAAGATAATCACATATCATTTGTACCTAAGAACTACGAAGATCATCAAAATGATAAAACATATTTTTCTTTTAAAATAATTCAAACTTATTTTTAAAAGTTGCAAAAATAGTACAAAGCACTCTGTCTTCCCTTCAACCAACTTCTTAAATATCACACCTTACGTGCTTATAGAATAAATGCCAACAATCCAGGATTCCACATCTTGAGTATAGTTTTTCTGTCTTTTTAGTATTCTTCCACCCAGGAAAATTTTTCCATCTTTCTTTGTCTATTATGACTGTGACCCTTTTGAAAAGTAGTGGTCTGTTATCTTAGGATACCTCTCAGTTTGGGTATGTCTGATGTTTAAATGTGGGTTTATTTTTGTTTTTGTTTTGCAAAGTACCACATAAATGATATTTTGTGTCTTCTTAGTGCATCTTATCAGGGATACATAATATCGATATATCTGATTACTGATGGTGTTACCTTCGTTCATTTGGTTAAGGTGCTGGCTCTAGGTTTTTGAATTGTAAGGTTAACTAATTTCCTTTTATGATTAAAAATCATAAATACTTAAAAAAATATGTGATTATCTTATTTATTGTGATAATTTTAGGATCCATTACTGTGGCATTTATTAAATGGTAAATATATATTTTTATCATTTCTTCTGCCATTATTAATTTGAAATATGCTAAAAGCTCTCTGTTCTTTCCCATTATTTATTTATTTTCCCCTATGGATCATAATCTGTTATTATCATTGTTATTAACTTTTTTATTATACTAAGAATCCTTAACATGAAATTTACCTACTTACAAATTGTTAAGTTCATGGTAAAATATTGAATATAGGCACAACATTGTACACATATCTCTAGGATTTATAACTTGCATAATTAGAACTTTATACCTGTTGAACAGCCATTCCTTATTTCCCTTTCACCCAGCCCCTGGCATCCACCATTCAACTCTCTTTTTCAGTGAGTCTGTTTTTGATACCTTGTGTAAGTGGAATTAGGCAGTATTCATCCTTCTGTGATTGGCTTAGTTCACTAAGATAATGTCCTCCTGGTTCATCCATGTTCTATTTGACGGGATTTACAGTTTTTTTTTTGTTTGTTTTTTTTAAGGCTGAGTAATATACCATTTTAAGTATATGAAACATTGTCTTTATCCATTTATCCATGGATAGACATTTAGGTTGTTTCCATCGCTTGGTTGTATTGAATAATGCCTCAGTGAACATGGGAGTGCAGATATCTCTTCAAGATCCTGATTTCAATTATTTTGTGTGTATACCCAGAAGCAGTATTGCTAGATCAAATAGTAGTTACTCATGCAGAAGCACTAACGATCCCCAAAATCTAAGCAATCTTGGGAAAGAAGAAAAAACCTAGAGGCATCACAATTTCTTATTTCAAAACATATTACAAATCTATAGTAATTAAAACAGAGTGGTACTTGCATATTGGCAAACATATAAACCAATGGAACCAGATAGACAGCTTAGAAATAAACCAAAGCATAAATGATCAAATAGTCTTTGACAAGGGTGCCAAGAATACACAATGGGTAAAGGATAGTCTTTTCAACAAATGGCATTGGGAAAACCATATATCCTCATGCAAAATAATGGCATTGGACCCTTTTCTTACACAATATATAAAAATTAATTTAAAAATGGAGTAAAGACTTAAGCGTGAGACCTGAAACTGTAAAACACCTAAAAGAAAAAGATGAAGGAAAACTTTATGGCACTGATCTACATCATGATTTCTTAGATATGACACCAAAAGCATAAGTAATAAAAGTAAAAATAGATAAAAGGGACTATATCAAACTTGTTTTGTGCTTCTGCACACACAAAAAAGAGGAAACAGCATAGTGAAAAGGCAACCAGTGGGTTGGGGAAAAATTTTGTCAAACTATGTATCTGATAAGGGCTTAATGTCTAAAATATACAAAGAACCCCTTCAACTTGATAGAAAAAAACTGATTAAAAAATGAGCTATGGACTGAATATTTGAATAGATATTTCTCCAAAGGAGACATACAAATATCAACAGGTATATGAAAAGATGTTCAACATCACTAATCATCAGAGAAATTCAAATCAAAACCACAATGACATTACACCTTACACTTTTTAGGATGACTATTAGTAAAAACAAACAAACAAACAAAACACCACCACCAACAAAAACAAAACAAAATTTAAAAACCTCAGGAAATAGTAAATGTTGGAAAGATGTGGAAAATTGAAAATCTTATGCACTTTTGTGGGAATGTTAAATGGTATATCTGCTATGGAAAACAGCATGAAGGTGTCTCATTGTTATTTTATTCCAGAGGAGCCATTGGAGCTCTTCCAAGTTGGCTACTATGTCACTTTGACATGTCCATTGAATTTTTTTTTTTAATGTCCTTACTTTCTAGCACCAGAAAATGGTCTAGGTTCACCTTATAATTTCCCTTCCCAATTCCAATACAACATCATGGAGTTTACTATCTTTCTGCCTTTTCCTATCTGTAACTTTTCTCCAATACTTAGAAACATGGCTCTCGTTACCCACAGTATATTTCATTTGCCCAATCTTAGAATGTAAGATTGTAATTGAAGAACAATATTCCTATGAAAACATGTTTCTAAGTAGAGTACTATACTGTATAGTTTTTTTCTTCAACCTTAGGGTATACAGTCAAAATACTCTTTTGCATGATGAAGGCTTCTCTTGGAAAGTAATGTTTAAGCTGAGACCTAAATAATAAGTAGTTAATCTAGGAAGAGAGTAGTCCTAGGACAGTGTTCCAAGCAGTGTTGGTGGGGTATGATCTGATGTGGAGAGAAACTTTCTGAGTTTTAGAAACAGAAAAAAATGGCCAGCATTGACTTTGTGAGATCCTTATCTAGTTCTCAAGAGCAATTAATTGTGTCCCTTAAAAAAAGACAAGATCTTTTAGTGGCACAGGAAAAAGTGTGAAAATGACATTAATGTCATAGATATTGTTTTGCTTGAATCACAGATCATTCCAACTCCTTTGTCCCGTACTTATTCCTAAATGGAAATAATATATGCGTTAAAATAACATTGCCAGTCTGTAACTGAGAAGAACAATGCAATATTTTCAAAAAAGACAAAAAAAATCTATCTACAAACCAGATCTTATATTTGTCTACATTTCCTCCATACTCATTGGCATCACCTTAATGCAACCACCATATTTTAGGTTACTTTCCATTTAATTATTACAATGCCCTGCTGCTCTTGGAAGTAGATAATTACCAGAATATCAATTAATTTCATGTTGCTTTCTCTGTCTTAAAAATGCCTTTTAACAAGAATGTTTTAAATTTGGGTATTTATTTTTTGTTTATTTATGAGACATGGAACCAAACATTATTTGAGGCAGCTTGAACATAAGAGAGTCAGAAATGCTTGAAGAGAGATATGATTATAATTCTATGGAAGTGCAGGAAGTGAAAATGATTAACTTACCAATGTTAACTAATAATTTATTAAACACATTAATAAACTGAAATATCTTATATTTTGAAAATTCAGAGAAAATTAAGTAAACTACTGTTTCTCTTGCTAAATATTTGGCATTAAAGTTAGTGTTGTCTGGTTTTTGGGCCCCTTTGTTTGTGACTACATTTTTATCAACTCTATTTCTGTTAGATTCGTTATCATGCCTTTATCTTCAGCTATCATGTGTTGGGTCTAGGGTTCCTATAATTGCTTTACCTTTCAAGCTAAATCTTGGTTCTTCCAACATCACCACATAGTCCTGTTGCTTCCCTTTACTATGGCTCATTTTAAGAATAAGACTGAAAAAAAATTTGAATCCAAGGAATTCAGAGTAAATTTTATAAAACATTTTCATAAATTCTGGGACAGGCAGAAGAGTAGGAACCAGGGTTAGAATAAATGGTGACTAATAATATTATTAAATGAAGCAGCCTTGTTCTTAATATTATGCGGGTTAAGGAGAGGAAAAATATTTTTTCTTTTATACTTTAAAGTTCTTGCCTGGGACCCCTACAACAACAGAAAGTTTGTCAAGAGAAAATCATACGAATTTACTTAACATAAGTTTAACGTGACAAAGGAGCCTTCTTCATAAGGAAATGAAGCTCGAAAGACAAAGTTAAACCTCAGTGTTTTTTGACAGGATTGATGAAGAGTGGAGGGTTGTGGAAAGATATGAATCAAAGAGTATGTGCTAAGTGTAGTAAACTGGGAAAAATTTACTTAGCAAGGCTTTAATATTCAGATTCCTCTCTGTGTCCCTTTATCTTTGGAGATAAGGATGCTCCTTTCCTGGGAGTATAGGGAGGGCACCTCTCTTCTAAGGGTTTTATCAACTGCTTCAGGAGACAGTATAAAAGGGCTTGGTAGCTTTTATGAATGCCTCAAGGGAAGGTCAAAAAGTCCTTCCTGCAGATGCCGTTTCTCAAATTTCTTAAGCTTGAAATAACCAGTATGCCAAGGTGTCATATTTTAGGGTAGCATTCTCTGTACCCCATTATAGGGAACACCTCTCAACAGGAAATAAGACAATCCTTACACTCAAGATTTATTGGCAGCTTACAGCTATAGCGGTGTTTAGTTAGCTGCTCTTTTCTTTCCTTGCTTTGTTGATTTGTTACTTAATAGAGTAATTACTAGCATTAATTATGGCCATTTTAGTTTGCTATGTTAATTATACTTTTGAAGGGTAAAATATAATTAACTGGAAATATGTTAATGTCTTCCCATTTTCAGTGCCAGAAGTTTGAAGTGCAAGGACAAAGCTCAAGGAAATGTCCAACTGCTGCATAACCTGAGTATAGTCTGAGGATATAAAACAAAAAAAGTCTCAGAATTGATCTTGGAGATAGATCCTTGTTTGTATAATGGAAGTAGACTCTTTCCACAAGTATGTTTGGTAATTAAGGAGTGTGTATGTGTGTGTGTATGTGCGCGCGCGCGCGTGTGTGTATGTATGTGCGTGTGTTTGGGGCAGTGTGTCTTCTGGAGAGAGACCATGTGTGCAGTTCTGAGACAGAAGGAAGTCTTCGCTTTTTTCTGTAAAGAAGGGGATCTATCCTGAAGAGACTTTCTTGGTTTGAAATCTGTGCACTGCCTAGACTAGAATAATGAAGCTGAGTGAAATCTTAAATTGTTCCTGTGTGGCCTTGGAACAAATGGTTTCAGCATCTTTTGATTCTTTCATACTCATGTTACAAATCTCAACACAACACAAAATCTGTCTTTCAGAGAAGTTATTGATTGCTCCATGAGCCCTCTTTCTTTCTCAAAATTAATGCTGATTATATTGGTCTAATGATTTTACTTAGAGAAAATAATTATATAAAACTGTAGAATTTTGTAGATCTGGATTTTACTGACTGGTGCATAGTGATTATTTATTCTTAAAAAAACTCTACATGGGAACTTTAGAAGATATATGGGAAGCTTAGAGATATTTTGCAAGTGAATTTACAATGACATAATTAGCAAAAAACATCCAAATGTAGTTTTTAGCACATGAGGTTCCATTTTTATATTTTCTCATCTTTTCAGTAATCTACATAATGTGTTCTGAATTCATCGCCATTTTCATGCAAGTTGAAAATAATCGTGAATGAGTCCTTCTGTGCACAAATAAGGCACGGGTTCTTGATTCTTGAAATGGCAATTAAAATAGTATAAAACTAGGCACTTAAGTTTTTTTTCTTTAAAATATAGCAAAATCAGTCTTCAAAGAAATATGCTGTTACATTTACATTTCTTTAGCTAGTGTTTAAATTTACAATTTACAACCCAGCAGGGAGTCAGCGTGAATAGGGAAAATATTGAATATGAAATCAGAAATGGATTTAAGAACCATCTCAACGATTTACTTTCTTTGGATAAGTTACTTAACCTCTATGGGTGTCAGACTCCTGTTTTGTAAAATGATAATACTACCTTTTACACAGGGTTAGTATAACAATTAATGATAGCATAATTGAAAGCATATTTTAAAAACTTCTTAATGCTATAGCAAAGTTTAAAAGAAGTCTTCATTTGTTCTACTATTTGCTCTTAGGAAAGCAGTAACATAGACATAAACACTTTCTAAGGTTTTTATCACAATGGGCAAGAAAGAACTAGCAGGCCTTCATTTATTGGGAAATACTCAAAAAAAGAAAAATAACCTAATCAGTTCTACTTGTAATTGCTATTGGCTGATCTCTTGGCAAAGACACAAATGGTATTTACTACCAGAAGGGTCCATATCTATGAAATGTGTTTAGCAAACTATATCTGTTTCATCTAGGATTGCTTATGGCTATAAGGACAAACAAACAAAAATAAAAACAAAGCCCTGGAATCTGGGGTATGCACATTATTTAAATATCAGAGTAATAATGGGCATATTTAATTAATTATGACCAAAATGTGTTTCCCTTATACGTGAGATGCGTGTGTGCGCATGCACACCCCACCCCCATACACACATTCTCTCTTCTCTCTCTCTCTCAGCCATCTTTTGCTAAATAAGCATCAGAGAATGTCTTAATTTGCCAAGAAATAAAGTGTGAACAGTGTGATATCCCCTACATTCTTTGCTTCACCTGTGCCTCATAATTAGTTGTAGCTTTGAACTTAGAATAAATATTGCTACCGAGGAAGATCTTTGATTCTCGTGAACCTGATTTGGCAGTTTAATTAATTGTGCTATTTCTCACAGATATTAGGGGGGAAAAAAAAAAAGCTGTTGTAATATTATCATCATTCATATCCAGTTTCACCCTAAAGATAAATTATTTTATTGATAGCATGTAGCTCAGCTTAAATATATAATAATTTCAGTTAGAAAAAAATTTTTGTATCTACTATGTTGCGGATGTTGTGCTATCTTGTAGCTTTAAAGAGACAAGATTAATTGATAAGGCTCAGGAACTTCTGAACTTCAGGTGTTATTTGGAGATTAGGAATGAAGAAAGCTACCTAGAGGAAGTCACTTTTAAGTGCCTGTGATAATCAAGTAAGAATACTGCCATTGTTGACCATTCATTCTAACAAGGACAAGTAGTAATGAAGACAATTTGTATCAAGTACTTAGGTAAGAAACACAAGGTATATTTTGGGAATTGAGAATAGTTCAGTAAAATTCACAATTCTCTCTCTCTCTGTCTCATAAGTAAATGAGTGGAGGCATATTTTTGCTTATCTGCATATTAAGTTAATTTTCTTAAAAAAACTCCACATGTTATTATGTATCTATATAAAGAACATTAGTCACACATGTTATTATGTATCAATATAAAGAACATTAGTCACGTAGAGAACATTCATGAATAGGAATGACCTCAATTTTGTGGCACCATGGAGCAAACGACTATCGACTATTGAGACTATGTAGCTAATTCCCTACTCAATATTTCCCCGTTGTAAAGAAGTTTGATTTTTGTTTTGTTCCTGTTTTGTGTGTTTATTGTATTTAATTGATAGCCCTCTACTTATTTTGTTACAGCTTTTGTTTTGAATAGGTTATGATCTGGTGTATATTCTCAGTATTTGTTGGGGGCGGAGGGCAGAGGGGAAGTCACATCACATGCATCTCTGAGACTGCTATTCAAATCCTGTCTCTATCCCTAACTAGCTTTGAGACATTGGGCAATTTCTTCAGCCTGGCTGGGCTTCAGTGTCCTTATTTGTCTAAATAGAGTGTTTGAGTCAATGATCTTCCTATGACTGCCTGACTCAAAGCGATTATTACCTCTGTTTGTTTGTAGTTCAAGCAAGTTAGTATTCAAGTAAAAAGTTCTTTATTCACCAGTTCTTGTTCTTTAAAATAGTAGAATTTCAGAGAGATTTGTGACAGCTTTGTGTATTTTCCTCTTGATGTGTCCATTAGCATCTTCTTGGTTTGTGAATAAAAATATTAACGCACGTTGACATGGCTTATTAGATTTGTTTATATAGTGATTTCAATTAAAACATTCTCGGAAAATAGAAATGATCATTTATTGAAATCATTGAATTTACCATACATTTTATCTATATTTTAAGTAAGCAAAGTAGATGATTTTATTCTAATCTTGCAAATAAGAAAAATAGTTTTCAAGTATTGTTAGGTTTATGTGATGTGTATTTACCTCAATAAAAATAGTTATTTAAAAAGAATCGTTAGGTGTCTAAAATATTAAAGTATTTAAATATACATATGACTTCAACACAGATCGATATGAAGTCCAAATCTGTTTTGTATCACATTTCTTTATTTAAAAAAACAGATTCAATTACATACCTATTAAACTCTTGACTGTATCTGATTTTATGGAGCCCTTCCATCCCATCATCTCCTTCTTTTGGCCTTAAGTTCCCTATTTTCCATTTTTTATTAGTATTTTCATCTTTCAGGAAACTTTCTTCAGACTTGTAGTATCAAGTAGAGAAGGCAAAAATATTATTGACTTTATACCACTTACATCACTAAAATATAGGAAACAAAAGAACAAAGTGGAATTTTTGCATTTGCAACCAGGTCCCAGGCTTTATTAGGTTTGTGATCTGTACAAGTTGGGTGGACTCTCTGTGCCTTAATTTCCTTACTGGTAGAGTTAGGATAATAAAAACAGTATGTAAATTGAAGCATTGATACTGGATGAAATAGGCTAATTTTATGAGGACAAAGTATTAAATACAGAAATTTAGGTAATAATTCTAGGCAATCTCCTTACATCATTGAAAATCTGTAGTATTGGAGTCTTTAAGCTGCTGTCCACTTAATTTGAGCTTCCTGTACTCATTAATAACAATTCATGCATTTGGTGGATTTATGTGACTTCCAAATTCTTTTTCCTAGTTTTTTTGTTTTTTATTTTGTACCTCTATGATATCATATCATTACTACAGACTCTGATCTCAGCATTTCTAAGCCCAAATTATAATCAAACCTATACCTGTGTTGCTTCACTTTATAATATGAGTCTGAAGTTTTGATGCCTAGACTATACTAAAAATCTTAATAACTCTACTGCGATTGCTGTGAAGAAAACACCTGAGCCATTTCCTCTATCCCAGACAACTTTATCATATTGACCACATCTGTAACTAGAGAGGGGAACTCTGAACAACTGGGGGTCTGTGACCTTGCATTTAGATGAGATAGAAAGTAAGATCCAGAGAATAGGTTGCTTCTAAGTAGAAATAGCCTGGTCTTTTGTTCAGAATGTGGGGGATGGAGGTACAATCAGCTGGGTTTATGGAAAATTCATCTACAAGATGGTGCACACTGCTTATCTTTATAGATTTTCCATCTTGAACAATAATATTAGATATTATATTTTCACAGAATTGATTGAATAATCACTTTTGACAGATTATATATCATGTGTCATATTTTGTATTTCAAGCTCTATTATATTTTGGACATTGGCTCTGTGTGTGTGTGTGTGCACACATTTCTTTCTACCATATGAGACTTGACCCTATTATACTAGTCCTTACTAGATAATATAGACCTAGAAAATTTTGAAGGCTTTTGAGAAGACAGACACTACAAGAAGGCAAGACTGTTATTTTTTATGAGTGTTTTGCTTTAAGTAGTGTATAAGGATATATCAACTATTTTGAAACACCAGTTCTGTATAAAGGAATATTCATGTATTTGTATATTCCCCTTTTTTAATTATATAGTTCTTTATAAATGCAGGATGTATACCTTTTGCTTCCTTTGTAATTCTCTATCAAGCTTTGTGTGTTTTTCACAGTTATTCAGAAGTGATTGACAACTTAGACTAGCAATAGCTACAGCTGAAAACAGGAAAGAAGTACAGATGCCATAGGAACCAATTACAGAAGAGGATATGATATAGCAGGAACAGCAGCACAGAAATGGAACCAGTTACCGATGCATTTAGGACCTGCTTCAGCTTGTTCTCATATATAACACTTCCACTAGGTGGAGTGTTGCTGGGCATGCCCCAAATTATATCTTGGTAAATCAGATATTACCTGGGTAGGGTGGTCTCAAGTCACAAGATAATTTGATGGACCATGGAAAGCTTTCCACCTTTGCTGTTCCATAGTGTAGTTATATAGAAAGAAAGGAATAACATTGCTCCAAAATCCTAAAGCCCTGAGCTGTAATTGTCCCATAGGGGCACACCAACAGCTCCATACAGCACCCCTATTCAATATATAGACTTCAAAAACTATCATCATATAAAAATAATTAAAAAAATCATTATAGCCAGAGTCCATGTGGCTCATGTAGCAGAATAGCTTGCTCAGCAACCAAACCCCATTAATGAGACTTTTCGTGCTTTGAGTCCTACTCAGAACTGGCAACCTTTTAGGTTACTTAGTGAATGGGTGGAAGAACATACCCAAAAAGGGTGTATTGCCCTGCAAAATTCAAAGAAGTTTACTAAGTATTGTGCTGCTCTTCACCTCAAAAGAAATATATCTATAATGTAATATATAAGTACATTATATATTACATATATAAATATATAGTTGGAAATATATATAAATATGTATTTGGAAATTTTATTGATGTAAAAGGCTATTGAATTTCTCTATATTTATTTTCTTCCCTTCAGTACACATATGTCTCATCAAGGC
This sequence comes from Pteropus medius, assembly GCF_902729225.1. NCBI lineage: Eukaryota > Metazoa > Chordata > Mammalia > Chiroptera > Pteropodidae > Pteropus > Pteropus medius. Next base: position 4,512,524 of record NW_024340696.1, read on the forward strand.
ATCTAGTCTTATTATTACTTTGCCTCATCAACTGCAGTTTGCTTGACATTATCAATAAAATGGATGCACATGGTATATGGAATAGAGAAGGGATCAATGGCCCTGTGGTTAGATTATGACATAATTGTTACAGCTTTGGAGTAAGAAAGTGAAGCTGTGTTATTGGATCTGCTAGCTATATGCAAACTGTTTCTGGCGTCCTTACTAGCAGGCAGGAAAATAACACACACGTTCACCAGATCAATACTTGAATATCAGGTGCCAGGATGTGTTGATTTGTTCCAGCAAAGAAATTACATCTGGGCAGGAGGTGAGATCGAAGTCACCACCTGATTAAGTTTACAATAACCCACTCTTCTTCCAAAATCCACTTGTCTTTGGCACAGGAAAATAAGCAAGTGGAGTCAGATCGTGATTGTAATCACCAACCCTGCGTATTTCAAGTTTGTGATGGTGACACTAATCTCCCAGTCTTTCTAGGAGGATGGCATTGTTTTTGGTTTGTTATTTTAGTACTTGAAGTAAGGCAAATCCGGGGCTTCCATATGTCTTTTTCTACCATGATAGTCCTTAGCCCATAAGTCATGTAAAGTGGGCTTCTGCGAATTGCTGGGTATACCTGTTCCAACTATGCATGTCAGGATTGAGAAGATAACTATAGCATGGGGTTCGGTCCCACCCTGTCCACTACGAGAGGGCCTGAAGCAACTCCATTAATCATGCGACTCTTGTAACACCCGTGCTGACTAGTGGACTACAGTGCCACTTTTTGACTACAGAAATTAGTGTTAGTTCAAAGTCAGTACCCAATAATGCCTGAAAACTCATTATTTATCCTTCCCTAATGAATAACCACCCTGATATACGATCCAGGTTAATTGGGGAAAGACTAGAAGGAAGATTTATAGAATACCTTTTCGGAAGCGTAGCACTTCTTCCTCAAGGGTATTCATCCTCCCTTTCTTTCTAAAGGTTATGGCTTTGTAAACTGATTCAAGCCTGAAAAATGATAGAGGAGCCAGAAGTCTCTACTCTGATCCATTGAAATAGGACTTTTGTTCACCAGACTTTGCACTATCAAGTAAAATTTTAATAGGCTGACCATCTATTTCAGTCCTGGGGATATTATGGTAAATCAAAGCTCTTTTTCATTATAGTAAGGATTACACAGTTTATTCTGCAGTTAAGTGTAAGCCACTTTCCTCCTACAGCTCTGGTATTTGTCTCCATTAAATCCCAGGAATTTATTTGATGACAATTCTTACTGTGACCCCTGGGCTGTAGAAACTAGCCATTGTAGAACTCATTAAGGATACTGGTGTTCTCTACCTGCCAGTGTATGTTTTAAAATCTTGATTAAGGGATTATCCTCCTTGAAGAGACAAAGTTAGAGTTTGGGTAAGCAGATGTCATATAATATATCTACTCTAGCATTCCAATCTTAGTGTGCCTTCGGATACTTTCCTCTAGAGCAGGACTGTCCAATAGAACTTCCTGCAGTGATGGGAATAGTCTATAGCTGTGTTATATAATATGGTGGCCACTAGCTACATTTGGCTATTGAACATTTATGATATGGCTAGAACATAAGTGAGACTGAACTTTAATTCTAATTAATCTTAATTTTCTGTTTTTTCCTATTATTATACCAAATTATTTTTATTTCTTAATATAAAACTGAGATAGTAATACATTTTATTACTATATATAATTTATGTTGTTTATATTGAGAACAATGTTATTGAATATACTTCTTTTTTAAAAAAACTGTAGTTTACTCTTTGTAATAGAGCTATACGAAGTATTAATCTGTTTGTTTAATGCCATAATTTCATTGCTATCATAATTGTTACAATATTTATTCAATGTTCATGATTTATTCAGTTTTAATGACATTTATTTGCTTCTTTTCTTTAACATGAAGATCACCTGTAATATTGTTGTGTGGTATTAATTATAATAACCAAGTGTATCTAGTGCTGTCATATTGGAAGGCAGACTTTATAGTATGACAAAGAAGTTTTGGGATCTCAACTTCATTAAGCATAACTTATATTTGAGTCCACATTATCAGGCAACCAATCAAGGTGACTCCCAGCTGCTTAAGCAAACACATTGAAGTCAGACTGTCTGATTCGTGCACTCATATTAATAATATCAGTTTGATCCAGTATTATGTTCTCCCTGATCTAGCACCCTCAAAATTCGTTATGTCTTTTAATCTCATCAAATCAAGTAGCCAATTCCAAATTTCTCACATTGAGGTCTTATTTTCTAGGGCATCACTTCTGGTGCTAATAGTAGTTTTAGTCAAGGGAAGCAAGAGTTACAGCATCACTATGAGGATTATGTAAGAAGGGATTTATTTGTAGAAATTTGACCTTACAGAACTATTTAAAAAGCTCTGGAAAGGGGAGTTGGAGATTAAGAAAAATAGAATAATTAACCAGACTTCCTTAAGCACTGGCTTGGATGGACACATTGGAGTTTACCAGGAAATCTGAGGGGTCAAGTACATTTAACTACTGAAATGGGGCTATGAAATGAACCTTTGGATTGGTGTACAGGATGTTGTTGCCTGGTTAGCTGTCACCTCTGTGGGTGTACAGGCAGGTGTCTGATGGTGAAATGAGGCAAACAACTGGGAAGATGAGGAGGATATAAGCAGAGGAGAGAAAGACTAAGCTATAACCTTCCAGGTCCTCTGCATCTGCCTATCACCATATCTGATGGTGAAAACCTGAAACTCACCACTGCTACTTCATTTGCATCTACAAAATTTCACAGTGTTTCACTTTTGGCCAACTCTACCCTGAGAACATACAGGGTATTGGTTCTGGAAAATATGATTTCCATCTTAACCAAATTGACATTAGTAAAATCCAACATACTTCCTAATTTTATACTTCTTAGATTGCCGGTGATATACCCAAAACAATATGCGTCTCAGAGTTTTAATGAATTATTGATTATAGTTGCTGAAATTTGAGGAGGGGATAGTTGGTGTATGTCGTCAAAAACTACAAACTAGATTTTTCTTTATAATATTGATATGACATAGCATTCTGCTCTCCACTATGAAATAACTCTCTGCATTGAAGAAGGATATGTTTGTAATGGTACCTGCTAATTCAGTCATACCCACTAGACTGCAAATATTTTATAAATTCTTGATTTATAGGAATCACCTTTTCTAGGTACACTTTTACTTCATAAAGTTTCCCCTGACTATAACCGATTGGACCAAGTATGTACACTTAATTAGAGCCAGTGACATTCTATCTTCTGGAAGATTGGAATTAGGAACAAGAGAGAGTTGTATCATTCATAAGGTGAAAGGAAAAATCAGGAGCAATGAGACATCATGATCTGCCTATGGATCAGAGAAGCAAAGTGAATTTATCTTGGAGTGAGAAAATAGATCTAAAACTGGTCATGAGATGTGGAGTATAGAGAAAAGGAAATATTCTTCACTGCTTTTCAGTTATTAACTCCATTTTCTTGCTGATGTTTATTTCTTTCCTGTCTTCCATGTAAAACTGTATATTTTTCTTCTCAGAGACCTCCTCTGCTATACTTAAACTAACTTGGACTAGTTTCTATTAAAAATGCCCCAACTAATGGCCACTATATTTGAATCCCTCCATTTACAGCTTCATGAAGATAGATTAGAAAGGCACAAAGAAAAGCAGGATTAAATATTCCATATGAGTGAGTCAGTATAATATAATGGTCAAAAGAACAAACTCTAGAGTCAAAAGACTTTGGATCAAATCCTGGTTTCTCCTCTAATGAACTGTAAAACCTTGGACAACATCTTTTTTTCTCATTTATTGTATATGCACGATGATGATAATAGTACTTATCTCATAAGATTGTTGTGATAATTACTTGAGGTAATACACATAATACAAAACATGTTAAACATTGAATATGCGTTAAATAATGTTATTAATATCAAACATGTTAGCCCATATCTCCAATATGAGGATATTTTCCCTCATTTTGAGAGAATAATTTTATGAGAAAACCGTATGTGCATAATGTTCCAGGGGCATTATTTTGCAGAGATGATGGCATTTCTCAAGTTGAACAGAAGCTACTTTTTTACATTCCTTGTGTGTCTGCCAGTAATCTCACTGCAAAGATAAGATCTTAAATCCCTCCTGGATTATGAGTCCCAATTATGCTGAAACAAAAGACTTCGAAAATAGGAGCATAAAAATGGCAATTTTCTAGTTTGTTCATTGGGAAAACCATATTTCTTAGTTTTCTTATCAAATATTAATATGATACTTGAGTCTTTTGTTTTGATGAAGAACCGTAAATGGAAATGCAGAGAGATCGCCAGCAATCCCAAAGAGAAAGAAAGAGAACATTTTATTTTAAAGACTATATCACAGTTAAGTGCTGAAAGACTATCTAAAACCAGGACATAACTTTTGGGAAGTTGCATCTAAGGCATATGCAAGCAGGAAAGACAGATCAATAGTATAATCACCCGTAACAATATAGTTAGCTATTTGCATTGTTTGTAAAATAGTATCTGCATTACATCTCAGGTTATTTGATAATTACTTGTTTTTAATTTTCTCTAGCCTAGAAATCAGCGATGCTTCTAAAATCAATGATATTCAATGATTTCTTTCCCATTACTCTCACATAGCTTGTCAATAAGCTAGTATGCGAGGGAGCAGTATGTCTGTATTTCTAAGTCAGATTGAATCACTCGATGGGAGGCTTTGTTTGCTGTATTTATATTTCTTCACGTGTATCTATAAATCCTAAACGTTCTCCATCTAAGTACTTAACATTGTTATTTCTAGGCATGATAAAGTCTGTAAAATGATAGAAAAACAGGACGTCAGCTGAGAACTATGTATTTTTGTTTCTTTTCCCAAGAACTCTGTGATCAGTGATGTGATTTGCATCTCAGTTCACTTTTGTAGGACTTATCCCTGGTGTCGATATTAAAATCAGTTTCCAGAGCTGGAAGGGGCTGTAGACATTGCATTAGAGTTAAGAAAACTGAGCCTGAAATGCGTATATGAATTGCCACAAATCAGAAACTGACTAACGCAAGCTCCTAGTTCCCATTCTGTCTCCTGCTGCCACTGCCCTCCATTTATTGCCTTTGCAGTAACTAACCAACTTTGTTCACTTGTGATTGTATATTCATAAGGATAAAATGAAGAAAATTATCAGTTGAATCTATGTTGCTAATAGGTTGACATTTAAACAGATGAGCTTAGAACTGCTTAATTCTGATTTCTAAATTTGGATAAATAAATGCTCTTTTTCCACAGAGTACATTGTTAATTTCAGCTTCTGGTTTGGTGGAAATATGTACAAGATTCTGCGGTTTGACATTTTCTCTCCATTGGTCATGCTCTGAGGAAACTCAAGATGAGAGTCTGTCATTTCCTCCACGGTCCAGTACAGTTGTGCATAGGAAAATGCTCTCAGATCAGCACGTGGGACCATTTACTTTCATCATAAATTAATCATGTAAGAGACTGTCACTTACCTTGCTTGTGACTGCCTCAACTCAACACTTCTTTCCTACTGTCATAATTAGCATTGTAACTTCCCAATATTCCCTGGAAACAGTAAGGTAGTTTGAAAACATTTGACGGTGTACAAGCTTTGTGGAGTAGTACTTTGTTGAATTTGGGGAGAATTCAAATATTAAGATTTGTTAATAATGGGTAGAAAAATAAAATAACAGTATCTCCAATAATATATACTTTTATTTCACTATTATGAAAAAAGTTACAGAGAAACATAGATCAGTTATGGTGAATTTACTGTTAGGCTTCTTTGTGGATCCTATATATGTAGCTACTACTTTTTGATTCAAGAGGTCTGTACAAGCTTTAGCCATTGCTTTTACTTTTTAGCAAATAGGAATGAGAAAGTCACAAGGAAGAACACACCCCTTTTGTGTTAGTGTGGCAGGGCTGCCATAGCAAAGTGCCACAGACTGTGTTGCTTAAATAACAGAAATTTATTTTCTCAAAGTTGTTGAGCATAGAAACCCAAGATCAAGGTATTGGCAGGGTTGATTTCATTCTGAGACCTCTCTCCTTGACTTGTTGATGATTGTCTTCTTCCTTTGCCTTCAGAGTTTTTTTTTTTTTTTTTTCCTTCCTCTGTATCTGTGTCCTAATCTCCTCTTATGACCCTAGTCATAGTGGATTAGGGCCCACACTAACCACCTCATTTTATCTTAATTACCTCTTTATAGACCTTATCTTTAAATATGCCTATTTTCTGAGATACTAGGGATAAGGACTTCAACTTATAAAATTGCGTGGTGGTGGAGGAGGGAAAGGAATGCGATTCAGCCAGATAATACCTTCCCTTTAAGGACATTTCTCTATAGTTTCATGTATTAGTGATACTTGCATTCTATTAACTAGAACTTAATCATATTTCTATTATTGAGCAAGACATTGTAAACAGTTGTTAAGGAATAAATAGGGATCTCAGACACACTCACTGTACAAAAAAATTACAATAAGAACTAAAGACATGATTACCAATCCACAAAGAGCCTACATACCTTACATACCTATGAGAATTATTTGGATACAAACAAATGAAAAAGACTAATTTATCTGAAAAAAAGAGGTGGATTTCTTGGAAGAAAATGAAATGAGGGCAAACCAGCAGTCAAAAGAGAAACTAAATATTCTGGTATCAGAGAATATATTGAAGCAGATTCAGAAATATAGGCATAATTAATGAGAGCATCTTCAAGGTGCAACGAGTGGAATTGAAATGACTCCTCAGTTTTCAATCAATTTCACTTGAAAATTCAAATTTCTAAGTGAAAGATTCTGATTGTGTGGACTATAACAGATTTATTTCTGATGGATGGAGACATTGAAAGAAGCAATATAACCTAATGCAAACCTAATGGATTAAGAAGGGGAATGTAGATACTTAGAAGAAAATCAGTGTGCTGAAGATGCTCTTAGAAGAGAGAGAAGAAATGGGTGCTGGACAAGAAGAAAAAAAACAAACCAAAAATCACTACCTACAACTAGAGATTCCAAGTTATACATCTTTCTAAAAATATGAAGATAATCTAAATACTAAATTCAAATGTATAAAAAAATTTAAAAATGAGATGTGACAGGAAAGGGAGATTGAACTAGTCTTTGTGCCTGAGAGTAATGAATGAGAATTAACTGCAATAAAATGATTATAGTACATGTATTTAGAATTAACTATCTTATTTATATAAACCATGCAAACACGTAATCAAATATCCCAAATTCAAACATTCTTAGAAAATAATGTATACACAGGTGTAGTCTTGAGGCAAAGAGGGTATTTCAAAAAGAGATGCCAGCTTCATAAAGGAAAAATAAACAGATTTGGCAACATAAAAATTGCAAAAGCCTAAACAGTTAACAAACCATGTACTCTGATCTCATTAGAATTTTTGTGACAACTCTGTGCTTTTTAAGAAGAGTTTAAAGAACTAACAAAAAAGTCACATGAAATTTAAATCAGCCTATATTTTATCCTATGAAGAATTTTAAAAATCTTGTTTCTAAAGCTCTTCAGGATAAATCTTCAGCTTGTATTTGATACCAATGCCAAATCAAAGTAACATAGCTGTTCCCAAGGGCTGGGTCTGAGGGGGACTTGCTATTAATATTGAGCATTAGGGTAGCTCCAAGCAAGCCATTCTGTCTTCTGGTGTCACCCACACACAGTTTTTCCTCTCTAGTTGATCTTATGCAGTAGAAATAGAGATTAGGCATACTGTACAATGGATGTTATCTTCAGTAAAACAAATTAATTACAAATTAATGCTAAATTTGAAACATTTTCTAGATAACTTTGTTTTTGTTAGCGAAGACTGTTTAGAATAAAACTGATGTTTGTCATTGTTGTCTTCGATCCCAACACAAATAATTTAAAGCAAGAATTGTGCTGCCCCTGAATGATTCTGGTGGCATCTGGTACTAACATTTGTCTGATATTTACGTTCTGTTTTTTAAGTTTTTTTGGTTAAAATTTTCAAATTAAAATCCCTGCTATCATAATACATAGCTACATATACTCATATATATATAAATATGTATATGTATACGTGTGCAATGATACGTAGTAATATGTGTACACAAACATTGGTATATACACTCATATATGTATGTGTACATATGCTTATAAACATACCGTATATATGTGTACTTATATGTAGGTATATACATATGTGTAAAATACAAAAATTGTATATATTATATTTAACATACAAATATATAATTACATATTTTAACATAAATATCTATAGCAGGAGAGAGTCTTGTGTACTTTTTACATATCTACTTTTTCCCACTTGTTTCTTTAAGAAATATTTTCTCAGCCTTAAATGCTTTTTTTAAAAATCTGATTTAGAATCTGATTTTGAGGGATCATTGTGTGCTGCTGATTCACAGGCCTGCTCCACAATTGATCTGCACTGGTTTTGTGATGGTCTCCTTCTGAAGCAGGCAAATAAATAGATGAGAAAAATGCAACCCTGTTTATTTACCAGGATTGCATTTTCATTGATTGACATCTGAACCCAGAAGAAATATGGTTTCATTTTCTACTAACAGGGTGAATCGTTTAACTGTCACCTAAATTCTCCTAAGTCCAATATCCTTTTTTTATCACTCCAGAACCAGTAGAATGGTTTCCACTAGCCTGAAGCTTAGTTCCTTGCTCCAATTTATTATGATTTGTATGTAATTGAGAGGCAGCCAATTAATGTACATTTTTGCTATTAGTAGATATTCTGGAAATCTTTGTTAGAATTAGAATCTGTTTTAGGTTTTGAAAAATTTCTTCTTTTTGCTTTCTGAAATGATATAGTTTCCCCTGCCCCTGGAAGATAACTGGAATTCTTAGCTTGAATATTAGCACTAACAGTTGAAAATTGTACTATAGAAATAATAACTTCCCCTACTATTATTTGAAGACTAAGACTGAAAAAAGAAAGAATAATTAGTTATGTCTGTTCTATAACAGGTTTTGAAAAACTATTTTAAAGTGTTTATTCTTTTTTTCTTGATGTTTCATATGGCAAGATAAAATCAACTGAAATCAATCATGCAGAGGATAAACAAACACTTCTTTGCGGGAACTGAAAGATTTAGTTATGGTCAAACTAAATAATGTTCAGAATCTTCTATGTTTAAAAGAACATACTGTGCTCAGTTTTGTTTAGAGGATTAATACAAGTCAGCTGTCATCTGTAGCCAAGCGGACAAAGCTTTAATTGGTCTTTATTATAGCTGGGCCATAAAAGGAAACAAAAAAAATCTCAGCTAAACACTTCAGATGTTAAAAATGTTTGAGCATTTGAGCCGCCACATGCAATTTGCAAAATCCATGTAATAATTCAGCATGTATCTAATGCAAATATCTATTTCAGTATAAGGTTTTACTTCCAACAATGTTGAGGAAGACAATGAAGGACTAATGCAAAATGAAAGACTGCCACTAAAAGATAGCAGGAAAAAAGTCTATATTAACTTTTTTTTTTTGTCTCAAACCTCGGTATAGGAAGCAGAAATTATGTAGCATGTGTGTTAAGATATTCTGCATTCAGGATTTCCTCCTTTTTAGGTAAAACAATTGGCCAACTCCTCAAAAGATTTTTTTTCTTTTTGTCAGGGTAAAGGAGATAATTTCTAACCAGACATCAGTTTTGTTTATAGCATGTTCAGCAATATTAATAAAGTCAAAGAGAATATTTAGAGAATATTTAGATCACCTATTTCAAGCTACAAAGCCATGCATTTAATTGCTCTAAAGCTTGCTAACTTGAACTGTGAACAGTGGATCAGAGGCATGGGCATTATCTAGGAATGTAAAATCACACCCCCACCCTTACATATTTTTTCAGAATCATTATTTCAACAAGATCCCCAGGTGATGCATGTGCATGCTAGTCTGGGAAATCCTGATTAACGATATCTCTTCCAAACGCTTATTCAGATCCAACATTTTTAGTTACTGGGTAATTAATACCCTGGGCACCCCACTTCATTGTTGGAAACTCCAATGACTATGAAGATATTTCTTATAGTAAGACAAAAATCTGCCTCTCTTTTTCTAACATCCAGTTAGTCCAAATTCTTCTAGGGCCAATCAAGATAAGGTTGTTTCCTCTGCCAGGGTAGCGTTTATATACTTAAAAATATCACTTGTCTGTTTCCTTACTGTTCTCTTATCCAGTTCATTTAGTCAGTCTTCACATTACAAAGAAGTTATATCCTCAGCCGTATTCAATGCTCTATATGAACTCCGTGTTGATGATTTGGAATCAAGCTGTGATCTTTTAATTTGAAATGTGGTCTTCCAGTGATCAGTGCAGAGCTGAGCAAAAGTTGCCTCCGACATTCTGTACATTCTTGTTCTATTAATGCAGCCTAAACATTGTGTTGACAGCCTAAACATATTTGGGAGAGTAGGGACATTACATTAACCACGACTCTACATTAACCTATGAGTCTATTTTCTACCCATTTTTTAATCCAATTTATGTCAAATTGATTTTTTTGGACCCCCAAAATGGAACTCTAAAGAAGCTGACCATGCATTTCTACACATAACGTTTTGCATTCTAGGTGAAACAATTTTCCTATAAATGTATCAAATTAGAATGAGTACATCATTTCAATTTCGAATTATAATTTTTCCATGAGTTTGCTACTTCTTTGATTTAAACCTTTTGAAAATGGGTGTAATTTTCTGCTACCATTTAAAATATTAAGGTTGTGACTTCTCTCATGTTACTGTTTGTTCATTTGTCTGTCTGTCTCTTTATCATCGCCTGTCTACATTTTTGTTGAGCCAGAATACATATACTTTTATGAAAAAATATAATTTTCATTCCACTCAACAATCAACTAATTATAATTCAGGAATAAAATTATTATAATGGCATAATGGTCTAAAGGGCGCTACATGAACTGACTCCATTGCCTTTTAACTTTGTCTCTTATCACTTTCTCTCACATCCTCCTTCATTCTCTTACCCAAGTTGTAAACAATATCTGCCCTAACCACCCTGACACTTCCTATTTTCTTATGCATTTACTTTTCCATAACTCTTAACATCAACTAAATACTAAATTCTACCTACTTATTTAATTTCTTGTATGCCCCTCTAGCACACCCCCCCCCACATTCCCACAAATGCATGCTTATGTATTTTGTTCACAATTTTATCCCCAGAACCTAGAATGATGCACGGCACTTTTTAAGCACTCAAAATTTATATGCTGAATAAATAAATGCATAATTTCTTTTCTCCCTTAACCTTGTCTGAGCTTTAGTTTGTCCATTTACAGATTGAGGAAAAACAGCACATACTTTGCAGGGTGGTTGTGAGAATTCAAAGCAACAGTAGAGTTCCTAACCCCTAGTAGACTCTAACTGCTGCTACTCTTATGCTTTAGAACATTTTTCTTTGTCAGTGAACTGAACATTGTACAGTCCACAGCTTCTAATACAGCAAAATAGTGAAGATTAATAGATAAACCCATAATCTCTTTTTTCTTTTTTTTAAATCACACCATTGCCAATAGTTATAAATTTTTTTTTGGAATTATGCTAACTTATAAAAATAGTTTCTATTTGATTTCTTCCTTCTGGCTGTTTTTGCTGGAAATCATCTTTCCGCTTTTCCTCTTGGTTCATAAATTAATGATATGGAAGTGATGAGAAGTAATGCCCAGCTCTGCCGTGCAGGAGTAATGGACCTCAGAAGGCCCTGCAGACCTGAGTGCAACAGCTTTTGATAACACTTCTACTCATTAGCTTTCTCTGTATGTACTCTAATTTTCCTTTGGACAGTTAGTCTGTCAAGAACTAGAGGGAAAAAAAGCTACTATATATGTGAACCCAGATCTGGAAAATATAGTTAGAAAAAATGCAAACGTTTCTCAGGTATCTTGTATCCAGATTTGATCTGTGTATCATGCAGAATTGATGGCCATGTGTATTTTTTTTTCCTACTAACTATAGACTAAAATAACAGCCTGAAACAATGAACTATAGAAATAGCTAAAAGTTAACCTATCTAGAATGTATGATGTGTATTATTTTAATAATACTACTGGCATTCATCTCCATGTTACCAAGGGTGTCTTACTTTTGGTACAGTGGGAGAAATCTGGTCTCTTCAGGAAAGTATTATTTAGTTAAGACTTAAAAACAGTAGAGAAACATTTCAGGGTAAAAGTATGCTTTTTCATAGCTGGAACATTAATTTATGGATTTATCTCTAGTGCAAATTTAAATAATGTCATGTTTAATTACTCCTTGTGTTTTAAAAGGAACCTGTATGTATGACCGTAGTTTGATTTCTATATAACTTACCATATTTCTTATATATGAAAAATAAGGTCATATATTTGAAGTACAGAGAATTTTACATAGTATTTGCAATCTCTTTTAAGCCATTTTATCATCACACACCATGTGCCTAAAATGAAAATATTCAGACTTGAATAGCTCTTTAATTCTTGTGGCTGTGATGAAAATAATGCGATGTGTGATGTGCGTGTGTGATTTTGATTTTAATAGTAATTGATGAAACATGAATGCATGTCTATGTCTCCTACTTTTACTGCTTTATCAGAAACAGATACCTAGTGAGACTTTGATGTCAGACTCTTATTTTTTAAATTATGTCAAAATCTCTACAGTGGTTCTTGCATTTAGAATAAAAGATCATTGACATTTTGTGAGGAATTAATGGCTAATATATGGTTTATTTCTTTTTAACTTGTTTTTCTTTGGCTTCCTTCTGTACTTAATTCTCAACAAGTGTCATTAGAGGAATGTGATTTCTAACATTCCTGTTTTCACAAGGGTAGTGTCTCTTCTGCAATTTTTTTTTAACAATTATTATTTAGTATTCATATATTGTTGAATTTTTAAAGGAAAGTCTTCATAAAGAGCTTCTGGCTGTCCTGAAAGGGAGCCAGTCCAGGCTCATGGTCTGTTTTGTGTAGGTGAGGACACTAAGTCCAGAATCAGCCCGCAAATTGCTCCAAGTTCTTCAGTGTCTTACATGGAAACACAAGTTTCTATTTATTTACTTATGCCTGAGCTTCCTAATCACAAGAGAGTTTTTCTTAAAATCTCTTGATATATAAAATACAAACACAAGACAAAAGCATAAGTATCCTACTTAGTTATCCAATTCTTTAGTAAAGCTTGAAAATGGACGTTGCTGGAGGATAATATAAAATTCTAACACTAGCATTTTCTCCTCCTTATTTTTGTTCTGTTCCTAAGCAGAACTTTGGTGAAAATACATTTAGTGTTTTAGAACAGTTTGCCTTGAGAATTGGGGATACTTTACATATGTTTCCAAGTCTTTATCACTTTCAGTTTGCCCCTGAGAACCAGAGCTATTCTTGAGGTGCTATAAAAGTTTTATGTCCAAAGTTTGCAGAACTGTGAAACGGACCATGGATTACAATGAATTTATTAGAATGATGTCATTGGGACGAACAACTTGCCTCTATACTTTAGCTTTGCTGTGAAATTTAGTAAAAAAGGACCACATTTTAATTGTTGCCTTGTATTATCTTCGCCCAGGCCACAATACAATTGTGCACATAGTTGTTGCTTAGAAAGTATTTTATTCAACTGTTTTCTAGAGAAATTCTTGTTAGCTTTCCTTGGATGAAAGATATGTTAACATGTAAGTCTCATTGATATTATAGCTACCTCATATGCCAGTATGGCTTGGAGAAATTATGTTTTTCTTCATAGAATGGAAATCTCAAGTTTTGTAATGAGAAGAACTAAATTTGAATCTTTGCTCTATCATATACCAATGGTAGTCTTTTAAATCACTTTCCTAAGCTTCATTCTCTTCATCCTTAAAATAGAGATGATACTACTCATTTAAGAGGATTACTATAAAGATTAAATAATATAGTAAAACTAACTCTTAGAAGTACTTACGAAGCATGTTTAAACCTCACAACAACCTTATGCAGTGCATATTGCTCTTATCTCCAATTTATAATAAGGAACTTGAGCGAATATTTAAATTGAACAGGATCACACACCAGTTACTGATAAATTGGGCTTCAGATCCAGGCAGCCTGGTTATGGCTTCTGTGCTCTTATTCCCTTTGCTATGAAAAATACTTGGCATAGAGTTCACAACCATTAAGTATTTGATGTCCTCTATTTTCCATTGACTCCACTCACATATCATCAGACAAGATATTAATTTTAGGATGCATGTAATAGTTTTTTCATCACATTTTAATTATCCATGACACTTTTTTGCTAGTTGGATGCTGAAGCTATTCAATTTTCTTGCTATGGTATAAATTTCTTCTTTAGTATCTTTTATCAAATTCTTATCTTCAACAGAAGAACCCCTCTGACTCCCACTGGTGACTTTAGACTTTTTCCCTATCATATTAGAAAGCTTTAAGGATTTATACTTTTAACTTAGGTCTTTTTATTTTTCAAGGAAATATTTTCTTTTGTCTTCTATGGTAATCTCTCAATTTTATTTCCATCTTTCTGACTGTTTATTTTCAGTCTTTTTTACTGACTCATCCTCTTCTCCACCAGACATCTAAATGTTAGAATTCTCCCTTCTGGATTGAACCTCTACTTCTCGACATATTCATTCATGTTATCAAAAGAAAGCCGAGATTTTTTTTCTGATAAATACACATGAAATTTAGGATTGGAACTACAAATACTGAAAGATACAGTGTAGATTTATCTCCTTTGTGGGTCGCATGCCTTCTCGTTGTGTATCATTCTTTCTCAATGTTTATGCATTCTCCTTCCTGTGGTGACTATAACCGTCTACCTATTCCATTTAGTTGTTTCTTAATTTCACTTTTAAATTGCTCCCATGCAAAGGGACCCATTTTTTTTTAGTTACCTAATTCAAATTTCCAAGGCAGTAAACCCTTTTTAGTGACATATGACATTCTTTATGATCCAGTGGGTACTTCCTTCTCTAACGTCATTTTGAGCCATATACTAACATGTTCACTGTACCCTGTCACAATGCCTTACTGAATGTTAATTAAATGCCCCAAATTTATCCCATGTTTGGGCTTTTGCATCTGCTATTTCTTCTGCCTATTTTAATATGTTCTCTTACAACACTCTCTGTTACCATTTTTCTTATGTTGGGGTAGGAATGTAAGATTTTATTAGGGACCAACCTCTGGGGATAGAAGGAGATAAAGTCACAAAATGGATATGCATCCTCAACACACACCTTCATTAACGAATGTGCAATGCCCCGGGAAGGGGATGAACTTGGATAATGTAACTGTCTGCAGCTGAAGCCAACCTTGAAAGTGCTGATAGTTGTTCTTCCCTGAAGAAGAATATGGATGGGATATCTCCATTATCTGCTTAGATCACGATAGCTTATTTTAAATGGAAGTGCTATAAGACCAATACTACCTTTAGTATTATTGAAATGGTTGGGCAATTTGAAAATGTGTCCAGTTTAATATCTTATTGAAATGGCTCTAAATTCATATGAAAAAATGAAATGATTTTGTTAGACATGGTAGGAGGTACTAGGGATACGATCATAAAATAACAAATCTTATCTTTCTTTTCATAAATTTTAAATTCAGGTGGTGGATGGAGGGAATATATACTAAAAATAAAATAAAATATGGATAAATAAGATACATTTAAATAATTATAATTGTTATAAATAAAATAGAGGTCTATGAAATAACTTTGGGGAGATTTACTAAATGAAGCAGTCAGGAAGGGGTCTTTTGAATGAGAGTCAGCCATGCAAAATTAGAGCACAAAGCTGTTCCAGGCAAAAGGTTTATGTATGGGTTTATGTGGTAGTATGTGTGTATACAGTATACTTTTTCCACCCCCTTACCTAGGGAAAGAATGTACATGTATTCACAAGAGGGAATCCATAATTTTCATTCAGTTGCCAAAAGTGATATGCAGCTAAGAAGTTTGACTGCCATATATGCTGAAAAGCATAGTTATTATTATTTTTTATGATCCCAGAAAACTAACCACTTCAAAATTGTCAAGATAATAATTTAAACAGTTGAACAGTTGTTTTACATATGTTCAAATCAATTAATAATATACTTAATAAATCCTATGTGCAGATGTGGAGTTGAGGATGAAATGGTCATCGGCTGAGGCAAATGTAGGAATGAAAGATGAATATGCCTCTTTTAGGAACATCCAATATGGATGTTTACTACATGAATATTTATGTTATTTTTATTCATGGAAATACTTAGAATTTAATTTATTTTGAAAATATATTTTGTAGCATGGCTATGAAGCATTTTGGAAACATTTTCTGGCTTATCACATTAAAACCAAGTTTGCTTTCATATATTTGAGAATACCAGAGACTAATTTCTTTGTAATTTTATTAACAAGTCACAGAAAAAAGTATGCAAATTTAAGACATTATGCTATTGAGGATATTCCAGAATATCCCAAGATCTGACAGTCACCTTAATGCCCTATGGCCTTCTAGAGTCAGTAATTAATCAACTATGACTGACTTTGAAGAAGGATCCCAAGAAAAGATCACATGAATGCAGATGCAGTAATTGTTTTGTAACACTGCTTTTAAGATTTAAATGAGCTTATTCAGAATCTTTATTTAAAAATAACATATATGTACATATTTTTATATATAAGGATTAAAATTTATATAAGAATTAGAGTATCTTTGCCCAGTCCACTATTTTCATAAAAGAGGTAATAGTTACTCTATATTAACATGAATTGAGTTTTTAATCAACATGCAAAAAATGTTACTTTATTTAGAATTTATTTCAGTGATGCAGTACTGTGATGACATACATTAAAAGACACAAACAAAGCAAAACATTAAAGGTTGGAGAGATATATCTTCTGATTATTCTATCTTATCCTTTCATTTCTCTGAAATATTATTAATCCTGTATATAAGAATGACATGTGCTTCATGAGATTCAAATGTGGAAAATTATGTTTAAATTGAAGAAATTTCTAGATATATTGTCAAGAGCACTGACATAAGAAAATGCTTAAATATAACCCAAATATAATTGACATGGATTTGAGGGAAGTCCGGGCTTCCAAAAATAGGGAAACTTTTCTAGTGAGAGAGGTCCTGGCATGTGTTTATCTTCTGCCTTTCTCATAAAGAGTCAGGTGAATTCAGAAAAGTCAGTCTTAGTAGCACTAAAATAAGTCATCAGTAACAAGATATTCTAACTAAAGAAAAATGAATTCGAAGGGCCAGTATGAGACTTCCACACTATGAGCTGCCTCACACGATGTGTCACATACAGGCTGTCATGGGGAATCATTGGCTACAGCAGGGAACAGGATGCCTTCTCTTAAGGCAAGTAAAAGCACAGTATATCTGTATGTGCTGGGATGGTCTCATTTGATCTTTGTAGCATTTTCAGTTGGAGGTACTAGGAAGGAGGCACTGATAGAAAGTAATGATTAACCCATTTAAGCATCAGTTTAAGGACGGGGAACCTGAGGCTCCTTGAGTAGATGTATTTTTGTTTCAATCATGCAAGACAGTAGTCCAGTTCCCACACACTCAGTCTTGACCTCTCTCCATGATCAACCACCAACACTACTTAACTTTTCAGTTTTTAAAACCTGTTTTTGCTGAGAAATATTTACTTCTATATCGTGAAATATTAGATGGTTTCACATGTTACATTTAATTATTATAATATCCTAGTAAGAAAAGAATTATTGTCTCCATATTATAGTTAAGAAACAAAAATGAGATTTACCAAGGCTAGTAAATGCACAGGTATGAGAATGATATCCAGGTATGGGGGCCGGTTCTCTGTTCCCAATTATGAAAATCTGCCACTTTGCTACCATTTAGATTTACAAATTTAGGAATACTCATTTAGAACTGCTATATTTTCCTGGCATATTCAATATTTTAAATATTATAAATGTTCTCATATCTCTAGCAATGATTTCTATAAGAAAGTCTACTTTATTTTATATTCCTATAGTATCTTATATTGCTACTTTATCTTGATTAGTACAGTATTAATATAAACATTTGCATGGTATATAATTGTTCATCATTTATCTCTGTCTTTCTGTGTCCTTATATTTTAGCTGGCTGGCTGTGTTTCTTTTGATCTACATGGTATTATTTTTATTTATTTTTATTTTTATTATTTTTTTAAGTTTATTGGGATAACATTAGTTAATAAAATTATATAATTTTCAGGTGTACATTATAATTTGACATCTATATATTCTATTTTGTGATTACCACCCAAGATCCAGTTTCTTTCAGCTACCATATATTTGATCCCCTTTACCCACTTCACTCTCCTCCAACTCCCCTATATTTGACCCCCTTTACCCTGTCTGCCTCTTTCCTCCTCCCCCACCCCTTACCCTCTGGTAACCACTAGTCCATTGTCAATGTTCCTGAGTCTGATAGATGATTGGCTAAAGAAACTGTGGTACATATAGACAATGGAATATTACTCAGCCATTAGAAAAGATGAAATACTGTCTTTTGCGACAACATGGATGGACCTTGAGATAATCATGCTAAGTGAAATGAGCCAGACTGAACAAGTTGAAAATCATATGATATCACTTATATGTGAGATACAAACCTAAATACATGGTATTTTTTAAGAATCTTCATTTTTAATTGGAGTATTTAGGTGATTTAACTAAATTTAATCACTCATATATTCAGGTTTAAATCTTACTATATGTTTTCTATTTGTCCTAACTTTCTCTCTTTACTTGTATCTTTTTTGATTTACTACTTAAAATTGAAATATATATACACACACATATAATTTTTTCTCTGTATTTGTTTGGATGTTATATACTCATTTACTAATTTGTATAATGATTTCTTAAAGATTAAGATATGTATCTTTATCTTATAAACTTTGTTAAGTGATACTTATCCACTTTTCCTGAATAAGGAAATCATCTTTAATTATCCAGTTCCTAAAATATATGCTATTTGTAATGTAATTTATATCCATATTATTTAAATCCTTTTAGATATTACTGTTAATATTGTATATAGTCAAGTTATTTAGGTTTACCCACATATGTAGCCTCTCATTGTAGTTACTGTCTGTATATCAGTTTCTATCTGAAATCATATTCCTTTGCTGGAAAAATATTCCTAGCATAGATTTATTGACTATAAAATCTCTGTATTTTTTTGCTTTCTAAAAATGTATTTTGATTTTGATGGGCATTTGCATAATGTATGAAATTCTAGGTTGGTAGATTTTTTTCAGTGTTACAAAAATACTATTGCATTATCCGTAGGACTTTGATTATGTCATAAAGCCATCTATCACTATATTTGTTGCTTCTTTGAAAAAATTCTCCATTTATTTTCTGATTGCTTTTAAGAATTTTTTTCTTCGTCATCGTGATTACTTAAGTATCACTATAATGTGTTTTAATGGATTGTGTGTTGGATTTATTTTTATTAATAATTTTCATTGGTTATCTTTATCTGTGGATTCCCATTTTATATCAGATTCTGAAAGTTTTCAGCAAATATAACTTGCAATATTTCCTAGGCCCATGATCCTTTTCCTCTTTTATTCAAATCACTTATGTTAGGTGCATTCATTACATATGACACTCTGTCTCCTCTCTTCTCTGTTTACCTGGCTGAAATTTTCTTTCAAATTCTGTTGAGTCCACTGTGTTATTCACAGTTCTTTTTATATACCATTTATACAGAGATAATTTCTTTTTTTATGTAAATAAAACTTTTAATGACCAAACAATTATACACATTTTAAAATGTCTCCATATATATATAATATACGTGTATTTATTATATATATATTTAAATGATTCCAACAATCAAGTAAATTAACACATCCATAACACATAGTTCCTTCTTTTTTTGTGTGTGAGAACACTTAGCAAATTTTAATTACACAACAGTATAATTAACTGTAGTCACCACGTTATACATTAGATCATCAGAAGTTATTCATCTTATAACTAAAGGTTTATATCCTTTACCATCCTCTCTCCATCCCCTCAGTCCCTTTTAACCACTGTTCTGCTCTCTGTTTCTATTAGTTTTTTTAGATTCCACATGTAAGTGATACCATGCGATATTTATCTTTCTATGTTGGACTTATTTCTTAACGATCTTATTTCAGAAATGCTATTACTACTTACTTTATCAAAAGTTTTGAAAACAATGTAATTACTCCAACATTTTTCTTTTTTTAAGTTGTTTTATTATAAGTCCTTTGCAATTCACATTTTATAATCAGGTGATAAATTTCTAAATCAAAAACTGCTAAGATTTTGAGATTGTCTTGAACTGTGATGTGTGAATTAACAGTTTTAGTCAGAGTTGGAAAATTTTTCAACAAATATTTCTTAAAATATTTTCTTCTATTACCTTTCTCCCTCCCCTATTTTGGAGACTCTCATTTCATGTTTATTAGACCGCTTAAATATCTTATAGCTTAGGACAACAGTTTTGATTATGGTTATAAAAAATCTTATGTCTCTTTTTAAAATTTTATTTTCTGTTCCTGTTTCTTCAGGTGCATTAAAAATATTTTATTATTCAATATTCAGTCTGTTGTCATTGCATTCCATGTATATTTTGGAAATTTAAGCATTGTATTGTAATGAGTATTGTTTTTTTAATACCTTCCTTGTCTCGCTTTATCATACTCATGCTTTCTTCTACCTTCTTGAACATCTTGTTGGCAATTATATTAGCAGTTTTATTATTATTTCTATTAATTCTATCATCTGTTATATCTCTGGCCTATTGATTTATATTTTCTGCATTATGACTTACATTTTCCTGATTTTTTGCATATCTTATAATTTTTGATGGTATGTGAAATAAATTGTTCTGATTATATGTCAAATTATAAATTTTACCTTCGTGGGTACTATATAGCTTTTTTATACCTTTAAACATTCTTGAACTTTTTTCTGGGATATAGTTATATGTACATGTTAAAATTAACACCAATATAACAATGTGAATACAGTATATATTACCAAAGGTGAGACAAGAAAGGAAGACATTTATTAGTAAACTTTATTGTAATAAATCATTCAGTAAATATAAAAATCAGAAACATAACTAGAGAGAGATTTAGGATATTTATCAGAGAGAATTAGCAAATGAAAAATTGTCAATAGCTAGAATGTCTGGGAGACTGAGGAGAGAAATGTGTAATTGATTTTATATTTTTTATTACTATCGGCTGTGCTGCATATGACTTAATAATTACAAAACAAACCCTTATTACAGCAGTATCTAAAACCCTCAACAAAATACACAACCTACATGTTCTTTGTTGTAATGACATTTGGGGTCATTAAGGAAAATATACATTTGAGTTGGTATCAGTCAGACAATTGCACGTCCACAAGTGTCAAGATAGAATAATTTCCAAAGTAAAAAGTAAGAGGAAACTGATCATAGATTTTGTGAGGTCTGAATTTCCTATAGAATGTAGGAATAATTCTCAAGAAGTTTATAGTAAATGAAATGGCTGTCCCCAATGGCTTGTGAACTTGGGAGTATGGAAACTGGAGACATTAACATTAGAATTTTAGCTATTAGGAGACTATCTGTTAAAAACCTTTGCACAAACTATGGTGAATCATATATATACTTTTACAATATAATCTTTAGGAATCAGAAGAAATGACTTCTCTTTTTGTTTCTCATACCAGGTCACTACATGATTTAGGAAAATATTTAATCTCCAGATCTGTAAAAGTAGTATGTCTAACTTGTCATCCTAGTCTAAAATGTTAGAACTATAAACACTACAAAATTGTTACCAAATATGTAGTAGGAGAGCCCAGAAAAAAAATTATTAATAGTTCTGTCCTTTATCATTAAATTATAAATTTATTTCCAGGCCTGATCTAAGTTTTTATGGATCCAGTTATAGAAAATCAATAATCCTAGAGTTAGGTATTAAAACATTTTTAAAGTGATTCAAATTAAATAACAATTGTGATCACTTATTGAGCACCTGGTAAGTACCATTACATAATAAATTCTTATTCAATTGATTGTTAATATACTATCATAGTGTAGTTTTTGTAAACATGTTTGAAATATGAGAAAAAATTAGATGTGTGAAAGTTTATGATCAAAGAGAATAGCTGTTTAGTGTATATGACATAGAAAGAATTGAAAGCATATGCTTAAACTTTATAATTTCATCCATGGATTGCAGTGAAAACAAACAAAAGGAAAACTAAAAGACTATTATTGCCCAAAGAGTCATTTGGTACTCTCTTAACTCTGCTAAGCTGCGAGGAAATTCTGTTCCCAGGAGCTCTTTTCACATATTATATGGCAGCATTTTTATTCCCTAGGAACAGCTTGAAACAAAGTGACAGCAACCCTTAAGAGAATTGCCTGCATGTTTTGCTAAATTCTTAAATGTAATGCTGCTTAGATTTTCAGACGTCCTGGGAATATTTCCAACTGTTTCTCCATATTTCTGCTTGCTTCAATCAATACTCCATTAGGCACAATAGTTTTGTAGAACTCAGCCATGAAATTTTTTGACTATATTTTCCACTCTCTTGCATCATTAAAAGACAAAGGGTCTCTTTGCACAATTTACTAGAAAAGTTGAGAAAAAATTTTGATTATAGTGAATTAAGCCAAATTTGCTAGATATTGTCTGACATTAACTTTAATGAAAAGCAGTCCTCACTATTACTACAGATGACCAAAGATTTCTTATGGGCTTAAGTTGAACTTTCTCAAAGAGAGGTTCTTGGCAAATTTACATAAATTTTAATATGGTTGGTTTGCCTGGATTACATCTAGAAAGCCAGATGAAATATTATTCAAAGTAGCTAAGTGAGAGATTTATGAAATTTGTTCTTGATTTTGTGAAAAAATAAGGCATTTGGATTTTATGTGATTCAGAAAGTTTTGAAGATAGCTAATAATTTGATTTCAAAATAATATCTCCAATATACTAAAAGTTACAAATGACCTAAGAAATAGTAATGTCATATGCAATGTTTCTTTACTAAAAATTCAAACTGGATCTTCTCAGTAAAGAGATTGAGGAAATTTACAGGACATATATAGTAGGACTTATAAAATAGAAAGTAAACAAAATGCACAGAGAATATAAGCGAGTTGTTATCTCTGAAAACTAGGCCCATATGTTTATTGCATTTGATTATTAACTTTATTTCTGAGACTTTCTCAAGTCTAGATTAAATAAAGGATACACATTCACACATAGTATTATATAGTCTGTATTTCATCTTATGCATGTTTGTATGTATAAAAGTTTCTTAATAATTGGGATGTATTTGTTATGTTAGTATTTGCTGAGCACAGTCAGATCATCACTACCTCATTTTAATTTTCACAACAAATTTGTGAACTAGATATACTCATTTTTCTTATTTTATAGGCAAGGAAATACAGCTTTAAAGAGGTTAAAGTAATTTATCCAAAGTCACACAGCATTGTATATGTCAGAAACAGGTTACAAATTCAAATGTGTCTGATTCCATAACCTGTGTATTATTTTGTCAGATGATGAGCCCTAGATCCCTGGTGGTTAATTTTGTGATGAATCAAATTTATATTAGGTTATTGAATTCCATAATAGGCTATGTTAACAACAGTTCTATTTCTGTTACTATATTTTGGGGCAAGAGGGTTTGAGACATCTAATGGTATAAATTTCAAATATTTGAATGTTGCCCTTACTATCTGATCTTGCGATGACAAATATAAAATTAATTTCTGCACATGGACGTGAAATAAATTGTATTGATTATGTAAGCCTCAGTTTCCAAATATCTAGAAAGAGGGTCATAGTAACTAAATGTATGTGTTTTCAGAAAGTTTAAAGGAGACAATATATAAATATCCTAGTGTAATTATTCACATTCTGTTGTGTTCAATAAATACTATTTCCCTTTGCTATTTCTCCCACTGTTTATGTGAGTGAATAAATCCCTATGTGAACATAGACTGGAAATGTTTAACCACAACTGACTGATTTTTCTGACCTTATTAACAGTGTTGATTTTGTCCATCATTAATTTATAATAAACGAATATTGTTCTGGGTAGAGTTAGATCAACTTATGCTGGGAACTACATTTTCTTGGACCACTTTCCTGGTATATTTCCAGATTATAGCTGGTGAAAAAGAAACCAGCATTGGTTTGGGAAAGCAGGAGAAAAATAGCAGTCATCATTATTGGAAGTTTATCATAGTCAGATACAGTAACAATCTTAGTGATTCTCATTGGATTCCAGCTTCTCCTCTTCTCCACACTGTATAAAGATATTCTCAACTTCTGAAATAGCAGTGAAAATTTTTTATTTTTATTTTTTCACATAAATATATTTTTTCTGCTAAAGGAAGTTAATTATTTGTGGGACCATATGGTAGCTTTGGTGGCATTTATTAAATACCAACTATATCTCGACATTTGCCTTGTTTAATGCCATTTTAGTTATAGACACCTACTCAAACTCATTAAATAAAAGGGAAATCTGTTGGACAGAGAGACTGAGATATCTTTTGGAGCACAGATAGAGTTGGGTTTGCTTAGTACTAACATCTCAAATTGGAAAGTAGTCAGGGAACTGGCACGGCTATCTGTTCTCCTCTGCATTTCTTGGTGAGATATTCCTTTTCTGCAGTCCTTCATTATAGATAGACTTTTTCTGTTTCTCTATATTGAAAACACTTGGTTTACATCTCTTCATTTCTGAATCTCTGATTCAAATTTCTTAAAGACTTGGCCCTCCGTCCTACAGTAATCCAGTGGCGTGGAGGATAGAATAATGGCTGTCAAGTTACTTCCCAAAAGGGAAAACTCAGAGAAAAGATATCATCGTGTCCTGTGGAGAGATGCTCCTAGGATGTCTTCCACAGCATTGTGCTAGATGGCTTAAATATTAATCTAAGCAATATTGTTAATAACCTTGCAGATTAAGCCAGCTAGGAAGCTAAAAAAAAATAGTCACTCAATGGATGACACATTTCTCTGATTTGAATCCAGTCTGTTGTAACTTTTAAGACCACTTAGAATCACTATAAAACAAATCCAGAGACATAAGGAATATGCGGAGGAATAGATTTTTTTTTTTTTTTAGATGGGAGCTAATATGAATACTGCACTCAGATATCGAGTTTGCTCTGAGAGAGAGCACAAGAGTGTGCAAAAGGAAAAACGTGTGCATATATGAACTTTCTAGAAGTTGAACCGTACATCAAATTGCTACACTTCATATGTATCATTCAACACTTATTCATAAGGACCTTAATTCATGTTTTTAAATTATTTCTTTGTAATGATGGACATTTTAAGAAAACTAATAAAGATTTATTACCAGGATAGAAAATTTTAAACTTAATTCCAAGAAACAAGAGGGAAAAGAAATGACACTGTGTTCTAGAATGGATTTTGTTTACTTTTTGCTTATTTGTACATTAGTTTTGATGGGATTGTGTGTGAATAAATGGCATCATGATAGAATTGGTCTGTAGGGCTGAGAGTTATAAGTGCATAGTCAACAAAGGATGGGGAGTGCCTGATACTTGAAAGGTTGACTTCAGGGGAAAAGGCAATTCATTATGTCTGTGTAACTTCAAGGATAACATAAATCATTCACCTCCATATTTGATTCCTTAGCCCCTATTCTGATTCCTATATAACTTGAAATATCAGGTGAAGTTTCAGATGTGACAGGAAGTAAGGGGAGGGAAAAATATGTAATTAATTTTTAAATTAGTATAAGGATGCTGTGTATGTGATTAGGAAGGAATTCATGATAGTGCTATTTGAAATGTATTTGTATGTCCTGAAATACTTAGTATATTTAAGTAGTCATGATTATCTACAACAGTAAAACAATGCAGTTTTATGATTTAAAGTTTTAAGAATCATTCAGCTAGTCATGACCTTAGACTATCAAGTTCAACCTATTTCTAGTTGCAAATGAAGGTAAAGTTCGTGAAACAAATCAGCCAGTCTACAGGGTAGATGCTCTCTTGAAATAATAATGTCAGAACATGAATTTACTGAAATAAAGTAAAACTTTCTTCAGTAAGATGATGGGATTTTCTTGAATGTACTTCATGCATTCCTCCTATTATACTTGATGAGAGGTTAGGGAGGACTTTAGAAAATAATAAATATTTGAGATATAAGAGTTGCTTTGTTTTAGACAAAAATAAGCACAGCCAGAGTGAAGGACCTTTTTTTTTTCAAAAGTTGACCCTTATGCCCCAAACTCCACCAAGTTCCACTAGCTCTCAACTCCCATCTGAGGAGTCCAAGACACTGATAGACAAACACTATTTTAATAGCAATAATGGGCAAAGATGAAGACTAAGACATGGAGACAGAGACTGAGACCTGAGGAAGGGTTAGAGAATCCTGCAGTACAAAGGGTTGAAGGTAGAATTCCAGCAAGACAAAAAAAATTAGGGTGACCAGTTCATCTTGGTTAGCCTGGGATTGAAGCTTTAGCTGGTACTGGGGCTTTCAGTGCTAACAGAAAATTTTGGGGCAAATCAGGGTTATTGGTTACCCTAGAATAGAGAGATAGAGAAAGAGTTAAACATGTAAAAGGTTCATTGAAATCCTAAATGGTTTTGACTGGGGTCTTCTCCATGCTCACTTGCATTCTTATGCAATAAGGCCCAGTCTGTTATGTTTAGGAGCTAAAAATTGAGATGAGGGACACAATTACTTCTACCCCAGATTCTAAAACATACATTTATTGTGTAGAGCTTTGATAAATTAAATCAAAACCTTTAGTAACTATCTCTTTAATCTTTTTAGAGGTTCCCTCACTATGCATTTGCATTGGGAAAACGTGTGTGCACATGTGATAATTATACAATTTTAAATATGTTTTATGATTTATGTAGCATTACAAAAGTCTCTTCACTCCATATCTTTATATAAATATTCATCTTATGGGTATGTAAACATCAATGGTATTAATATTCCAATTCAATATGAATTTGCATTTTAGTTATATGAGGTCTTCTTTTTTAATGATAGAAAATCATTAATAAACATCTTTTTGTAACATAACATGTTGTGTTTGTTGATTTATAACCTCAGAATAAATTTCTGGGGTCAGATCACAAGGTCTTTAGACATATATGTCTTTATAAGCATTGTGAACTTTTACCTCGTTACTTTTACATTTATACCAATTTGAATGCTAATGATACTAAATTATGTTTCAGTTTTACTGAAACTATGTTAGAAATGTATTTTAATTACTTTTTCTAATTATTATGCTAGTATAAAAATTGTAATTAAGGATTACTTTAATAAATATTTCTTTAGTTATTCACAAGGGTGAATATTTTTCCATGTGTATGTTTACTCTTTCCATTTTTTTTTTGTATGAATTGTCTCTTTGATTTATATAACTTTTACAATTACACTCCTATATGTGGACATTTACATTTAGGCATTTTCTTCTTTTGGGAGTTATAAATTGCTTGCAAGGCTAAAAGAGGGAAAAAAAAAGTTTTATTTGGCATTTCCATTTGCAATGCTGTTACATCCATTAGGATGAATGACACATCATGTCATAGTGAGTGATATTTGATAGATGACTGGGATAGTTGGAGAACAGAATTCCTTAGATCATGTTTAGAGCTTCAAACAATGCCAGATGCTCTTTTCCTAAAGCTGCCTTATTGAGTGAATTTGAAATGGCTAACGGGCAAAATAAAATTAAAGAGAAAAAGTATGATAAATGGGTATTTAGAAGGCAATGTCAAGGATATAAACAGGTAACCTTTCCCTTGAAACTGTGTTTTTAAAGACAGACTATAACTCTTCTAAACTACATAATGTAAATAGCATAAAAGTTAGCTTTAAAATGTAATTGATTACACTGTTTACAGGAAAACATAAATCAGGAGACAAGCAAAACAAGGTGGGACATAGAAAAAGAAGCAGAATATGTAATTATGGCATGAGAATGATGAAGAGAGATCCCGAGTTCTTAAGGAAATCATAAGCCACTCTTTCACCTTTCAATTGTTTTTCTAGATAGTGTCGGTTAAAGTGATTAACACTATATGGAATTGAATAATAGCGTGCCTTGGCTAGGAGTTCTCATGAATAGGCTATAGTCTGCAGTATAATTTTATTCGGACATAATTAAGCACCCTCTCTCTTGCTTGTAATGGAAGACAATGGATAAATGCTGAAGAAAGGTTCAGAAGCACTGGAAAGTTCTCCCACAGTTGTCGTCCGCTTTGATAAAACAGCCCCTGCAAAATCTGATTCCTACATGGAGGCTGACTTACGCTACTTGGGACTTTAGGACCATCTCCTCCTGTGCTGTATTTGCCATCCATCTAACACAGATAAGGGTATTTATTCCTTCTGTCGCTAGGCCTGTCAAAATAGTGCCTTTAATACTTTTGCTGGGGGCGGGGGTGAGGGGGAGGTAAAGACAGTTCTGAGTATAAATGGTGGTATGTCCTGGAATTTTTTTTTGCTTGTGATGATTTTTGAGGCAACATGGAGACATGTTGTGAGAATTCGGTTGAACTTCCAGATGATCTAGACTTTCAGTGTACCAGGCTCAAACTCCAAACGTACCTCCATCCCAGGTGGTATGGATCCTGACAAATGAATATTTCTGGGTCTCATTTTTTCCCCCACATACACAATTTAGACAAAATGCTGTGTGACATCATTGGGAAAATTCAAAATAGTTCTCTTTTAGAAATATTCTGATAAAAAAGAATAACAAAAACAAACACACTTACCCCTGGGATAAAAGTAGCCCTTTAAACGTAGTATTTCCTTTTCTTTTATTTATATTTTAGCTGACGGTAATTTAGTTGATCAGCATTTAATGTCAATATATTTCATTTGCTCTCACTATTTTTCTATGTTTTCTGGATAATTTCAGAAATGTCCAATAGACTTAGACTATGCAAATATCCTACATTTGGAATGCTGGCCAGTGATTCTAACAATCTGAACAATGGGCCAGTCTGCTGAAGGCCAAACCTGGTTAAATATAATGCAGAGACTGACAGTATATATTTATGCTTATGTGTATATGCCCTCAAATAAACATAGTCAGAAAATGAGTTCACCAAATACACATCCAGTACCATATCTGATTTTCTCTTTGTAACACTGATTCATAAAAAAAGTCCTATCCTTTTTTTTTTTAAGTATTCTTTAAAAAGACCTTTTAATGGCTATAGAATGTTGCATGTTTGAATGTATTAAATCCTTAGTAATTCCTTTATTGAAAGACATTTTAATTACCCTGGATTTCATAATTAAAATTTGGAGGAAGATAATCTTTAAGAAATTGCATTTCTTTTGTTTCTTTAGGATAGATTTGTAGAAGGAACATGATTATTGCTACAAATAGAAATGTGTTAAATTATAAGGATAGACATTGCCAAATTACCTTATAATGAACTATATTTTAAATGCAGCAGCCACAAAGATAGTTATAAAAGGTAAATAACATTTTTAAATTTTCTAGCTCTAATCTCTCAGTGGATTTCCATTGCTCTCAATAAAATGTACAATCTTAAACATCATCCAGGATGCTGTGCAATCTGGCTTTTACTCAGGACCCTAACCTTATCTCAAACTATACTCCTACCTCTTCATTCTTCTCCAGCCACCCTGGATTACACTTGGTTTCACAACAAATCAAGGCATTTCTTGCCTCAGGTCACTGTACTTGTTCTTGCCTGGATATTACACTCTTATCTTGATCTCTCCCTTCAGATCTCAATTTAAATATCACTGCTATAAGACTATCCTAAACCACCTTCCCTAAAGGTAACTTTATCTAATTGCTCTTTATTTCATCAGAGTTTGCTTTGTAGCTCTTACACCAGTAGAAAATAGATTCCATTAGAACAGGTACAATCTAGGCACAATGTGGAGCATATTGCAGGTACTCACTGCTTTTCAAATAGATATTGACCGTTAAGGATAGTTACAAGTTAGCTGTCATATGTGCTGCAGCTATTTCCTCTATCATTTACTTTTATTACTGTTTCTTATTTTATACAGATGTTTTATATATTTGTATATTCAAATATTGCAGTTATTCACTTACCATTTTCAATTCAATCATTGTGCATGCGAAGTCCTAGACTACCTAAAATGAGTCACTGATGATATTTTCTTCCAAATGCTTATGACTTCAATTTTTACATAAAACTATTTTATCATTCTAAAATTTATTTTGACATGCGGTATGAGGTAGTGACTAATTTTCTATAGGTAACAATTTTGGGAATATTCTTATTGTTAAATGATTCATACACTCTCTGTTGGTTTGAAATGTGTGGAAGACAGAATACCATCCCCACCCCAAATGTCCA
This sequence comes from Pteropus medius, assembly GCF_902729225.1. NCBI lineage: Eukaryota > Metazoa > Chordata > Mammalia > Chiroptera > Pteropodidae > Pteropus > Pteropus medius. Next base: position 4,542,978 of record NW_024340696.1, read on the forward strand.
TGTCCTTATCCTCAAAAGCTATGACTATTATCTTACCTTACAAAAGGGACTTTGCATCTGCGATTATGTTAGGGGTATTGACATGAGATTATCTTGAATTGTTTGATGGAACTAACATGATCACAAGAGTTCTTAGAAGACAGAGGCAGGAGAGTCAGAGTCAAAGAAGGAGGTGTGATAATAGATGCAGAGATCAGAGAGATTTAAAAATGGTTTGCTGATGCTGGCTTTGAGAATTGAGGATGGGGCCATGAGCAGAAAAATGTAGGTGACCTCTAAAACTAAAAAATGCAAGTAAACAGATTCTTGGAGTAGGCAATGCAGACCTGTTGACACCTTGAATTTAGCCCTGACTCATTTAAGACTTCTGATTTCAATAATTTTTTTTTCCTAGTAAATTTGTATTATTTTAAGTCACTAAGTTTATGGTTTTTTGTCACAGCATCACTATAAAATATAAAATAGTTATTTAAATATCTTTTGTTCTAATATATAATATAAGCGTAATTATCTATTGTCTATCTATCTATCTATCATCTATCTATGATCTTTCTCCTTGGGAAGAATGTATAAATGAGGTCTTCTGCAGACTTTTAATTTTTTGTGACTTCTTAGAGAAATAATACCTTTTTTAGTTATTGTAAATGTAAAATATTGACATGTAGAAAAGCATTAATAGATATATACATATACACACATACACATATACATGTATATGAATATGAATAAAGATTTTCCTAATGAAACTCCATTTTTACTTGGGATGGCCTTGTGCCCAATTGAAAGCATATATTTTCTATTCATCCTTGATAATAAGCATAATCTAGACTATGGAATGGAAAGAGTTTCCAGGATAGCTGTGGATTTCCTGAAAAACTGAGATGGACTCAGCTGGCAATACTTTTAGCCTTTATGCCTCCGTCTAGAACAGAAATGGGATTTCTCCCACAGAGTTTCAGTCATTTTGTGTATGAAGCAGAGACCTTGTAAAATGGCAGAGCCTTGTTTGTTTAAGATCTTATAATCTGAGTATGAGTAGGTTCAGCTAAAGCCAATCCTAGCAGTTTAGGATTGCTCCCCCAATCCTCCAACATTCTCTTAACTTCCAGGCCTTTTTTAAAAAAATAAAATGTTTTGTTTTTTTTCTGGATAAACTTTCACAACAAATCATTTTTTTATTTCCAAAACTATTTCACTGGCATTTTGTCGAGAATTGTAGTAAACCAAACAATAAATGAATTTGAGGATACTTGATCAATTTACAGTGTCTGGTCTCTGCATCTAGAATCACATATGATATACTTATTCATTTATTCATATATTTTATTTTCTGCTCTCAGGATAATTATTTTATTTCTTCTCACGAGAGTCCTTAGATTAGTGGTTTACCAGTTCTCCAATGATATTGATTTTGATTGAACTGGTGGAAAAGAAGGGCTTAGTATGATGATCATTTAAAAATGTTGTGTACCAAGGAAACCAAAATGAATAAACTATAAATTATTCATACTAAGGGAAATCATTATCATCAAAAATTAAACATTAAAAATAGATATATATTTTTATGTATAAGTAGGAATCAAATGATGATATGAAAGACAGTTATGTTCCCTATACGTAATAGTCACACAGTCATTCAAAACAAATATTTAAGAAAAAATTCATAATGCTTTGGCTATAATATTATGTGGCCAGTTTTGAACGATGAGATTGATAACTTCTGTTGTGCTGGGGATTGTAATGAAAAAAAGTTGGTATATAAGTAAACAGAGTCAAATTTATTTAATGCTAAATATAAAATCTGAATATTTTCTTGCTCTTCAAACTAATTACTTGGCTGATAAAGGCTTGTACGGTGGCACCTTGGGTCTTGAACATCTTTTGTACTTTTATATGAAAATGTGGTCCCGCTTTTTTTTTAATTTCAAAATTGTTCAAGATGTGACCATGCAGTTTCTAAAATGTTGTGTGTTAGTCTTAGCCCATCAATAATCAATTTTTTGACTGGTTCAGCCCTGCGGTTTTTATTATGACTATAAGACTTCAGCAATAACCATCAGGAAACTTCGGGAAAAAAATTGTTTATTACTCACAGGTCTTAGAAAGCACATGGCACACCTGGGGCCACACATTGAGGTCATGGATAGAGACAGAGGGCATGAGCCTGGGGTTCTGCTTTTATCGGGGACAAAAGAGGAGGCTTAGCATTTTGCAAGATCACTCTTTATTGATAAATTTAAAACATATGAGCAGGAATTTAAAGTACTGGAAGAGAAAAAAACAAGGGATCCAAAAGGTCAGTTATAAAAATCAATAAAGATCTCTAAAATAAATGAGCCTGAAGTGGGGTGGTGGCACCTGGCCTGGCTCTTTATCTACTTGTGTGACAGGCCATGTGTTTATTGAGATAGACATCTTTGAAGTGGATGCCTCTACAATCAAAGCTTAAGTCAGGCACTTGTATTACAAAAAAAGAGAAAACCCAACTGTAAAGCCTTATACTACACCAAACTGAATTTATTTCCTATAAGTGGGAACTCAAACAGCATGAAAAGGAGCCACATTGCAAAGGCTTGGGTTTCACACATAATGCATTAGTTTAGCAGAGGAGCACAGCATATTCTGTGTAATCGTCTTTTGAAACCATCCTATACTGACTTTCATTCTTCTCTATATCAAAAAACAGACTCTTTTTATCAGTATGTAAACACTGGCTGAAAAGTTCCAGTAAAGCTCAAACAAAGTATATTATTTAGACCCTTTTTCATTGACTTTTCTCTTATTTTCTTAGCATAAGAGCTGTAAACACTGGTATAATGTCACACATTTTAAAATTCAAATAAAAATATTCTTTGTTTATTTAGAGCAATCTCTAATATTTTTAGAGTACTTTTCTAAACATTAATGTATGCATTATCTTGTTTCTAATTATAACAAAAAACTATGCAAAATGAAAAAAATCTATCTTCTGATTCCATTTTTAAACATAAAACTGAGAATTAGTTTTCACAGAATATGAAGTTCAGAGCACTACATAATGAGATTCTCTAGGGAAAGGCCCTCTACAACTTGCAACTACTAATTCGGACACTGGTTACAAACCAGTATACTGTACAAAGCAACATATATACATAAGTTAGTTCTCCAAAAAATGTTCTGGAAAAGCACATTAATATCCTTCTTCCACAAAAAAAGAGGCTAAGAAAAAGCTTATGACAGATGTAAGAACAATACTCCTGTAATTTTTTTCCATTAATAATAAAATGGAAGAGGTTGCCCAGAGAGACTGCTCAGAGGGATAAGCAAAATCTATCAACTCGTAATCCAGATCTGTTTATTAGTTGGGGATGATCACTTCCGTCTATATCTCAGTGGGAAAAATGTGGGCTGGATTTTAGGAATGAAGAACATGGGTCTCATTTGGTTAAAAAATAATAATTCAGTACTGTAGCAAACCAAGCATGAATTTCTTTTCCAAGAAAAATAACAGATGAGGTGTTCTCTAACATGAGTAACTAGCATAAATCACAAGATGTTGTTGGATAGTTAGGTAGGTATGAGCAATGGGGGAACAAAAGAATGAAAGCCCAACCCAAAGACCTCTTTTAAGACCTTTCCCAAACTTCCATTTTATAGTTATAAATTGCATAATAAGTCACAAAGAAGTAAGAAGCCATAAAATAGCAGCTGGTGTAATCCAACCACAAGTGCATGCACAATCAATCCTACACTAACCTCCCCGTGACCTAGCCTCATTATACAGTTATTACAATATCATGCTTATGCCCGGAAGTTCATGAATTAATTATAACAGACAGAACTCTGGGTAACCACATGTGCAGTAGGCAAAGGGTTATATAACAGTCAAATATCAATCAAAATGAGTTCGTGACAATCATTTAGCACCACTCTTGTAACCTCTCTTCACGGCCCTAATATAATACAGAACTCCCCACTTCTGCTGTTACAGCCCTCTTTGCTGTAACCTGTCCCTCCCTTGGAGTGTACTTTAATCATATCTTTTGTTTCTGCAGGGTTACAGCCCTCTTGGGTATGACCCGCTTCTTCCTTAAAATGTGCTTTCATAAATCGTACTTTTTCTAAATCTTTCTGATCTGTTATTCTTTACTGAGTTAGTGGGGAAGAATGGAGGACCCCAGGGCAGTGGCAAATTTCACATTGCCCTATGCAGTGACAATGTTTAAGCCTGATTTTAATCTAAGAATAACAGCAAATGACAACTTTATGTTTTATGTTAATGGTCAATTGTAAGCATATCATTCTCTCAAGTATGGAAATTGTCTGTGTAGAATATATTTTAGGTACTTAATATATATTGTGCATTATATATTACATTGTTTTCCCTCTGAAGAATACAGATTTATTCACAGAAGGATTGGTAATATCTTTCACAGGACTACATGTCTCAGTTTCTAGTACAAAAGGGAAAATATGGGAAACAGTGACACTTACCTATTCCAGTCAACAAATCTTATCTTGCAGACCTATTCTTAAACTTTGGTATTATCAATTACAATTGTGTTTTTGAATGATGACTCTGCCCTCTTGGCTTTTATGTTGCAAAACCTCATTCTCTCTGTGCAGTTAAAACATCTGTGCCCTTTGTTTTTAATCAACAATGAAGAATTCATTTGGGTTCACCACAATGCTGGTGACTCATGTGGTTTTCCATTCAAGGATGGGGAGATGCATATACTATGTGCTCATAACAGTATGATTTTGACCTTAATTGAATAAATCTTTAGTAGTGGATAAGGGTTATTATGATTCAAAACCCATCCCTTGAGCTCCAACCCTCAGCTACAAGGATCTCAGGAAATTTTTCAAATCATGACATACCTCCCTCATGAAAAGCCTCAAAGCCTTTCTGAAGCATTTTATCTATATAATAAATTCTAGATCAGATTGTGTTCTAGTTATTTTATCTATCTTGTTTTCATACAATTTCAGTATGCTTAGAATAACAAAATAGATGTGCAAAGAATAACAAAAATATCGAGATAAGTATATGAATGGCAAAATTCTGTAGGTAGATAGTTTATAAGGTGCTTTGATAGAAATGGAGGAAGCTGAGCAAACAAACTTAGGCAATGGCTCTGTACCCATACATTGAAAAATAGGGTACTGAGACATGTTTAAGAGAGGTTAATTAAATTCATTTGTTCATTCACTTATTTATTTATTCAACAAATGCTTTTTGTCCAATTACGAGTCATGCACTACTAAATACTGAGGATAGGTAAATAAGTCCAAGTACTATAACCTCTAACCTTATGGAATTCAGTCTAGTTGGAAAACACAGCCATTAAATTAAGAAGTCCATTAATAATAGCAATGCAATTATAACTGAGTGTTTCAGGCCAACACATTTTCAGCATGCTGTGTTGCACTTTGAAATAAAGTCATCGTGGATGGAGCTGACATAACACTGTGTATTGTGGACATTAATTGGGAGAGCTGCCCTGTGGTTTTGTAGTGTAACTATCCTGACAGAACTTACTATGCATTTCTACCTTGAACATTCATATTTCCTCATATCTCTTTTGAACAACAGAAAGGAAAAAGTGTGATATATTCCCTCAAAACAAAGAAATCAATGTCATATTCAAAAACTAGAGCTAAATTGTATACTTTATTGTTTTCACTATGGCTAACACATTTCTAGTCATTTTGTGATATTATCAAAAATTTAGCAGTAATGACTTCTTTCTCAGATTTATATTGTAATAAACTGAAGAGTCAAATATTTGAATGTATTTAATCTAACTTCAATTATTCTGAGAGTCAGAAATTTATCACAAAATTAAAATTTTATGCATGGAAGCAGATCAAGATTAGATAAATTAGTAAAACATTAAATAATAAATATTATGATTTAAAGGTGAAATTCTATCAGTGATAGAATTATAACAAAAGGGGCATTTCTAGGTGATGTGGGAATCCCCCATGTAAGGCAACATCCATTTTTAAATGAAGACGAGTAATTCATGAAACTGAGCTCTGTCTTGGAGGACCTTATTTGGAAGTCCTCATGTATAAGTGGTTGGATGTCCACAATGTCCACCAGTGAAACGTTGTCAGTAATGCTCAAATGTTTAAACTAGCCTATAACTGCTAGAGCAGAAGATCTGAACCGAAATTGAACTGCTCTTTTTCTCATTGCCAAACAGCTGTAGAGAGATGACATGCATCACCTTTAAAAATGACTGCACTTACAGTGCTATTTAGCTTTTGGTTTTCTCTTAGGAAATTATGTTACAAAGTGTATTGTGTTATGTTTTAATAAAATAGTAACTTCAATAGGAATGAAAGCAATAATGTATATCAAAAAGAGAACGGATTCCCTAAATATTAGAAATCTTTCTTTTTTTTTGCCACAATTGATGTATTAAATGGAGAAAAACAATCTGCCCTGGTAGGAGTTTCATGTTTCTCCACTACTGTAACTCCCCCTCTTCCTCCAGAAATGATAATGACTTTTCTTGAGTGCTTACTATGTGCCACATCATTTCTAAGTGTTCCACACATTGATTCATTAAATACTTATATCATCCCTAAGCTGTATGTACTACCACTGTCTCTATTTTACAGATGAGGTGACTGCATCACAGAGAGAGAAACAATTTGAGCAAAGTTGGACAACAAGTAAACCAACACAAGATTATGCACCTGTGCTTTCTGGCTCCAGTGTTTATGCTCTTTTTATATTTTTTTAATTTTTTTTTTTATTTCTAGTATACAGTACATTGGTTAGACATCTATATAGTTCATAAAATGATCCCCCCAATTGCTCCCTCCCTCCCCTGGCCCTCCACCTAACCATCATATTAATGCTAACTTCATTCCCTCTGTGTGCTCCCCATCCCCGTGACCATCAGCTACTAATTTGTACTTTTTAACCCTTCACCCCATTCTCCCAGTCCCCCAACCCGCCCCCTCTCTGTCTGTCACCAAATTGTCCTCTGTATTTGTGTCTGTTTTTGATTAGTTCTTTTTGTTCCTTAGATTCCTCATATAAGTGAAAGCATATAGTATTTATCTTTCTCTGTCTGACTTACTTCACTCAGCAAAATAACCTCTAGGTCCATCCATGTCACTGCAAATGGTCAGATTTCATTTTTTTTAATGGCTGAGTAATATTCCATTGTATATATGAACCATAACTTTTTTATTCAGTCGTCTGTTGATGGGCGTTTAGGTTGCTTTGGTATCTTGGCTATTGTACATTGTGCTGTCATGAATATTGGAGTGCATAGATCTTTATGAATTATTGTTTTGGTTTCCTTTGGGTAAATACCCAGAAGTGTAATTGCTGAATCAAAAAGTGTATCCATTTTTAACTTTTTGAGATGCCTCCAGACTGTTTTCCATAGCGGCTGTACCAATTTTGAATCCCACCATCAATGTATGAGGGTTCCCTTTTCTTTGCATTATCGCCAACACTTGTTCTTTGAATTATTGATGATAGCCATTCTGACAGGTGTCAGGTTATATGTCTTAACTATTCTTCTATACTATCTGTCTTATAGCATTCATGCCTTTGCCATGGTTCTATCCCTGCCTGAGATATTTCCCCTGTAATTTCCCCTAAGTAAAACCTAATCACATTTCAAACCAAATATGATCTCAAAGAAACCCATTTTTTTCCTACTCCTAGCTGGATAAGAAGATGCTTGTATTTGTTGTTAAAGAACTCAACATTAACAGCACTCATCACACTATATTTTAATTGCCTTTTAATCTCTCTGTCTTCCCTGCTAACTTGACATTCTTAAGGGCAGGCATATTACAACCCGAATAAATAGTTGCTGAATCTATACATGAGTGTGCAGGAATCATACGAGATAATTTGGTAAAACTGCTTTGAAAATGGTAACTGGTACATAAATATAAATTATTATTCCTCTTCACCATAATAAATGTATCCATGGCAATAAGCATCTCAGAAAAGTTTTTTTAAGGTATATACGTTTTAAAATGGCGAGCACTGTCATAAGAAACCACTGTCAAGCCTTTCTTATAAAAGCTGAAAGTATTATGTTTTTATATCAGAAGGTCTTGACAGTAATTTCTTATCCTGATTTGCTAAGATATAATTGACAGAATCATGGATAATCGTGAGTTATTCCATTGAAATCAAGAATGCTATAAGTGACTTTTAATTTTGATGTATTCAGATAAAATAAGGACACATGATATAAAATACTGGTAGTGTAGAAAATAAGCATCAAAGACCTTTTTATGGCAAAGAATGTCATGTAATATATAGCAAAAGTTAAAGAATGGTGATATACAGCCCAGCTTAATAAAACTTGTATATGTAAGGAAGGTTACCAATGGCCAATTTAGTGCTCAGATGTATGCAGTAAGATAGAAATACCTGTATAATCAGAAGTCCTCAGGGTATACAAAGAGAGCTGATAAGGCCCTGTTTCCAAAAACAGATGGATTAAAAAGTACTTCCTACTTTTTAATTACCACTGAGAATCTAGAGATCCTGAAGAGATGCTTAGCATAAGAAAAGGTGTTTTTTTTTTTAAATAAGCCAGTCTTAATAAAGATGCACCTTCTTAATAACAGAGTATCCTAAAGCAAGTATTGCACAGCTTCCTAATCTTTATTTTGAAGGTAGTTACAGCCTTCTAATCTGATTCTTATATTATCAGGTTTGAAATAGACATGCATAGTAGGCATTCTAAGCAGATTTATTGCAGCTATTGTTATTAACTTCATATAGGTGATGATGGTCCCAGTTCTTAGAAAGCCAGAGTGTCAGTTATTTCAATTTCCAAAGTAGGTAAATAAAGACTATTTTTTAGTATGAATGTGTGTGTATATGCATATATATACATATGTGTATATATGATTTATTATAAAGAATTGCTTCACACAATTATGAAGGCTGGCAAGTCCCAAGATCTGTAGGGTGAATTGGCAAGGCAGGGCCCCAGGAAAGCAAATGGTTTAGTTCCAATCTGAGTCTAAAGTCTTTAGAATCAGAAGAGCTGGTGTTCACCTCAACTCTAAAGGCAGGTAAAAAGCTGATGTCCTAGTTTGAAGAGTATCAGGAAGAAAGAATTCTTTCTTACTGGACTTAGGGTCAGTCTATGTTCTAATCAGGCCTTCAGTTGATTGGATGAGGCCCACCCACATTAGGAAGGGCTGTTTTACTCATCCTACAGATTTAAATGTTAACCTCCTTTAAAACACCCCCACAGAGTAATGTTAGATCAAATATCTGGGCATCTCATGGCCCATTCAGCTGATGCATAAAATTAACCATCAAAGTAAATTTCCTGATTTTCTTTATTACCATATTTGTTAGGTTTTAATTCATAAGAACAATAAACATATTGTAAAACAATTACTCTTAAGGCTAGTACTTATACCATCAAGAAAAATGTATATTAATTTGCGTCTTTCCGTGTGTTTATCTTTTCCTGATAATAAGATTGCCATGACACATTTCTCGTAAAAAAAAAAAAAATTAGAAGAAATTTCCAATGCTGTTATTTCAACCAACATATTTGTATGGAACATATTTATATTTATATGTATCAATCATCACAAATGCCAATTCATCTAAGAAATAGTCTTTCAGTTTTTAAATCATATGCTTTACTATATTCAGCTTCGATAATAAAAAATGACTACCATTTATTGTGCCAAAACTTGTGCGAGGCTCTCTTGCAGTGATATCTCAGATAATCATTAATATCCCCCTATTATTGTGGTTGGTAAATGAGGCTATGAGGATTCAAGTTCAGATTTATAAACTCAGAAGAGTCCTGGTTCTTTACACTACATCTTGCTCCTTTCTTAACTATAATTATCATTTCATTTTTCACTGATTATGAATTGTACATTTTATGAAACAGGATTGACTTTCCAGTATTTCTTAATCAGTTCTGTTTCTTTGTATACACTGGTGCAATCACTATGATAGTTACCTAAGACAAGATTATAATTGCTCTCAGTAGGTGATTATATCTGCAGTTATTTTATTCAGCCTTGATTCTCATTGGTAATCTTTGTATCATCAAATAGTTCACTAACAACAGAATATCAACTATTCACTAAAAAAAATAGAATCCCATTTCTTAACAATAAGCTTTAATATGGACTGGGTGAAAATAAAAGGACAGAGTTGAGATAGACTGTGGCGGATAATATGACTCTATTTGCAGCAATGTACGCTCCCACTTTAACAGGTGATTTATAATTTTAATAAGATTAGCACTTTCCCTAAAAATTGCTTGGTGCCCGTGGTGAAAATCATCCTAGTTACTGAGAGAAGTGAATTAGATAATAGATAGTAGGTCTAGAGCTATGAATGCTTTCGTTTAATTAAAGGGCCATGGTATTCAGGGTGCCACTGAGAAAGCTGAAATATGGAAATTGAAACTTTTATTATTCATTCACTATTATAGGTATCAACACAGATATCCAAGTAAGATAATTTTTCTCATTTTTATAGGGAAGATTTATTGCCTTGACGAAAATAACATAGAATGAAGAAAAGCTTTAAAGTTTCTAATGCCTGTCAAACCAAGAAGAGACAGTAAATTATCTATGATAGCAACATTGAGTGTCTAAAATTGCCTGGCACCACCCTAATTGCTGGAGATACAGAAGTGAACGAGACAGATTCCTTGAATTCACAGAGCTTATATTTTGGTGAGAAAGGTAGGAAATGAAGAAGACAACACATCTATAATTATTATGCTTCAGAGTATGATATCTGTGAAATAAAGCCACAAAACAGAAGGGGGTGTGATGAGGAAAGTACCTGTATTTTAGATTGTCAGGTCATAAGTTTCACAGGTGAGATTTGAAAATTACTTGAATGATATTAAGGAACAAAGTTATACAAAGGCCCAAAGCAGGTCTTTTAGGTCAAGACTCTGTGCTGGAAATGAGCTTGAGTTCTAGGAATTGCAAGAAAACCAGTATTGGCTAGACCAGGATGAGCAAAGGGAAGAGCGGTAGGATGTGAAGTCAGAGAAAAAGGCAGCAGTCTGATCACACCTGGCCTTGCTGGCACTTCACATGGTGTGAGCAGGGTATTGACATAATATGATTTTTGTTGTTAAAGCATTACTCCTAATATAGTGTGAAGAATAGACCTAGGTGGTAGTTAAGTGAAGTTAAAGGTAATGTGAAATGGTTGTATTTATAAAATATTTCTTTAAGGATGAAGCAACAAGTACTGTTGATGAAATGGATTAGGTAAAGAGGAAAAGAAAGGAATCAAGGTTTCTAGATTGACTACCTCATTTCATTGTGTATATCACAATGAAATAGGATAGGAAAACTAGGATAATTCTTTAAATTATTTCTTTGGTTGAGCTAACAAGTTCTATTTTAGAAAATTAATCTTACATAATTCATAGGTTTTATATACTTTCATACATTCATGTTTAACTAATTGTAATATCTTAGCATACAGAATTAAGAACCAAAGGACCGATCATTCAGACCAGTAGGACTGCTTTTTTTGCAACTTAGGTTAGCAATAAATGTGTGGAACATCACATGAGTATCTTCTTCCATGGAAATATTCCTGCTTAGAGTGCTAGACAGTCCAGACTCAACAAGCTTGAGCATAAAAGTACAAGAAACAGAATTACTTAAGTGAGTTACTAAGTGAATGATGATAGTGCCACTCGCATCTCTACTTCTTTTTTTTTTCTTTTTAAAAATTAAGTTTATTGGAGTCACATTGGTTAATACAATTATATAATTTTCAGGTGTACATTATAATTTGACATCTATATATTCTATTGTGTGTTTACCACCCAAAGTTCAGTTTCCTTCAGCTACCATATATTTGACCCCTTTACCCCATCTACCTTCTCCCTACTCCCCCACCCCCTACCCTCTGGTAACCACTAGCCCATTGTCCATGTCCATGAGTCTCTGTTTGTCCTGTTCATTTGTTGCTTTTAGGTTTATATCCCACATATAAGTGAAATCATGTGATTTTCAACTTTTTCTGTCTGGCTTATTTTGCTTAGTGCAATTATCTCAAGGTCCATCCATGTTGTTGCAAATGGCAGTATTTCATCTCTTCTTATGGCCGAGTAATATTCCATTGTATATATGTACCGCAACTTCTTTAGCCAATCATCCATCGTAGGACACTTTGGTGCTTCCATGTCCTAGCCACTGTGAATAATGCTGCTATGAACATCAGTGTGCAAGTGTCTTTTCGGATATGGGTTTTTAAGTCTTTGGGGTAAATATCCAGTAGAGGGATTGCTGGATCATATGGTAGATCAATTCTTAGTTTTTTGAGGAGCCTCCATACTGTTTTTCGTAGTGACTGTACCAATTTGCAGTCCCACCAGCAGTGTATGAAGGTTCCTTTTTCTTCGCATTCTCTCCAACATTTGTTATTACTTGTCCTGTTAATTACAGCTATTCTAACAGATGTGAGATGGTATCTTACTGGGGTTTTGATTTGCATTTCTCTATCAGTGATGTTGAGCATCTTTTCAAATATTTGTTGGCCATTCGTATGTTCTCTAGGGAGAAGTGTCTGTTCAAGTCCTCTGCCCATTTTTTGATTGGATCATTTTTTTTTGTTATTATTGAGTTGCAAGTTATTATTGAGTTCTTTATATATTTCGGATATTAGACCTTTATCGGAGGCATTTCTTGCAAATATATTTTCCCATTTGGATGATTGTCTCTTTATTTTGTTGACAATTTCTTTTGCTGAGCAGAAGCTTTTTAGTTTGATGTAGTCCCATTCATTTATTTTAGCTTTTACTTCCCTTGCTTTTGAGGTCAGATTCATAAAATCCTCTTTAAGTCCAAGGTTTTTGAGTTTAGTTCCTGTTTTCTTCTATACATTTTATTGTTTCAGGTCTTATATTCAGGTCCTTTATCCATTTTGAGTTTTAATTTTGGTGTGTGGTGATAGACACCAGTCTAGTTTCATTCTTTTGCAGGCGGCTCTCCAGTTTTCCCAGCATCATTTATTGAAGAGGCTTTGCTTTCTCTACTGTATGTTTCTGCCTTTTTTGTTGAAAATTATTCACCCATATAAATATGAGTTTACGTCTAGACTCTCAATTCTGTTCCACTGGTCCGTGTGTCTGTTTTTCTGCCAATACCATGCTGTTTTGATTACGGTCACTTTGTAGTATAATTTGAAGTCAGGCAGAATGATGCCTCCAGCCTCGTTCTTTTTTCTCAGGGTGGCTTTGGCAATTCAGGGTCTTTTGTTCTTACATACAAATCTGATGGATTTTTGTTCTATTTCTTAAAAAAAAATGCCGATGGGATTTTGATGGGGATTGCATTAAATTTGTATAATGCTTTAGGTAATGTGGTGATTTTAACTATGTTGATTCTTCCAATTCAAAAACATGGAATATCTTTCCATTTATTTGTGTCTTCTTCGATTTCTTCTAATAGGGTCTTGTAGTTTTCATTATATAGGTCCTTCACATGTTCCGTTAAATTTATTCCTAGGTATTTTATTTTTTTTTTGTTGCAATTGCAAAAGGAATTATTTTTTCTACTTCTTTTTCTGACATTTCATTATTAGAGTATAGGAACACTATGAATTTTTGAACGTTGATTTTGTATTCAGAAACTTTACTGTATTTGCATATTGTTTCTAGTAGCATTTTTGTGGAGTCTTTAGGGTTTTTATATATAAATCATGTCATCCACAAATAGTGACAGTTTGACTTCGTTTCCTATTTGGATGCCTTTTATATCTTTCTCTTGTCTGATTGCACTTGCTAGGACCTCCAATGTTCTATTGAATAAGATAGAGTGGTGATAGACAGCCTTGCCTTGTTCCTAGAGGGAAGGTTTTTAGTTTTTCACCATTAAGTATAATTTTGGCTGAGGGTCTGTCATATGTGGCCTTTATTATGTTAAGGTACTTTCCTTCTATACCAACTTTGTTAAATGTTTTGATCATAAATGGGTGCTGTATCTTGTCAAAGACTTTTTCTGCATCTCTTGATATGATTATATGATTCTTATTTTTTAATTTGTTTATGTGGTGTATCACATTAATCGATTTGCATATGTTGAACCATCTCTGTGCCCCTAGGATGAAGCCCACTTGATCGTAGTGTATAATCTTTTTAATATGTTGCTGTATTCAGTTTGCTAGTATCTTATTTAAGATTTTTGCATCTGTGTTCATGAGAGATATTGGTCTGTAGTTTTCTTTTTTTTGTGTTATCTTTACCAGGTTTTGGTATCATGTAATATTGGCCTCATAAAATGAGTTGGGAAGTATCACCTCCTCTTTGATTTTTTGGAAGAGTTTGAGGAGAGTAGATATTAAATCTTCTTTGAATGTTTGGTAGAATTCACTATTGAAGCCATCTGGACTCATACTTTTTGGTAGGTTTTTGATGATTGTTTCAATTTCCATACTGCTGATCAGTCTATTTAGATTTTCTAAATCTTCTTGATTCAATCTAGGAAGATTGTATTTTTCTAAATACTGGTTCATTTCTTCTAGGTTATTAAATTTGGTGTTTTGTATTTTTTCATAATATTCTTGTATGATCCTTTGTATTTCTATGTCAGTCGTGATTTCCCCTTTCATCCCTGATTTTGTTTATTTGTGTACTTTCTCTTTTTTCTTTAGTGAGTCTAGCCAGGGATTTGTTAATTTTATTAACCTTCTCAAAGAACCAGGTCTTTGTTGCATTTATTTTTTCTATTTTTTTCGTTGTTGTTGTTTTCTTTTCAATTTTATATATTCCTGCTCTAATTTTGATGATTTCTCTCCTTCTGCTGACTTTAGTCTTCATTTGTTCTTCCTTTTCTAGTTTTTTAGGATGAAGCATTAGGTGGTTTATTAGGGCTCAGTCTTGATTTTGGAGATAGGCCTATAATGATATGAACTTTCTTCTTATGACCGCTTTTGCCATATCCCAAAAGTTTTGATGTGTTGTACTATCCTTATCATTTGTTTCTATGTATCTCTTGATCTCTCTTTTTATTTCTTCTTTGACCCAATTATACTTCAGTAGCATGTTGTTTAATCTGCATGGTTTGTGGTTCTTCCAGATTTCTTTTTATAGTTGATCTCTTCCTCTCTACTTCTTGAGTGCCGGACATGAGTATTACAGATACAGGAGATACTGTGGTATATATTGCCTACATATTTAAGTTATGTACCGCATCCCATTGGACAGTGCTCCTATCCTGTATAGTGTTTTCTCCTAGTTGGTACTCTCAGATTTTAGAAGGCCATTTCATAGTCCCAGCAAGGCAGTTCCTCCCAAGCGATACATAAAGGCATACATAAAGGCTGTTAAGGCAACTCCAAGTACTTGAACCAGCTCATTAATTCTCAGGCAAGTACATTCATGTTTATAAATCAGCCTAATTGAATTGTTGTGCTTTGGGTTTCTTTTTTGCTTGTTTGATTTTTTTGTCCTCCTTCCAGCACCATTAGAATTCACTCTCTCATATATGTTCTTCAACATTTTCCATATTCAACTTGGCAAAGTCCTGCAACTCTTCCATCGTTAGTCTAGGTCTTATTAGATAAAGCCTTCCATTTTTGATCTGAGCTTGCTGGATCCAGCCCTCATTAAAGGCTTGGTGATAATTAGGAATGATTAGAAATGTGTCTCTTTTGGCAAAGAAAGTTTAGGGGATTTTAGAATCCAGATTTCTTAGCCTCGTCAGTATTTGTCAAAATGCCCCATTTCATTTATCAGAGTCCAACTCCTTCCCCACCATTGCTGCACTTTTAATAAGAGATCTGGCAGTGCCAAGCACTTAGTTGTTTCTGCATTCCTAAAAACCTTCCCATTCATGCCTTGGGACTACCAGATCATGTCTGTTTTTTGCCTACCTAAAATAAGAAAATTTTAAAAATTGCTGTAGAGACTTTCTGATTTTCCTCTTGTGCCTTGATTTGGCTAGTAAACAGTTTTTACTTATCCTCTCCTTTATATATATTATCTATGTTTGCTGGAAGTCACAGCCTATGCCACATTTTTCTTTAATCATCGTCTTAATAGTGACCAGGTGCCGCAGACACTTCCTTTTCAGCAACTTGCCCTCTATTCACATCACTTCCCATCTGTCCTCAGGGAGAATATTAGTAATTGTGATATCACCACAAGTCTTGGATTATCAATGGCTCAATCCATCTATTAGGAAAGATACACACGCATTCATTACATATATCATCAACCCAATTCCAGATTCTTGTGTTTAGGGTCTGTTTTCCCAAGTCAATTTCTGATGCCAATGACTATGCTAGTCAGTATCCCAACATAAAAAATAGATGCACAGTTAAAAAAGAAGATAGTATAGAGCTTAATGAAGAGACTATTTACAAAAGTGCAAATAGGCTTAGGTAGTTTGTTAAGAAAATTTTACATTACTCTCAAAAAACAGTCATAAGAATCCTAACTAATAATGTTAATATCAGTCAACCCATGCATATTTATTTATCATCTATTGTATGCGTACTACTATTATAATCAGTCTTTTAGTGCACAGAAACTATTATATACCTTACTCAAATAGGACATTTAACTGACTTTGAAAATAGTGAGGAAAAATTTTGACTTCTGAATCGGGCATTAAAATCTGTTTCATGCTATGTCCCCAAACTGAATGTCTTTGCCACCACCTTTTATGCTTCTAAAGAATATATTATTACTAAAAGGTAACAATTAATATTCTATGAGAACGATAGTCTATGATTAAGTTATTTAGGAACATCCTTGCTTAAATTTTGTCAGTCTTCCTTTTTTATATATAAATTTCTCAGAGCCTTTAATAAGTTATGGCACATAAAGGTAGCCCAGGGCACAGAGGGTAGGGAAGAATAAGAGGAGGTGTGATGGGTATATAATTTTGCTTTTTCAAACTTGACTATATAAAATTCTTATTATTCACTCATCATTTGAAGGAACTGGTACCCATTATAGATGTTTTTGAACAATATGTTTGACTTCGTAATCATTATAGATTAACTTGAATTTTCTATATTGTACCACTTATTAAATTAAATTTATATTATTAGTAATTAAAAAAAGGTTTTTTTTTTTAAAGAAAAACACTCTTTGGTAGAAAAATATAGGCAACTGAATTATCTACTAGAACACTATTGCATCTTAAGGAGAAAAAAATCTAAAAATCTGAGAGCTTCTAAAATGTATCTACAATGCCACATAATCTCACATGTATGTAAATAGCATCCTAGAAAATAAGAGATATATAGGGTAGAAAAAAGTTTTTGAAAATAATGGCTCAGCATAGATTCAAACATGAAATTGTCCTATTAAAGTGGCACTGTTGGAAGCAGGGGAGATGTTCTAATTGGTCTTTAGGTACCCTGGCAGTCAGTCCTTGGTTGGCCACAAGAGCAAGGGAGTGGTTTGAGGATTTCAAAACAGGAAAGATTGGTCAGCATTAGAGAGACCAAAGGTTTTCTGAGGCTGGCCATGTGTTGGGACAAAATAGGAATTCATGGAGTGCTTTTTAGGGTCAGCCTGTCAGCAAGGTCCTTATGGAAGAGAGGAGAGTCATGCCTGACCATTTTACAGTATGAGCCAATGGAAAGAGAGTAGTGGGATGATAAACATAATAATTCTAAAAATCAAAAGTCCTGTAATATGTCTTGGTTTTTGTATTAGCTAATGTTCTTCAGAGAAGCAGAACCGTGTGTGTGTGTGTGTGTGTGTGTGTGTGTGTGTGTGTGTGTGTGTGTGTGTGTGAGTTTATTATAAAACTATCTCATGTGATTAAGGTGGCTCATAAGTCTCAAGATCCGCAGAGTGAGCCAACATGCTAGAGTCCCAGGAAAGCCAATGATGTAGTTCTAGTCAGAAGGCTGACAGGCTGGAGACTCATGAGCCAATAATGCAGTTCGAGTCTAAAGGCATGAATAAAGCAATGTCTAATTTGAAGTCAGCCAGGCAGAAAGAATTAATTTTCTCTCACTAGGGAGTCAGCTTTTGTGTTCTATTCAGGCCTTCAGCATATTGGATGAGGCCCACCCGCTTTAGGGATAACAATCTGCTTTACTCAGTCCATCAATTTAAATGGTAATTGCATCCAAAAATATTGTCACAGTTACACCCAGAATAATGTTTGACCACGTATCTAGGTTTCTCATGGCCCAGTCAAACTGACACATAAAATTAACCATCACAGTTTTGATAATCATTAGTTGTGGGCAAACATTGCAGATATCTGGGCCTAAATTTTCTAATCTGTGTAACAAAAAAGATGGAATTAATGATCATCATGTTTTCTTCCTTCAACTTACATATTTCTACGATGTCAAAAGGATGAGATCTTGGGTAATTTGAAGAAAGCTGAGCAAAAATCACCTATAAAATTATTGTCATGTCTTCTCCCAGCTCCAGTGTTAAAACTTCATACAAATCTAGCACTATCTAGTTTTGCACAACAGTTTTACATATTTTATCCTTTCTCTCCTACACTATCAAATGAGTGAGATTTTCATAGCACAGATTACATTCTTTATTTTAGATAGGAAGAAACTAAGCCACCAGTCGGCTAGAAATTTCTTCAAATTACAAAATATGTAGTACAGACTCCACTTTCAGTTTATAGCATCTTGATCTAGCCCAGGCAGATTGCCATTTCTGTTAACTGTTCAAGACATTGAGTTCTCTCTCAGTGATCCTCCCTCATCTGGTACTTAAAAAAATAGAAAATAAACTTAAAAAGTTTTTCCTTCTTTGTTAGTTCTACTTTTATCTTTTTATTTTCTTGAACTTCTCTGTGCTAACCTACAAAGGTTGTGTTGATCTGCCAACGTAAGAAATGTCCAAACCTGTAGAGAATTTTTATAAGTTTATTTGAGCCAAACTGACAACATATGCCAGGAAGCAAGACCTCAGGTGCTCCAGAGAGAAAGTTATGCACCTTATTTTATTCATTTGAAATTAAGAAGGGAATTTAAGGAAGATTAAATTGAGACAGGAAAAAGCAAGATGGGGATTGGATTGCAGAATAGTTAACAAGATTGTGTGCTCTCCTGAGAGTGGTTACAGTTTATTTTAAAGGTGTGTTAACCTAGATGCACATTAAAAATGGATGGGGCTTGCTTAAGGCAAATATAAATCCTTTACTAAAGAAGTTCTAAAGTGTGACTACCTACCAAGACCTTTCCATTTAGGAATTTATGATCAGATCACCCTATGAGGTTACTTCCATAGAACCCCTTTTCTCATCCACATTCATTATTCTTTTATTCCTTTTCAAGCAATATTGTTGTTCTAGGTGACATGAGTACCAACAAAAATGTAATTACAGTTGACCCTTAAACAATACAGGGTTAGGAGTGCCAACCTTTGCATAGTTGAAAACCAATGTATTACTTTTGGCTCACTCAAAATTTAGCTACAGTCATCCCTTGGTATCCAATGGAGATTGGTTCCAGGATCCCTGAGGATACTGATATCCACAGATGCTTAAGTCCTTTATGTAAAATAGAGTAGAACGGAGCATACATTTGGGCCTCCACATTTGTGGAATCTGAACTGCAGATGTAAAGTACTGTTCCATTCATGATTGGTTGAAAATGCAGGTGCAAAATGGGATATTGAAGACTGACTGTATATTTATTGAAAAAAATCTAGGTATAAATGGACCTACAGTTTAATCCTGTGTTGTTCAGGGGTCCACTGTATAAATGTTTCAAATAACACATTGAAAATTTTGGACATTACCAATGTGTGTTTTCTTAATTTTTTCCTAATATTACTTAAATTTTCATGTATGTGAATAAACCTGTGGTTTTGAGAGATATCATTCCTTATTAGTGGTAGCAAAATCTTTTAAAAATCTTAATCAGGTGATAGTGCCAAGTATGTGTGATAATTTTCAGCCCAAATGGTGCCCCACTAAGGAAGACAGAGCTATTTATTCACAGTGCTCAGAGGCAGCCATCACTGAAATACCTATTCTGATCCACATCAGAACTTACAAAGCCTGCAGAAAAATTATGTGCAAATCTTCAACATGCCCAAGTTAGCCGAATTGATGGATATAATAAATTTTATAAAGAATAATAAGCTCACTAACTGAAATAAAAATGGAGAGTTTGCACCTTTGAATAACAACCCCTGGGTATATTTCTTCATTTCAGTTTAATCAGTTTTAACTACTCTAATTTTGGTCTAAGATGATCATTGCTTGTGTGTTCATGCTTGGTTATTTATGAGGTAATTAGTTTCAGTTTTGATCATATAAAGTAAGAAATGCCTCCCAAAGCTCAAATCAAAATTTGCCTTCTGCAGGTTATCTGCTTTTGAGCTTAAAGGTTTTAACCTGAAACTCTTTATTTCTCTTATATATTTTAATAACATTGTCAGCTGAAGTACTTAAGTATTATACAATTGTAAATGCTTCACAGAAAAATAACATGGGATTGACTATGAAACGCAATGATGATGATTTGAAAAGCTGCACTTTGGAATTTTGCTTTCAATCTGCCACCTGGGAACATGTCCTACATAAAAATCAATAGGACTCAAGATCCATTAATTCTCCCGATACACTTATCTCACTTAGTATCAAAATTTCCTAGTCTCAGAGTCCATCCTTGATATCAGGGGTGAGTATGAAATTCAATAATCGTAAGTCTGGCCATTTTTCATAGACGTAGTCATACACAAAATAACAGTCTCAGTAAGCGTTGCAAAGATGGCTCTCCTTGAAGAGAGGATATCATAAGAACATTTTCAAGCTATGATGCTAATATTAATGTAGTTGACAGAAAAATAAAGTATTTAAAATTATGCAAAAAGAAAGATATTCACAAGATAAAACATAAATCATTTGAAAAATGGAGAAATAATGTGGAGAGATCATTCGAAGAAAGGAAAAGTTAAGTGGACAATAACCATATTAAAAATAATGCTAACATTCAAAGATAGATAAATATCTAATATCAAGTCTGGTTTAGCAGTTGCTTTTGTAAATGTTCAGATTGATGGAACATCATGTAAATGAGTAACTAGACATTGCAAACACTGATCATGAAGGCCAGAATCTGGATATATTTAATTAGATAATTTTTGTCATTAAATTTTCATCAGCGAACATTGCTTTGAATTTACTATTGGTATTTTGTTCCTGATAATGTAATACTGAACAACCTTTATGGATTTAATCTGATATTCTTCACATTGCGAGTGCATGTATGGTAAACTTGATGTCAAAATTTGAAAGGCTACTGAATAAAAAACTAATAATAATAATACTAGTATGCCAGTTGCTCCAATTTTGACATCCATCAGTCACATACATTTTTGGAATGTCTTCATAATTTTGCACAACTATTCATTTTGATTGTCAAAAATATTGGAAAAGTTTATGTCCTTGGCTTCTGTTTTAGTCTTTCATCTGTAGCCTTTCTCATAAACTTAAGCAAAGTATGTTTCTTTATCATTTTAGATACATGTTGCATATGATAGGTTTAAGATGGTCTATAGATAGATTTTTGAGTTTGTTTTCTGGAGAATAGAAGAGACAACTGTGCTTCAAAGACCAAAAGTGATTACTGGAAAAACAAACAAACAAACAAAAAACTGAATGTTAACTAGAACTTTTTTCCAAACTCCATTTTTATGGAAAACTAAGATGATGAGAAACATGAGTAATTGATAGCATAGGGAAGGAGAATATAGATATAGTTGTTTATGGCCAAATGTATGTAGCTATCTAACTAAGAGTATATAGAGTTAGCAGAAAAAAATGTAAAAATCCATCAAAATTTATTTCCTCTTAGAAAATAAAGCTGTTGTATATTGGGAAACAGAAATTAAGTGTCATCTCCCTGCCACAATAAGCTTTTAGTAAGTATCTTCAGTTTGAATTGATTGAATCAGTAAGAAGATAGAGTCTCTTGTCTATGTATGTTAGGTTTTAGTATGAAAAAAAGGCAAATAAATATAATTTTAAATTGGCTACAACTGTTATCTTTCTGTGGAAAAAAGTATTTTCAATCATAAAGGACAATGAATAATATCCTATGAAAACAGTGTTAGTTTTTGATATTATAATATTTTATTTAAAATATGTTATAAGTTTGAAGTGGTTGCTTTTTGATTCCAAAGCACCTATGTTCAGATCAACCCTAGGGTAAGGAGTTTGTAAAAGGTCTTTCCCTTTGTCACTTTTGATTTAAGTAACTTGAATGAAAAATGAAGTAAAAGCCGGTACTAAAATTTCCAGTCCTGAGTGGAAATTGGGCATAAAAGGGGTCACAGGTGAATGACAACTGATTGCAAAAGAGATATTTTTGAACATTTGTAAAGAAGCTACTGGCTCTGAAATGCCAATGAATCATAGTCAATGTATTGACTTTAACTGGAGAAAAAATAACTAATGATTAAAACTGGAAATATTTATAATATTAGTAGGCTCATTAGGTCAGGAAAATCTATGTATAAAATGTTCTGTGTTTTCTATGAATATATCACATAAGTAAAGCCTGTCAGAACTTAGAACCAAAAAACGAGTTCTTGTCGAAAAAGCGAATGATGCTAGTGTCAGAATATACATTTCTTTAGCCTTCTATATTTAGAGAAGATGAAGCGAGAGGTAGAGCCCAATACAATCTCTGTCAAATTATTGCCTCTGCAGTTGTGGGCTCCTACTCAGAAAGGTGCCTTTACCTTTGAGGTATTATGGTTTTATATTACAATAACATTGACTCAGAGTGATGGAGGGGCACCATTTGCAGGATGGCTAATATGTCATTTACAGGCCTTGAATTTTGTCAGTTTAGAGAGCATGGTGGCAGTTTTGATCCCAGTATCTCTTGACTTGCTGATAACTGCCCTCTCCTCTCCACCAACAGCCATTGGTAACCAGGACAGGCCAAGATGCTCTCTGCTCCCGAGAATTAGCCTATGTATCCTGACAGCTCTAAATGTGGCAAGGAAACAATAGACCAGATATTACTCTGCAGTAATCTGATTTAGAAGACACTTATTGAGCATTTACTCTGCATAAAGTCCTGTGTTAATCTAAGATAAAAAGTAAAAGGACATGGTCCTGCCTTCAAGGAGCTATTTTACTGGTTTGGACGACTTAATATGTAATTAAATAAAATAAAGCCCTATATGATCAGAGTAAAATAATAATTAAGAACATAGAACTGAACTAAGAAGGTATAATTATTTGAACTTGGGTTGGGAGAATACATTTGTGGCAGCTCAGTGAGAAGGGTTTTATCTGACTATGAGATCTTGAGGAAAAATAGTTTTCCAAGAAAACAGGGAGGGAAAGGACATTGTAAGATAAGGAACCACATTTCTGAAATTATATTCAATAAACCACCAGTAGTTAGATGCTCGTTGTAAGGGACAAAAGAGAGGAAGGAATCTAGGATGATTTCTAGAATTCAGCTTTTCATCCGTATAGTGCTATATATATATCAGGATAGGATGTATAGGAAATAGAACAGTGTCCAGAAATGGGTAAAACAGTGAACATTGTTTAGGTTTAAACAAGCAATAACAAAAAAATGGAAATGAGTTGGACCAGTCATAGCACAGACAAGGCAAAAGCCAGATGTCACACCAAAATTAAGCAATTTACTGAGAATTTATATTAAAGACATTATTATCAAAGGTATGTGAAAGATAGCATTGTACCATGACTGCTCCTGTGGGTGATGGAGGGAGCAGTTAGCTGCATGAGGATTCGTTATGTATGGAGAGGGATGATTATCTTTGGCTACAGAAATGCAGTTTCCTGGGAAAACCTACAGGGAAGGAAACCATGGAAATAAATATCCTGACCTCATTATTTTCTCTTGGTTGTATCTATTATAATACATCTCCATTGGCTAAACCAAACCAAAATAGAAGCCTATGAGTACTTAATGTAGTCCACCCTGGGCATCAAGCAGAGCAGAAGAGGATAAGAGTTTCATCCGAAGAGGCAAAGGTCCAGGGTTCCTGTCCAGGGCTAAGCTACCGGTATTAGGTTTAATGCTTACATTGAAAGCTGGTGAAAATTGTCCAGTAAACTACTTTTTCCTCTGAAAACTTATAAACAACAAACATTTTAGAGATAGTTTATGTATACATATTATAAAAATATCATCATACATGTGAATGTGTTTTATCTAATTATCATAATAGCAAAACCAATTGCTAGAAATTCTTGAAGTATTTCATGGGCTCAACTGAAGGATCTATTCATTCTATTCCAAAAGACAATTGTTGGGTTCATTCAATTTGTTCCAAATTATAAGGTATCTGATTTTCTATAAACATACTATTTTCTGTGACTTAGGTAAACAGCAGTCATTATTGATATAGTTCTAAGTTTTAGAGTGGTATGAAAGAAAATGACAAGATAATATTATGAAATGATATCTTTAGTAATAATCTCAGGTAAATAACAAATACCTGCTATGGATATCAAAACCTGTATGAAAATTACACTCAAATCTTGTCACTCAGTGCCATGAGCACCTCTGTGACTTATGATGCTGTGAGGAAGTAAAGTAATTGTTGACCAGAACATATGGTCTAGAGAGCCTTTGTGATAAAAATACAATTTCCTAAGATATTTATATCTTAAGAACAAATATTTAAAAAGCTCTTCTCACTATGAACATAAATTTGATGGGCCACTAAAGAATTTTGCCTTTTTTTTTTAATCTAAATTATGGTAATTGCCATAAGTTACACATATTATCTAATGAAGTTGATTTGATTAGAAGTTGCAAAAACAAGGAACTGTATGTGGTCCATAGTATAAGCAATTACTAAGAAGTTTAGTTTTTTATATTGTTAATAAAAAATATTTCTTATGAATAAACAGGACATAAAATAAATATCATTTTATTTATTTTTAATATTTAAATTATTTTTGAGCCTTAAAGTATACAAGTGTTGGACCATGGGTCATGGTCTAGAGAGGGCATAGAGAAGAGGAATTTAACTTTCTAGATATAAAGACGGTGAAGCTTTTAGAATTATCACAGAATGGCTAACTTCCCAAACTTCTCTGGAGTTCTGGTTATATAATATGTATGAAAAGTTAGTATTTGAAAGGAATTACTAGATTTTTGTCATCATAGACAAATTCAATAATAAAGCTGGTAATTCTAGAATATGAGAATAAACTATATGATGCAAAGGGTGTTTATTGACCTGAGAGTCAAGAGATATAATTTCATTTCTGCAAATATCACATTGTTTGAACTTGAAAATGTTAAAAATTTCTCTGCATTTCAGATCTGCCATTTGTTAATTTGAAACTGGAGAGTGGATGTTAATTAAATGATCTATAATTTTCAATATCATAGCTCTTGAAATCTGTGTGTAGCTTTGTGTCATGTTCAAATTTTACACCAAGTATATAGATTTTCTTTTTTAACTCAAAAGTCTGTTTTACTGATTTCTTAATTTGGAAACAAAGTCCAAATTAAAAGCTATAAAATTGGATACAAAGTCCAAATTAAAAACATTTCGTTCTTCAAGAAAATATTTTATTTTAGTATAAATTTTTAAAAATCCAATAAATTCAGTAGAGACTAAAAAGACAATAGTAGAGACCAATAAAAGTAAGAGCTAATTCTTTGAAAAGATAAACAAAATTGACAAACCTGTAGTTAGACTCACCAATAAAAAAAGAAATGACTCAAAATCAGAAATGAAAAAGTAGATATTACAAATGATACCACAGAAATACAAAGGATCATAGGAAACTACTATGAACAATTATATTCCGACAAATTGTACAGCCTAGAAGAAATGAAGAAATTCCTAGAAACATACAGTCTCTCAAGATGGAGTCATGAAGAAGGAAATCTGAACAGACCAATTACTAGTAAGACTGAATAACTAATAAAAAAAATCTCCAAACAAACTAAATTCCAGGTCCAGATGGCATCACTGGTAAATTCAACCAACCATTCAAAGAAGAATTAATACCAACCCTTCTCAGATTTTTCCAAAAAATGGAAGAAGAGGAAACTTTTAAACTTCTTAATGAGGCCAGCATTACCTAGATTCAAAAACCTGACAAGTATGCCACAAGAAAAGAGGATTTCAGGCCAATATCCCTAATAAACACAGATGCAAAAATCCTTAACAAAATATTAGCAAACAGAATTCAGTATATTAAAAGGATCATGCACCATGATCAAGTTGGATTTAATCCAGGGATGCAAGGCTGGTTCAAGATCTGCAAATGAATCAATGAGATACACCACATTAACAAAATGAAAGATAAAATCATATGGTCATCTCAATAGGTGCAGAAAAAGCATTTGACAAAATTCAACATCCATTTATGTTACTACAAAGTCTCAACAAAATGGATATAGAGAGAAAGTACATCAACATAATAAAAGCCATATATGACAAGCTCACAGATAACATCATGCTCAAAGATGAATGCTTTTCCTCTAAGATCAGGAACAAGACAAAAATGCCCAGTCAGTCACTTTTATTCAACATAATATTGTTAGTCCTAGCCAAGAAAAAGAAATAAAAGATATCCAAATGGAAAGGAAGAAGTAAAATTGTCACTACTTGCAGATGACGTGATATTATATATATGGAAAACCCTCAAGAAGCCATAAAAAATCTTTTTGGTATGTTGTGTCTCATTTAATAATCCAGGCTTTTATTATTCTGAAAGTAAATATTGAATATTTGGCTATATATAGTGGATTTTTCCACAGTAGCATCAATAACAATATTAATAAAATTAAAAAAAACATTAATAATGAACATAATTTATACTTATAAACTATTCAGACTGGTCAGATTCATTTATGTGAAGTAAGAAGCACTTTAGTGATTTGGTAGCGGTCTCTCTTGCCTTACTTGGCCTATTCTTAAAATTGCAGTAATGGTCTCAGTTGAGCTCATGCAGATTCAGGTTTTTCTTTCTTTTCTTCTTCTTCTTTTTTTTGTTATAAATTGACATTGAAAAAGCCAGATTACTATTTTGAGGCCATTTACTAAATACATGTGATAATTTGCATTGTTATTCAACAAATATTTATTCATTTTCTCTGCCATTGTGGCCAGAATTTACATCCGCACTTCATTGATATTGGCCTTGGGTCATGACTTGTTTCAGCCATGGAAATCTTAGTGAAACTGAGAGAAACTGGGACACAGAATGTGCTTTGCTTTGAAGTTCTAATATGCCAGGAAAAGAAAATGTCTTAGTTATTTTCAGCCAAGTTTCGAGCATGAGACATATTCAAAGTCCTAAACTCAACCTGCAGCCTGAAACATAACAATCTCAATAACACTTTGTTGTGGCCTGTATAGAATAGACCAAACCAAGTATGCTCTCAAAGGCTGTTTATTAGCCGGCAGCTGTCCTGTACAAAGGAGCAGCCCCGAAATGCCAAGATACAAGGTTTTTAAGCCCTAAATCCCATTCTTCATTCTATCTTAAACACAAAGGTCTATTTCTCTCCTATTCATTACTTGTCAACCCACTGGTCAGGTGTGCAAGCGGGGAGTACAGAAGCAGAAAGCTGCTTGTTAGAATGTTATGTTCCTATGGGTGATTGCCTATGTTCCCATGGGCAATAGCCAGTATTCTTATGGGCGATGGCCGAACAGTAATTTTCAGCTTATATACAATTGATTATTTTTCAAGCCACGCAAGCAAGCAGGGTTACACAGGCTAAAATTGGCAGTTAGCATATGAGCTCATTGTTACAAGTTTCATGATTAACAGAATGCGGTTAGGGGTTCCAGAAACTAGGCCTAAGGTATAAACTTCCTTTGTCCAGTTTCGGGTTTTAATTATCCTTTAACCCTTTCACATTTCAGCAGGCTATCACAACTTCAGCTAACCCAGAGATCCATGAGCAAAAAATACATGTATATTGTCACTGAGACTTTTGTTCATTTTTTATAGAAAGCTGACAGGTACGCACTGTTAATTTTTATCTCATTCAGTTTAATAGGTTACCAAACAATTCTATTTTGGGGACTTATTTCATCAAAGTTCTCCTATCTGGATTAGACATTTCTGTTAGTGCTTTATCTTATAGATTAGCTCAAATCCAATGAGATTGTAACTGCAAAGCTATAACACTCATTGACATGTGGAAGACCTTTTAATCAAAACGAGACCACAAGGCAAGTTTAATAAGATTACTTTTTATCATTTTAATGTGCTGAAGATCTAAGAAGCAAGATAGCCTTATAACTCTTCAAAGAAATTTCTGGTTTGATTGAAATTAAGTCCTGGATTGCTGGTCACCTGATATCCTGCAGGGCATCAGTCAGCATCTCAATACAGCCATACATGTAATATACCAAAACAAATTATTTTGTTTTGTTTTGTTTGATATCAGTCAATTTCTTTCCTTCAATCTTTATCTAATTGATCTATGAGCATAAATTCATTCTAAAGAGCTAGGAGTACAAACTAACTAATAGCACCTCCTTTTATTAGATTGATATCACTCTTCTTTATAGTATAGTATTGTTAATCATTGCTATTTACTGAAATTATTTCCAAATGTCAAATCAATGTAATTCTAGAACCAAGACTACTTACAAGTTTTCCAGCTTAATTTTTATGTATATGTTAAGCACACATTGATTGCCTATCAGATTGTATTTACCTTCACCATAAGGAAACTATAAGATTAAGTTGGAGCTACATAAAACAGAAACCAACAAACAGAAATACTCTGCATAATTTGATCAGAATGTCAAGGAATTATTGCAGAGCTGTCAACTGCCAAATTGTTTGCAGAAATAGACACTTATTTTTTTTTTCTTCCTATGAAGACTAATATAAGTTTGAAAACTTGAAGGGGCACTTTTTAAAATTCTAAAGTCTCATTTTACCCAATGGAACATTTTTCTAGTACTAAAAACTTAGTCTTATTCTTGAACAAATATTTTACCTCAGGAAATAATAGTGAATTAGATGAACATTGAAGAAGACCTATGAAAATATTCTCACCTTTTTAACCTTCCTATTTTTTTAATCTAAAAAAGTCTTATAAAATATGTTAATAAATACCAAGTCAGAAATTCTTGCACACCTCATCCCTTGTTTTTTGGCCCTCACTGCCCCATTTCATCTGCTTTAATACAATTAAATGTATTGAGATCCAGCTAAGGCTCCGTAGTGTGTTGGATTCAGGATAAATCCATGAACGTGTGCAAGCCTCTATCTACTTCCATGGTCTTCAAAGTCTGGCAGAAAAGGTTACAAAAACTGCCAGCTCCAGTAAATGAGGAAATTTCTGTAATAGAGAAAGGATCACAGAGTAATCTTGAAAAAGAATCTTCTTTGCTAGAAAGAGTCTAATAGGACTTCTTTGAGGTTCAGGGACCTAAATTGAGCAGGATTTTATGAGCCAAAAAAAAAAAAAAAAAAGGAAACCCTAATTGTCAAGACAGAAGTATATTCACTGATAAAAACAGCAAGGTTTTAGAAATGAGAGGGATTTAGTCCTATGGGATCACAGTACAATACATAAAACTGAGAATCTACTTGGATATAAAGGATACAAGTTGATGAGAGCTTTATTCTGGCTAAAGGTTTTGGATAACTTGCTTTGCCTCTGGAAAGTGCTGAGTGAAGAAATGATATTAGGTCACTAAAAGTCAAAAGAAATGTTTAGCTTTATTTGTAATGATATAGTATTCACATATTACTCCTGTAATATTTTCCAAATGATGATTAAAATAAACAATGCTGGCAGCAAGTATATGAAAATTTTTAAGACAGTTGATTTTGAAGTTAAAAATATGGGCAATTTTTATGATCTTTTAAAAAACATTTAAAATATTTTTCAAGTTTTTAATTTTAAAAACAATCAAAAACAGAAGACAAATTATAAAATTGGACATTTGGATGATTAGTTAATAAAATTAGAAAAAGAAATATAAAAATAATAATTCGAGTAAGAGGTGTTAAGATTCTGTACGAAGGCAGTGGTCCTGAAGAAGACCTAGTTTACAGCTCACTTCTGTATTATACCAGAAGATGAAAAGGGGAAAGAGGTGGAGTAGAAGGAAGGGGAGGCAAAGAAGAAAAGGAAGAAGCAATAGCCTTTTATAAATGAATCCTGTCTATCACTATGAGTTTAAGGTTTCCTTTCATAAAAGGAGACATATTTTTGCCTTAATATTTGTAATTTTTTTGTTACTGTCAGAAAAGAAAAATATTATAAAACCCAATGAGTCAAATATGATAACTACAAATTATTTTCTGAATTTTTGCAAGTAGACTTCTAAATTGGTAAAGCTGATGTTTAGAAGACTTAAAATTAAGTTCTAAGAGAAATCTATCCAGTCTTTTAAGGCATATGATAAGGATAAGGATGTTGTTGGCCTTAATTAATCAGGAAATAAAGAAAAATATATAGTTACAATTGTGACTCACATTAATTCAGGCTTGAGTATTATACTTTATATCTCTTGTCTTATGTGAACCCTTTGAAACCTTACAAGATATAAATTTTTTGTATGTTATTATTTAATTTCAAATATTTAAAAACAGCTATGGCTCAGCCTCCCAACTTTCAACCTCTTTTTAACTCATCATTTTGTGGGAACTGGAAAAATATGATAGGCCGTGAATGGATAACAAGTCAGCTGGTTTTGTTTTTCTTTTACCCAGATCAAAATGAAGCATGTGGAGTAAGTTCAAATCGTGGTTTCTAGCAATAACTAAATACCAGAGGAACATCATTCAGCATCAAGTTCAAGAGTCTAAGAATAAAGACAAGGGATCAGGAGCTAAGGATAGGTTGATAAATTAGAGCTCAAAGCAGGATGAGGTGACTGGATTTATTTTAAACGATATGTTATAAATATAGCAAAAATAGTGAAGGTTTGTTTTTATTTTTGTGGTGGTGGTTGTTATTGTTTTGGTTTTAACTAGGTGATGGGTATATGAAATTAATATGTCATCCTGATTTTATAAACACAGAAACTGACAGTCAGACTGGTGTGGTATCCAATTTCATTCCACAAGTCCATCCCTGTAAAATTCAGGGTTTTAATTCAAAGTAAGTTTTTCTGATTTCCATGGTTGTAACTTATGATAATATATATAACCCTGAGAAATGTTAAGACCTTTTGGAAGTGTGAATATTATGTGATTAGTTTTGATTTTTAAAAGGATCCTGCTGGCATAGTTTATAGGTAGAAAAAAAAATAGCTATATACCTCATTTCCTGCCTAAACAATCTTAGTCTTCTTTTATGTTTATATTATGCTTCCTGATTCTTTGAATACCTTATTACTCTTCATTATTCACTATCCAATCTGCCAATAGCTTGGATTCTAGAATTTTTATATAAACGTGGAAAGCTGTCAAGGCTATCCATTCTATATATTATAGGTCTATGATTGTTAAATGGCAATGTGTATACTGACTTATTCATGATTTTTTAAATATATTTTACATACTTGGATGAATTCCATAGTAAACATTTTGTAACATTTATTTAAATGAGGACAGAGTTAAAATTTTACTCTCAAAAGTGATTTGAAAATGAAATAGAAAGAGCAAAATTAACATATTGCTGAAGGCATATTTATTTTTCAAGATTGAGTTACCTGGTAAAACCAAAAGCATTAATGGTTCCATGGAATATTGGTTTATAAATAAATTTGCTTCCATAGAAAAAGACAACATGCAAAATTTATTAAACTTCTTCAAAAAGGTGGAAAGATGATGAGATTGAAAGGAAGGACTAACACTTTTTGCATGTCCTCTATATGCCAGGAATGCTGAGGTGACTT
Organism: Pteropus medius; assembly: GCF_902729225.1. Classification (NCBI taxonomy): domain Eukaryota; kingdom Metazoa; phylum Chordata; class Mammalia; order Chiroptera; family Pteropodidae; genus Pteropus; species Pteropus medius. Next base: position 4,574,759 of record NW_024340696.1, read on the forward strand.
AAATTCTTTATTTTATTTAATCTTTGCAATGACCATTGTAGAAAATGATTTTTAGTCACATAAATGAAGAAATTAAAGCTCTGTAACACTGCTTAGGGTCGCACAATTATGGAATGGAAGTCACCCAGATAGGTCGTGGCAAAAATCAGATTTAAACCTAAGGTAGCGAGACTCTGAAACGTATAATTTTTCCAATCTTAGAAATTTTCATTTGTTCATGAAAGACTTGTGAGGTAACTATCGTATCACTAATATCAATCTATATGCTATGAGGGATACAAACACTAATATAGTTTTAAATTAATCCTTTTGTCAAAAAGGTGATTTAATCAGAAAGCACGATATTGGTATAACAACCGCTGATTATGAAATACAAACTCAGCCAAGTCCCACATGCTTAGGAGATTTAATCAACATGAGCTGAAATCATTGTTTAGGGCTTTATGGTAAATTTTCAATGAAGAAAGGAATTAGGAGCATTCATAATTAAAAATAATGCAAATATGCAATCATCGCTAGTATTGGAAAAGAGTGCTATACTAACCTATAAAGAACATAAGATCGATTTTCCATGTAATTGTTAAAACACGATTATATTATTTGTTATAATCCTTAGTTTCTATATCTGCCACATAGAGATTTTGAAACTTCACAGGATTGTTGTCAGAATTACATAGGAAAATGTATGGGAAAGGAAGAAGTGGACTGCTATCTGAAATTCAATAGTCACCAGAAGGCATATTATGTTAGAATATGAAATTCTAGCCACATTTAAAATAAAAAATAGTTAATGGAGATTATTAAAAGTTTTACAAAAAGAAAAGATATATGCTCTTGAATTTTAAAATCTTTTAATTTTTATGATCTATCAGTCATTAAAATGTTTGTTTACATAGCTCATTGATATTCTAGGAAAAAAACCTACCTCTTAAATAAGGTCTTGAAAAAAACTGACATCCATACTCACCCAAAAGATATTCAAAAACAAAACAAGATAGAATAAGCACATTTCAAAGTAAAAAGAGACGTGTTTCAAGTAGATATAATGTACATCAAAAACTTGAAAATTTTAACTAGATTATATTCTTTGGGAAGTGAAATTGGATACCATATACAAAGCATGATGTAAATTTTATATTTAAATATATATTCACATATATCTGTAGTACATAATATAATTAAATGTATATAGAATCGATAAAATCCATAAAAATATGTATATGCATATATTAGCATATATGTGTATAAATTGATATATATGTATGATATGGATATATGGATATGTATGTTTTCTACATGTGAGCATGATATAAATTTTATATTTGAATATATTTTATATTAAATGTGGAACACATTCGTATATCCATATCTATGCATACATACAATTTATATACATTTATATATATTTATATATATGTATACACACATTTAATTTTCAAAAGAAGCTTTTGAGATATTTGTATTTGTTTTTTAAATGAGACAACCTAGGCATAGAGAGATTAAATTGTTAAATTACTTGCCTGATGTAAAAGTAGGATGTAACCCCGACAACTGGACTCTAGCCAGGGTCCTAGCACTTAGCTAATATAGTAAAATTTAGAGTACAGGCATAGTAGAATATCTCATAGTCCCTGTAAGAGCAAACTTTTTTTTCTATACAGAATATTTTGTATGATTTTAGCCAAAAATTAACAAAATATGTGATTTGTGTGGTATCTATGATATAGAGTAAAAAAATACTTTATAGAGAAAGATTGCCTAAGTGTAAGATCTTAAGTTTTAAGTTTTACCACTTATTGACTGAACATTGGGGTGATTTGCTGAACAAGAGCTAAGATTTATTGAGATTTTACCATTTGCAAAATTCCACATAAAGTGGCTTTATCTCTGTAATACTATATAACACATGTAAAAAAATTCTGAGGTTGACAGTATTGTTATTTTCATTTCTTCATTGGGAAATTGAAAAGCAGAGAGCGTAAGAGCTTCCAGCAGTCACCTGAGGGAGTAGAGAGATCAGGATTTTAACTTTACTCCAGAAACCCAGCTTGTAGCTACTCTGACGTACTGTTTCTTATCTTCGCTTATCAACCCATTTCTCTCATCTGCTAAATGAAGATAAGAGCCTCTACATGTATGATTATATGATCAATGAATGGACTTAAGAGACTATGCCCTAATAGTGTGGCATGAGAGATCCCGGAAGGTAAAAGCTCTACATAGAAATCCACATTCTTGCCTTTCTCCAGTTCTGCTTAACTGTCATTTCTTGAATTAAAGTGATCATTGTAATAGCACAGAGAAAGACTTTGGTATGGCAGGGTTGCTTTGTGCAGAACATTGCTATGGGACACCAATGGCTTTGTCTGAATTTGCTAGAAACCAGATTGAGGACTAGCCACACTGTTGAGAAGTTAACCAACTGAAAAAGTCACATTTTTCTATCTTCTGTATTTGTCTCTCTATTTAGAAAGCTGCACTCTAGTCTTGAAGAATAAATGGAATAAATAATTTTATTAATGGAATTATTTAAGTATATTATGTTAAACTCATAAATATTTTAAAAAGTAAAACAGTTTAGTTGCATTAACTGATTTGAACTAATTTGAATCAAAAAGAAAACTAAGGAATACGTTGTGCAAAGTGAGTATTTTTTCATCCAAAATATTTGCTAGGATGTGTCTAAATATTAATGTTGAGATCATGTGCCAATGAATAGGTAAGGATAACTTATCAATCATTGAAAAGTGTTAATAATTGCAGATACATCTACTTATTGAAATAATTAGAAATAGTTACTAGAAAGTGTCCTTTTCAGTTTTGGTTCTAATTTTCAATTAGGAAAAAATATACATATATATTACCCTTTTAAATCAGGTAAACATTGCAATTATTTTTAAGAGAGAACATATACAGTTAAGAATATTCATACTACCTTCTCTGAACTTTAAATTTTATAAAGTTGCCACATGCAAGTATCAGATGAAATCAAACTGTATTATTACTATTTTATCCAATTTGAAGAGGGCTTTTTACTAGCTAGTAACACTATTTTTGTTAAAAGGCAGTCTGTTATAGAGGTTTAGTGCATAGGCTCCGGAAACATCTTTAGAATGGGGACGATGATCATAATTATAACCACCTCTTAGAATAACTGTTTTGGCATAGAGTAAACATTCTAAAATGGTAGCTGCTGTAAACCTGAAATTATTCTTGACACCTTTGGTTTTTTTCCCACTCTTCATAGTGATTCCACTAACACATATTGTCAACTACAGTTTTTTCTTTTTAATTTATTGGAGTGACATTGGTTAATAAAATGATACAGATTTCAAGTGCACAGTTCGATAATACATCATATGTATATTATGTAGTGTTTTACCACCCAAAGTTAAGTTTCCTTATGTCACCTTCCATTTGACTCCTTTTCCCTTATAACCCTCCCCCCTCCCCACTTTCCCTCTGGTAACCACTAAACTGTTGTCTGTGTCCACGAGTCTCTGTTTGTCTTGTTTGTTTGTTGCCTTCAGTTTTATATTCCACATATGAGTGAAATCAATTGGTTGTCAACTTTTTCTGACTGACTTATTTCATTTAGCATGATAATCTCAGGAGCCATCCTCATTGTCACACATGGCAGCATTTCATCTTTTCTTATGGCTGAGTAATATTCCATCGTATATATGTAGCACATATACAGTTTTAAATATATATTTTATCACCGAATCCATCTCACTACAGCCATTACTAATACCATGACTAATCCACCATTATTCTTCACCTTCATTACTGCATTAACCTTCTAATTAGTCTCCCTGCTGCTACTCTTAGCAGTAAAGCCTATTTCCACGCAGTAATCATAATGGTAGTTAAATATATAAATCAGATTATGTGACTTTCCTACTCAAACTAATTCCCTTACCAAAAAAAACTACAAGAAAAATTCAAAATTTTCATGTACAACAGCCCAGTATGATTTTCCCCTTGCTCAGTTCTTTCAGACTCACTGACCTTCACACATTTCCAGCACATTCTCTCTCCACAGACTTTGCCTGTAGGGCTCATCCCCTAATGCTTATTTGCTCACTTCCTTCTAGTCTTTGCTCAGGAAATACCTCTTGAGAACCCTTCTGTGACTCCCTTTTACATGATATCTCCTTACCCAGTTCTCTTTTTTCTTTGAAGGGTTAATCAGTACTGATGTTTCACTACATATTTGTCTGCTGACCATCTTCCACACCAGGATACACACTCCATGAAGCTAAAATGGTTGCTATGATAACCAATGTTTTACTTATGCCTAGAGATATTCTTGACAAATAGTGGACTATGTACCTGTGTTGAATGAATGTATGGTCATAAGCCAGACACTGTGCCAAGTGCTTTGAATACATATGTCATTTATTCTTCAAAACATCCCTGAAACTATGTAACATTCATCTCATTTTTCACATCTTAAAAAACTGAGTCAGGAAGGTCAAATTCTCTGGACGCACCCCACACATCACTGTAAGTCAGTCTGTAAATCCAGTAATATGTTAATGATTTCAGAGTGCCCATTATTTCCATCTTGCTATGCTCCTTATTTCATCTTTCTGAATCAGAAGTCAGGCAAATTGTGCTTTTATCTCTGCAGCAAGCCATTATTATGACACCATAGGTCAGTGAAAGATCTCCATTAAGCACAGTCTATAAATTTGCAAGAATCTCTTCTTCCATTAAAATAATATTAAGGTACTGTTTGTTTTTGATAATATATTTTCATCTATCTTATTAACTCTACCAAAATATGCAATAAGAATACTTTATTTTTAAAATTGTGTGCAAATTTTGTGCCTGAGTACTTCATATTTCTTTGTGACTTCATGAACCTCAAGACTGACTCAGTACCTCAGGGCACTTCTTAAGATGGAATTGAGAGTTTGCTCTAATATACCCTCTTGAAACCTTGGAATCCTGTCCCACTTAATAGAAAGCTACTGTTTTCTTCTACTTTAGTTCTTGTGATTATACTTCATGAAACTGTTTAACTGTTCTCAAATAAAATCATGACACAGACCAATGCCTTTTTTATCAATAGCTGATTGCTTGGCACTAAAACTCATTTTTAAAAATACCCAAATCCTTATTTCTCCTTTATTGAATGAGCATCTTTGATTTAAGAAAACATTTATGGTAATTTGAGAAATGCAGATGTAGATTGATAAACAAGTTATATTTTTCCTAGGAGATGAGTTGTAAAACTAATGTAAATGTTTCATAGGACTTGTGCATCTAAATAAATAACTTTTCCATTATGTTTGACATTTGTGATAAACTGGCTAACTTAAACGTTTCCACTGGAAGTATAATTTTTAAATACCCAGCATGTATAAGATTGCTTTGTATAATTTCTGAAAACTGTTTTGAGAAGCTCAGGAAGCAGAAACTCAATATTATGGAAATATGAATCACCTATGTACATGGTGTGTGCTAGCAAGGTCAAATGATAGTTTTCTAAGTAAGTGATCATTAAATTTTGAGGAAATGTATTTGCATGTAGAATCAATTTGATTGATTATAGAATCCCGAGCAGTTGTATTTCTGAACGTTACATGTGAGAAATTATACAAAACAAATTCTGAAAAAATTTACTAGAATGAATAAAATGAGCAATCTTTATATTTGGAATCAAAAGACATATTGTTTGAAGGGGATAAAAATCACTGTAATTAAATGACAATCAGTGAAATGTCTTTTTAGACTTGTCTCTGATTATTCTCTTCAAAACACACCAAAATACACTGACCCCTGGATTCAGGCTAGATATACCCTTGACCTCTTTTTTTTACTAACTGATTGTGGGAGTTTAGCCAAATCTGCAAATTTTGGCAAATTTACTTGACAGGATAAAATTAGAATTTTAGGTTCTTTATCTCTAAGCTCCTGTCAAAATCAAAACTGAATCTGAAACTAAGTGGAATAAAGGATCCAGAGTTTTGTATCAAAGTATTTTAAATAACTGAAGTGCTCTTGTTTGATACAGTATTAAGAATTCTCTAAACCAGGATTATGCAGAGAGCTGTTGAAACATGCATTCCTTCCAGTATCAATCCAAAAATTTCTATTTCAGTAAGTTTGAGATGGGGCAATGGAATATGTAATTTTCAGCATGCCCTCCACAAACTTTTGATCAACTAAAATTAGAAACCACTAATCTAATTTAAACTCTATTTACTAGTTATGAGAAAACTAAAGCTCAAAAGATTTACCTATTGTCTCAATATTTTAATATCATTTTGCATCAGTCTTTAGGAAGTAAAAAAAAAAGAGACTATTTGCTTGCTTGGATATTTTATACCATGAATTGTGAAGAAGCTGAAAATCTGATGGTGATGCTGGTGTGGAGAGGGAGTAAGGAGTTTTACATCTTGTCTGTAAGAATAATCAGAGGTTGAAAGAAGATTTCAACAAAAGCCAGAACAAATCTTTAGGTGACAATATGTGAAGAATACTCAGGATTCTAAACATATAAGCCAGCATTGTGGTTACTAAGCTTGAGTTATATGTTAGAAAGTTTTCATGTTTTATAAGCATTAAATATCATTTTTAACAGGCTGAATGCTATGTAATTTTTTTGTGTATAAATTTTAATTTATAAGATTTAATAATCACAGAAAGCTCACCAAGTCCAGGTGATTTGATGAGTTAGGAAGTGAAGTTAGCCGGTTTAGTAAACCATTTAGTTTGAACTTAAAGAAAATGGCAGATCTGGGAAAATAAACAGCTAGAAAGCATTCTTTCACATTTAGAGGAATGTAGATTGCCCTGAAAATTTGCTTCAAAAACTCCAATATAGTATTTTTTTTTTTTAAGGCTTTGCGCCTCATTGGGATCTTAACCACATTTAACTCATAGATTGTTCTTTTGCTCCTGTATAAATTCATAAGCACCATGAAATGAGGGAAGAAGAGTCCTCACCAAATCCACAGGCAAAAATGCAAATTTAAAAAATGGAAACTGTGTGATGCTTAACTATACATCAGACAGAGTTTAGGCTGCAGGTCCCAGAGGACTGCTCGTATGTCCTGTTAAATATATTTTCATTCAGAAACAATCACAAAAGAAAATGTACTATAATGAAGTTTAGAAAACAGAACACTAATTTCTTCAGTGATTGAGATCATGTAGAATACTGCAAATTCCTTTTGTTCATGCTCATGTTACATTTTTCCTATACATTTTGAAATACCTTAATTCCTCCCACAGTAATTATTTTAAAAAGTAAAATACAATAGATTTTATAATGTTCAAATGGATGATATAATTTCGTTAATGACCTTAGTGAGCAAAAGAATATATACATTTTAAATTTCTGAAAAAGCAATGGTGACTTTACCCTTCTTTTTACAAGGGAGAGAAATGAGGTTCAGAGAAGTCAAATGACAAGCTAGTTCTCAGAAATTTGAGTCTGAAATTCACCTAGGTAACTACTGATCTAGAGATCAGTTTTTATAGATAGTTAACTATGAGTTGATCCTGAGGGTGGTGTTTAGGAAAAGTGTGAGTCATTACAGAAAAACAGTTGTGGGATTGAGCAAGGACTCATTTTTGTAACAAAAGCTGAAGCTCAAATTTCACGTGGTTGATATCCTAGGTTTTCAGGATTGGTTCGAGTTTATGTCTAGTGACGTCACTTCCTGTGCTATTTTGCATTTTTGGTCTTTTTTCTTTTTTTCATATCTCAACAAACCATCACCATTAGTAGTTGCATTATAACTGAATGGGCTTGGCGGATCTTTATTTTACACTTGTAGACTTGCCAAGGTCTCATCTACAGTGTGAGAACATGTGTAGCAAACAGAATTCTTTAGCACAGCATTAAAACTGAAAGAAAATCATCAATGCATCCTTTTTCTAGCACATATTTCTACATGAAAATAATTTAAAGCATCTCTTTTAAGGAGGTTGCTCTCTGATAAAACAAAATACATTCTGATCAAGAAGCTAAGGATGCATAACTCCTTCCAAAGCAGAGAAGACAAGTTTGCAGGAGTGCAATGTTTATGTGACTGCACTTGCAGGCTACTTAGTTCATAAATGTTAAAACCTGCAAGAGGCATCATTCAGTGAACCACAGTCAAGGGAAAAATATAAGAAATTTTATTATTATATTATGTGTTTGTAAAATATGTGTGATACAAAAAGTTTAGCAGGCCTTCCATGGAGCAGTTAGTGTCTCGATTCTTGGTACTCAGCATGCTGTTCTCAGACTACTTCCATAGGCTTTACCTTGTTGCAAATGCAAAATCTCACCTTAAATATATATACAGCTTTTTGTATATCAATTTTACTTCCATAAAATGGCTCCAAAAAAGAAAAAAAACAATAACAAAGGAAAGCAGAATCACAGGTCTAACACCAGACCTATTGCATTTTATCAGTATCCCTTGGTGATTTATACTTTCATTCAAGTCTGAGAAATGCAAGTATAAACCTTCATACTAGAGATTTCGTGATTTATTGAATGGCAAATGGACAATTGCATGTAGTATTTGTGTTCTTATTTTGCAATCAACCCATTTGACAGTAATTAGCCAAAAAAAATTTCATGTTTAATGGATGGCTTTTCATTAATTGTAAATAGTTTTTCATGAATGGTAAATCAGAAATAGTTTTTCATTTCTCAAGCAAGTTGATAATAAAAGTGTAACTCACAAAATACTCATGTAGGCTGAACTTCTACTGAAGGAGTTATAATGGCATCACTGATTACATGCAACAGTAGTCAAAATCTGTTGAAGAATAATGGATATTTATGTCAAAAGTTACTAGTTTTTTTCAGAAGACTATGCCCAAAGAAAATAATTAAAGACAAGGAATTTGAAGAAAGTACAGTTGTATATCACTCTGTGAAGTAGAATTTTCATTGAATACTTGCTGGAAGTTAATTTTACTCATGCTATTTCTGATTGTGAAACCTGTGTTGGTAGAGTGTTTATGTATACATTTATGAAAATATAGCAATTGTTTTTATGATGACATTAGCACAAGAGGTTTGCAAAAACTTATTTGATGGCTGCTTTATATCATCATCATATACTTCAAATGAAAAAAAACAAGATTTAATTTTTTAAATCTAATAAATTTAAAATAATGCTTTGAAAAGTTTGCTTTGTAAAAGATGAAGTACCTGGCGTAGTGAATTCTATTGAATAGAAATTTAAAAGTTTAACATTTAAATTAAAAAAATAAGTGAATTTTGGTGCAGCAGAGGGTCACTTAAAAGTAATGCTCTTAATAAACTAACAGGAGAGAAATATACTTAAATTTATTTGTGGAGGACAGATAATCTAAAATTTTATTCAAATGCACTGAGATAATCTGCTTTATAAATAGAAGCAATCTCATATGTCAGACATGTAACATTTGAATGTGAATTCTTTATATTTATGAGTAAACCATAAATTTGGGGGGCAAATTTGATGTTTTAAAAGTTAGCATGGCAGTTTGCAATTTTTTCTTTTTTTGCATTTCATCATCACTATAATTTTAAAAATTGTTCTGTCTTTAAAAATGATTCTTATGTCAAATTTAAGTGCTTGATGGTAAATAGGTTATTTTAAGCTAGTCGCACTTTATTCAAAATCAGTTAGAAACCTTTAACCAAACAGAAAATAATAGAGCACCAAAAACTTTGTTTTTGAAGCTTTAATAATTTCCTGTCATTGAACAATATAATAGCTTATAAACAAAAATTGATTAAAATATAATCCCTTCAAAATCAAAGAAGGAATTGAACTGATTAAATGGTGAGAGCTCCAAAGAGAACAAGATCTAGACTGAAATTCTATTATTCCATGTTGGAATGTTTTGACTTGAGAAAATACTATTTCGAGGAGACTTTTAATTGGTTAAATTTGTTGTCTGAACTGAAATAGAATGAAGAATGAATACCTGCAATTTTGTAGTACCCGAATTCTACAAAACACTTAAATTATGAATATAGTTAGCAAATAGTTATAGATTATTTACTGAAGAAAATATTTTGAAGGGGATGTAAATAGTAGTACTTGTGAAAATATTTGAGCTAAATATTTATATGCTCGAGCATAAAATATATGGTTGAAAATTTCTTTTTAGCAGACTATGCTATGTTTTTACCACTTTCATTAGTATCCATAGAGTATATTCTCAGTTAAAAATATCATTTACTATAAATTCTTCTAGTAATCATGGATTAACTTGCCTCAGACTTTTTCCAAAGACTAATTTGAAAAGCTGGAAAAATACAAAAAAAAACAAACTTTGTTTTATTGTTGTTGTTGTTTTGGTATTGGAGAGCCTCAAGACAGCCATGTTTAATAAAAAGGTAGAACACAGAAGGAAAAAGTTCATTGAAGTAAAAACCAATATTTTGCATTGCCTTCATTCTCCAGCCATTTGTTAATTTGTCAGTGCTATGGAGCTGAGACTCTACAAAATCAATCGAGAAAAGACAATTGGAATATTGGGACCGTGAGCAGAGCCTGTCCTTTCATGAACCTGTTGGGAATCAATTTGGAATATAGAGCTAGCTACCAAGAAACCCGTAGCTGAGAGACAAAGATGTTGAATGGAAGAGGAGCCCACTGAAGTAAGCCCAATGTTTGCTCTACTTTTCTCAAAAGGAACTTTCCAGTAAGTGGCTTATATGTAAGAGGCTGGGAAGTAGATCTGAAAGCTTCAACTAGGAGAAACCAAAGCAATAGGCATTTTCTCTGAGCTTGAGTTGATGGCAATTAGAGTTTGTGTGTTATGAAGAAAGGCCTGTAGTAAATATTACAGTCTTCCAGTTAAGAACTGTAATGGCTATATTCTGAGAATAAATGAGAACAAGATACAGAGCACTTCTCTCAGAGATTGGGAGCATTAATAAAGCTACATTTACATATGAATTAAGGTAATATGTCCTAAGTCAAACTTTCTGTCACGAAGCACAGATAATTGACTCTGTGGGAAAGTAAGAATATCTTTATCTTCAGGTATCTCTTCAGATCGATAAGAAATTATTTTCAGGTTTGCCAGAAAACAAGAAAAAAAGATAATTAAAAAAACACACATAGATAATAGAAGCAGATAAAAAGTGAAATTGCCAAACATGGACTTCTGAATAACTATGATTAATATGTTCGCAAATAAATCTTGGTCCAATAGCTGTGTTTTGGTTAAGAAATCATTAAATCTATAGTTCATTTTAGAGTGAATTGATATTATTTAAAAAGATTTGTGTTTTGTATCTAAGGCCATGATATGTTTTTCCATTTATAGATATTCGATATTATTGAAACTAAATTCTATTTTATTTGATGATCATTACTAGCTTTAAAATTACAATTGATGTTGTAATGACAACTGTTTATTATTTGGTTTTTATATTGACTTTGTATTCTATGACTTTGCCAAATTTAGGTTACAGGATAAATAGCTTTTCTGTTGATTCTTAAAAATATTCTATAAACAAGAACAAGTCCTCTGCAAATTCAATAAATCTTTAGATTGATTTTTATTTTTTTTTTCAATTTGAGTGCATTGTATTTATTTTTCTTCCTGTATTGTACTGGCAACAAAATTCAATACAATGATTTAAGAAAACATGATAAGACAACTTCCTAGTTTTGTTCTTTTTCTTATAATTTGGTTAATTATTTTTAGATATCCATAATCAGATTTAAGAAGTTTATTTTCATAATTTGTTGAACGTTCATTTTGTGAATTGGTGTTAAATTTTATCAAATGTTTTTACACCTAGCAAGAGATCTATTATTTTGATATATTAATCAGGAGGGTCATATATCTCTACCTTAATCTATTAATATAATGATTTCCACTAATTGTTCTTCAAATGTAAAAATAACATTGCATTTCAGGGGTAGATGTGTTATGGTCATGCTATAGTATCCTTTTTATATATTTATAGTTTTAATTTGCTAAAACTTTAAAAAAATATTTAGCTTGCATTCATGAGGGATATTGATATGCAGTTTTCTTTGAATGCCTTTGTCCAATTTTTGTATTTAGGTAATGGTAATTACATAAAATGAGGTGGAGATTATTCAGTCTGCTTTATTTTCTGAGAGATATTATAAGAATTATGTACTTTATTCATAAAACATTTCATAAATTTACCATTGAAGCCATTTCAGTCTAGAATTTGTTTTATGAGAAAGTTTTAAATTATAAATTAAATGTGTGTAATAGATATAGGTGAATTTAGATATCTACTTCTTCTTTGAATTGTTTGGAATTTCTCTCATTTAATAATTTTTCCACTGTATTTAATTTGTCACATTTGTCATAACATTCCCTTATTACCTTTTTAGTTTCTCTAGAATCTATGTTGATATTTTCTTCTCTTTTGGGAACTCCAAAAAAGGTGTGTATTAGGTCAGGCAACTTTTTTCCTTTATAGCCTTTTTATGCTTAAATTTGGATAGTTTCTATTGCTATGTTTTGATGTCACTGACCATTTTTTTCTATAATATTTGTTCTGCAGCTAAGCTCATGCAGTTGATTTTTTATTTGATGAATTATATTTTTCAGCTTTGAAATTTTTTATATATATTTTACTTATCTCTTACTTTTTATTTATCTCTTATTTTTTATATATATTTTATTTATCTCTTATTTTTACTACTTCTTTATGACATTTTTGGGATAGTCTTCTATTTTTCAGTGACTTTACCCGAAATTCTACCACATCTGTCATCCTGACATATCTTTCTCTATTTTTTCTCTTGGCTATTGTTATATTTTCATATTTCTTCACATGTCTAGTAATAGTGATTGCATGTTAGATATTATGAATTTTATATACATTCACTTTTTATATTTCAAATGAATGTTAAAAATGTTGTGAATTAGAGCTATCCTAAGTATATTCAAAGATTCAAGTCCAGTTACATTTCTGGTGATTCAGAGGTCAGATATTCTTTTATCGCAGTGAGAATATACATAAACAGTGCACAGAGAACTTACGCAATAGTAATGCCCCAAATATTTCAATTTTAACTGGAGTCATTTATTTTTTTCCCCTGAAATTTCCTATACATGGGTATTACTGCAGCATTTTACCAATAGCAATCGACAAATTACGACAGGGGAATATATTTTAAAAAGACAATATCAGTGGCCAAAATTTTTGAAAAATACTACAGTCAGCATCTCCTCCTTAGAGATTCACAATGCACTATTTCATATTGCAGATTGTGAGAAGTGTTGCTTTAAAGAAGCAACTTGATGAATTTTATTCTCTCAGAGTGACAAATTTTAGAGTCCCTTATGTTAGCCATTCAAAAAAATGGCATTACATTCTCCAGCAGAATGCAGGGCATGAAATGTGAACCTTTTAATAATGCCAAGTGAACTCTGATACACAAAGGCAGATTGAATTATTGATGAGGGTTATATATCACTCTCTGAAATGAAGAAGTTCACTTAGCATTATGGTATTTATCTCTTACACTGCACTTAATGAAACTGAGCAAGTCATGTATAAGAAAGCCTTTATTACTATTGGAGAAAACTTTTTTTATTATTGAGCAGTCATTGGACATTTGCACATGAACTATGTTTGAAAATAAAAAAATTAGGAACACTAGGACTTTTCACTGAAAAATATGGAATTCAATAAACCTCATTACAGCATGGACCTTTTTTTTTTCCTTTTCACCCCAAGCATCTTCTCTACAAACCACACTCTTCAGTGTCTATAACCTTAACTTAACAGCTATTGAACATCCATCATGTCCCAGATACTATATAATTTTATTTGATACTAATGAAAAACCATAGAGCATTCTTTATAATTTTCCTTTTACTGTTGGAAACTAGACTGAAAGAGATTAAAGAACTTGACCAAATTCAAACATGAGATAACAATGGCAGGACCTGGGATCTAATTCCAAAGCCTGCTGTATTAGTCAGCTAAAGCTGCCATAACAAAATACTGTGTACTGGGTGGCTTAAACAACAGATTTATTTTATCACAGTTCTGAAGGGTAGAAATCTTAGATTAAGATCTAGCAGAATTGCCTTCTGGTGAAAGCTTTCTTTCTGCTTTGCAGCTAGCCAGCCACCATCTCACTGTGTGCTCACATTGCTCACATTGCTTTTCTTTGGTATGTGTGTGTGTGGAAAGAAAGATCTCTCCCTTCTTTTTAAGTCTCCAATCACGTTGGTTTGGACCCCACTCTTATGACATCATTTAATTTTAATTACCTCCTAAAAACCCTATCTCCAAATATAATCACATCATGGGTTAGGGCTTCAACATATGAGTTAGAGGGGAACACAGTTGAGTCCATAGCACCAACCTTACCATTTGGGAGTTTTTCTATTCTGTTCCACTAATAAACAGTAAAGATGAAAGGGCCCAAATTTGCATTACCTAGAACATTGTTCCTGAGCCAGTTTAATTTCCATTTTTCCTTCTAATTGATCACTTTATACTTTATTCTCCTTCAGTCACTCTCAAAAGGTCTACATTTCTGAAGATAACTCAGGATACTCAGGATTAAGTTGCTTTACCAACATGTTAAATATGCCTGGTTGTTGACTAAAAGTCTTAATAATTTCTAATATCTATAATTTTAGCTAAAATTTGACTTGGCCAAAGATAGGCAGTATAACTATGTTCATAATCTTTGTTTTGTTTAAACCCTGTGATGGTTTGTATTGCTTTTGGCTAAATGGGAAACTTAGATTAGGTAACCCTAGATACCAACGCTTTATCAGCCTGCCACTGCGGCACTGGGAAGTATGAAATTTCCAAAGTCTCAGAAGCTTAAAGGGCTTTTGAGATGCTCTAGCCATTATCTGCCAATCTGTCCACCTCCCCCACGGTGCACATACTAATTACATTACCTATTTCAGACTTGGTTTTATCATTTGTAAAATAAAAACTATTCTACAAGGTAGTTGCATAGGCGTTTGTTTCTCGTATAAGTCACTGAATACTAAGGATGAAAACTAGGTGCTGCTTTCTCTCTACTCTCCTCATACAATGTGGTGTGTAAATTAGGGTGATTTTAGTATTCCATTGTCTTCATTATGTAACTTTATGATTCCCTGAGACTCTTGATCAAGTAATTGTCTTCATCGTTCACTATAGAAATTTCCCCCAAATTAGGATGGAACCTAAAAAGATCCATCAGTTCTTCAATAGAGAGCCTTACCAGATAGTGTATGATGTAAGGCTTTTCTGAAACTGATACCTCAAAACCAACACTTTGGTGTTTTCACCAATACTAAGTCTGTTGAGAAACAGAAAAGCAGCCCCTAGAAGATCCAGGATCTGTCCTGGTACATCAACTAGATCTTGGTGTTCTATTTAACATAAGCAACTTCACAGAATATCAATTTCAGACAAAGCCATGCTGTGCCCATGATACATCCGGACAAAATCAGACCAACTTGTAATGAATCTGTAGAGACAAAAACATGGACATTGACCAAGCCAGAAAAATGCTATATATTTTCTTCTTTCAGCTAAAATGAATAACTACTGTTTCTTTATCAATATTTTAGTTTTAACCTCAATCTGGTCTTCCTTCTTCCTAGATAAGATTACTTAATCATACTTAATCATACAATTTCCCGTACTTCCTGAAAGCATCTATTCCAGTGCAAAGCTGCTCTACCATAGACTCTCAACTAGATTACCTAACACAAGTCCGAATCCTATAATAAATTATTTCTAACACTCTCTTACTGACAGGACTCCTGGCTCCCCATGGTGTACATTCTGCCTCTCTGCAACAAGTAATTAACAATACTTGTACAATTACAGTTTGTTCTTGCTTTTGTTTGTCTTGAAGACTTTGGCATTGTCATATCATGGTCCTTACCCAGCCTTAACCTAGCTCCTCTTTACTTCCTACTCTTCATATTCTACCCTTCCAGCTCACATCACGATCCCCTATGTTGAAAGCCCTGCCTCAGACCAAACTTTAAATTCTCAATAAATTCTGATCTAACTTTCCCACCTCAGAGATAATACCAAAGCTCTACTGAGGAGGTGTTCTCCCTGCAAGCAATAAATCTATTTTTGTCTTATATACAGATTATGTAGTTGATATTTACACCTTTCTAAACTAGGCATTCTGCTAGGCTCATAATAAGAACCAACAAATGTAATTTAAATAGAATAAAGTCTCTTTAACATTTTTCCTAAAATGTTGTGTGATCACATGGTGTGTGATCATGTTTGTTTAAGGCAATGTATAGTTATTTAATTTACTTATAATTTATAATGTTTATGAAGACACAACTCAAGTTTCTAGAATTAGCTTTCTCCCACATGGCAGTCTATGTGAACTAAATTGTTCATGTCATGTGCATTTTTTTTAACCTTATAGTGGCTTCCAATTGCACTTAAAATGGAATCTCATTTCTTACTTTGGCCTACAAGACCCTAAATGACATGGCACCTGCTTATTTGTCAACTCCCATCTCTTGACACATCCTCCACTTGCTCCTCAGTTCAGCCCCATTGACCTGCTTTTTCTACCTAATGCATATCAAAATTAGCCCTGCCTTAGGTCCTGGCACTCATTACTTCCTCTGCATGGAAATATCTTCTTCCAAAACTGCATGGATTTTTAGCATTCAGCAGTTATTCAGTGAACTTTTCAGACTCCCATATAGTACCACCAAGCAAACATTATTTTGGGCATTTAGCTCCATTAACATTTTTTGCCACTTATTTCAGTTTTTAAAAAATCTCAGACACATTAATAAAATCTGCAAAATTATATCTTCAGGTTTTTGTGTAGTCACAAATTAAGATAATGTGGCAGTTGGATCAAATTTACCAAACCATGCACCCCAAAAGTGTTGATCAAAAATCAGAGTTAATATTGACTTCCATTCGTATCATCTGCTTTTATTCTTTATTCCCTTATCAGTTTTTTTAAATTTAGAAATACTTTAGGAGAAACTAGACTTCTTAGGTTTTCCTTTTTTTTTTTTTAATTTCTCTGTCATCAGATTGACTGTCGCCATGAAAATTTATCTTAGGCCATTTCTGATTAAGGTTAAGAAATTAGCAAATCAAATACAATGGCATAACTGAAAATGAGGTGTGGCCAGTCAATTTTTTTCTTGCTGTTAAAATATAGTCATATGATTAATATTTTATAAATTTTTTAAGTATCCGTTTGAGTTTCTGGACTACATTAACTGACTTGTGTTTGTTTCAAGTTTGTCCATGTGTTGTAATATAAAAATAAAATGAAAATGATGACTTAAAAATGCTGTCTATTCTTTTTATAATTATTCTTAATAAAATAGCTTGGGTACTGAACTTATTGAAAGGCATTAGATGGAGAATATAAATGATCTTATTATGGAAATAATCAAAACAGTTCTCACTGAGCTATTTGTCTATTAGTATGCTTTGTCTATTTTAAAACTTGAAAGTTATTGTGTCATTTTGTTGCTACTAATGAAGACCGATATTTGTTGATAGCATTTTTGTTTTAAGTTTGGTTTAGAGGTAGGGCATGCTCAGTATGCGACACCAGATGACTCTTTGGCTGAACCAATTATAACAATACTGTTTTATAAAGAAAATAAGCAACATGATAAAAACTATTTTTAGGAGAGTTGGCATATTCAACTCATGGTTTCTTTAAACCATGTTAGAAAAATTCTGTTTCCAAGAAGATGCATGTATCTTAATACTCCTGAGTAAACAAAGCTACTGGTATGATAAATACTTGAGTTAAAAGTGAACATAAATTTAAATTTCAATGTTATAGTTTCATTGACCAAATTTTTGTATTTATAATTGCATATCAGAATTATATTATTTTTCTTAGTACTTCCCTTTGCTATTTCAATGTCTGCATTAAAACTGTTTAGGTTTGTGGAATTTCAGATAAAATATATGAACTAAACCACTAGTGAACAAAAAACAGGAGTTGCAGAAAATTTTTTTGACTTCTCGACTTGCCAAAAAGGAAGACTGAGAATAAGAGAAAAGAGATTTAGATATTTGTCTGGGTATTACCACTAACTTGCAGAGCGAATATTAGAATATTAATTCACTTCTTGTGGTTTTAGTGTTCTAATATGCAATACAAGACATTACACTTACATCAGTTCTGATAGTCTATTTAAATTATTATTTCTAAGTGCCAATAACAATGATAATATGGGTATTAGTTGCTTGGATATGTTTACATTTTAAATATTTATTTACTTCACTAACAATTTGTGCTTTACTTAGAAAATAAAAATAGTAGCAATGCCTAACACTTAAACATAATGATCCAGATATTCTTTTAAGCATAATATTTCAAAAGCTCTGATGGGTAGGCACTATATTATCTCCATTTTAGAGATGAAAGCCGAGGCAAAGAAATGTTAATTTGGTCTCGGTTACTCAGCTGGTAAGTTACAGACTTGTATTTGGAAAGGAGTCAGTTTTGTTAACTGAAACATTATATCGTTTTATTTGTCTAGTCTATGTTTATGGTTTAAACTATTATGATACATTGCACTGTACCAGGTGTACAAGGAATAAAATAGAACAGATTATTGCCAGTGGGTAGTTTATAGTCTAATAGAAAAAGAAGGAAAAGTAGACATTTCTAATGAGTAATGACGTGCAGGCCTTCCTCCTTCCTGGCACCTGGATGGCAGTCCTGCGCAGTTAATTTTGAAGTCAGGCCTAAAGTATAACTGGTTCTGACCAAGGAGAAATGTTTTGCATGAATCCTTAGGCAGAAAAACATTTAAAGGCTTTTGCTTTTCCTGCCAAGGTGACCTAAGGTACTTTTGGTTACCGATTTTGTAGCTTTAAGATGATAGAATTTGGATCACACTGGGTCTTTAACTCTTTTAGAAGAGACCTCTAACTCCCTCAAGCTACAGTGGATATATGAGTGAGAAATAAACCTTGGTTGTACAAACACTGACATTTGCCGATGTTAATTATGCAGCCAGTCCTAACAAAACAACAGGCATTGAACAGTGATGAGTATGGCTAGTGAAGTTAAGAAACTACAATTTGTTCTGAAGATGTCACATGTAAAATGAGTCCTGAATCACACATAGGAGTTAGCATGGTAAATGGGAGAAATAAGTATAAATTAGTGCTCCAAGCAAAGGAGGAATACGTAGGTAAACCATGAATACATGAGTAGGGTAAAATCAAATTAAGGTTCACATTTTAAAATATCACCCTACTAGCAATGTGGAAAATAGATGAGAAAGCAAAAATGCATACTGCATATAAATGAATAATGTTATCAGTAGTCAAGTAAAAAATGATGGTGCTAGTACAGAAGTGCTAGCAATGAACATGGGGAAAAATGGATAGGTTTCATAAATATTTGGTGGATGAAAGGGGATCTGGTCACTGGTGCAATGGAGGAGAAATTGTTCAGTAAGTGTGTCCAAAGGTGATGTGCAAATTTCCAGTTTAACCAACTTTTTAAAAAACTGACTGAAAAAAAGTGAATGTTGTAGGAATCTAAGATGCCTCATGCCATCCAAGTGGAGATGTGAAGGAGTTGCGTTTTGTTTTGCTGTGTTGTATAAGATGGAAGAAGCTTGAATATGTTTAAACTCTATGGAGATGTGTCTAATAGTGATTTTTTTTTTGGAAGAAATAAATGGACAGAAAGAAATGATGATCCCTGATATAGCGGAAATTAAAAATGTGCAAAGCAAACTCTGTCACATCTCCAAACTTCTCTAGCAGGTGTTGAGACATCGCCACAATTAGGTCCTTCTATAATTAATTATCAGAGAAATTCTGACATTAAGTATCTTCTGTGAACAACAGGAAAAAAAATCTCTTCTGTCCAAAAACACATACCAATTCTTCCATCATTCCTGAATTAAAACAACAGTTTTTCTCCATTCTTTTCTAATCATCTTCGATTCTATCCCAATCTATATGGTTTTAAGTATTTCAGCACACAATAGTCTCTTCTAAACTCTCATCACACTCTTTTTATGCATTTAGCTATAAATTCCTGCAGTTGTTATTCAAGTGTTTTTAAAGTTGTTTTTCTTTTCCAGTTTGATTATAGGATAGTCTATGTCTTGTACATGATTTTTTGATGTTGTTGTTGTTGCTACTTTATTTTTTATTATTTTTTAAATTAATTAATTTTTTATGGTGACATTAGTTAATGAAATCCAATAAGTTTCAGCTATGCACTTTAACAGTAAGGCATGTATATATTTACACTGCGTGTTCACCTCCCATAGTTAGATTTCTTTCTGTCACCATATTTTGATCTTCTAACTTAAAAATGTTTACCGTGTAAGTCATATACTAAATGATGTTGCACATGAAAATGCTCTCTTGAAAAGAAGTCAGCAATCTTAATTCAACGAACTGTGATGGAAACAACATATGCCTTTTTCTCATACTGTTTATAAGTTAAGGATATACATGTTCATTTAACATAAGAATGATTCAATGATAAAACAAAACATTCTGATTGCTATGCCATATGTAAAAGTTGCCATGGAAATAAAGGCTAGAGTGACTGGTATTTACAAACAAAAACAAAATTTGATGCCAGAAAACCAGATGGTCTTGGTCTAGGACTACTTCTTTACCAATATGGGGCAAGTCGTGTGTGTGTGTGTGTGTGTGTGTGTGTGTGTGTGTGTGTGTGTATCTCTGAACTTCTTTTTTCTTTTCCATTAGACAGGGATGATGGTAATATCTAATATATATTTCACAATGTGAATTGAGTAAAATAATACACGCAAAATTATAAACATTACATATATAAACTGGAAAGTGCTGTACAAATATCAGTTATTAGTTATTTTAACTGATATATCAAAATTCATTTTATGAGAGGTAAAATGAGGTTGAGTACTTAAAGAACAAGATGGCAGCCACTGGAATAATATTTTTTAGTAATTGGTAACACCAACTCAGAATAATTTCTTAATATCTAACTTGATTCCCAACTACACACTTGTATGCACTTTTCTAACTTTGGTTTTGTTACATTATAAAAAAAATCATTCAAATTAGTCCCACTTTTTGGTGTCAAGAGGAATCTTAGCGTATGCTAACATGAAAAATGATTCTCAAGGAGAAGATATGGAAATGCACAAAGATCATCAACATAAATACCTTTTGACAAATGAACATAGTTTTATATTTCTGCTATAAATTTCTTTTACAGATTGTGAAATGTATAGAAAGACAAATTAATCATTCTCAGTTCTCAATCAAAATCATGTAACTTAAGGTAGTAAATAATTCAATATTTTAAGGAATAGTTCCACTATAATTTGGCATTTTTAGATATTGTGTATAATGAAATATTTAGGTGGGAATCAAGTAGCTGAATAAACATTTTATGTGACTATGCTAACATGTAAAGTTTACTTTTAAGAGTGTAAATAGCTGTTTAGTAAATCACTCCTTAGATAATGACCTGGGGATTTTCTTCATAACTGTAACATTTTAATCATTAAAACTCCTAGAAAAAATGGGCATTTTTTTTTAGCTATAGCTTAAGTTATATTGTTTAGAAATATTTGTCTTTATTTTAAATTCTAAGTGCTAAAATGTTGTTTAGATTCATATATCTCTACTCTACAGCTCAAATTTGAAATATCCCTTCCAGTTATTTTAATCTGTTTCTTATTTTTGTTATAGTAAAATAATAATAATAAATAACAATTACTTTGTGACAATTCTAATTTATTTCACTCTCACGACGATCCAATTTGTATGTACTCTATAGAGATGAGAGCTGAAGCGCAGTTAACAAACTGAGGCACAGTTAATAAATTTAATAAACTGAACAACTATTGACAAAGTTTTAAATGTACAATGGGAATATATTTCTTTCCAGAAGGTTGTTGTGAACATAAGTTAGTTAATTGATTAAAATTTTCTGATACACTATGAAATACTAGCCACACAGTTGTTCACTATTCGGAGTAAGAATTGTAAAAATATTAATAAAACTAGTTCTCAACAATTAACACTAAAATATCTAATTTTGTGCGCAGACCTTTTGTTCTGTTTTATTTTAACAAGACAATAACTTCAGTTTTACTGCCAACAGTAGATTCTTTTCATAGTTTATGGTGTAGTTGTTTCAGTCTTGACAAGGTCACAAAGCTGACTTTGAAGTTCAAGTGTGAAGTATGACAAGAAAATAGCTTTTCAGTGCTCCTCAGGAAGGATGAATTTGTGACAAAGTCCTCCTTATGGTCCAAAATAAAAAGACTTCATCAATTGAACTGACCATGAGTTTATTATCCTCAAATACCTGCTGTATATAAAGGTGCCTATAACCTACCTGACCTTGCCCAGTGATGGCATTCAGACTTCTACACACTTGAAAAAAAAAGCACCAAGTCACCAGGGAATAAAATGCCCTTTAAGTGAAGCCGTTGTGCTCATATTTCTCAATGGCTGAGCTCCCAGGTGTATGAACGTTCTATTTTAATAGGATCTCATCCAAGATGCCACTTAACCGTAAAGGGCTTGCTCATTAATCAGAGAAGGCAGAAACATGATTCTGTTCACCAAAATCATTGCAATCATATTCAGGTAACATTGGAGAGTGTCTTGAGATAGGCGAGTCTCCCAGTGGCCTATTTTAAGTGGTATATAAAGGTCAATTTTTTTCATTTTTCTAAATCTGCCTGTTATTAGAAGTTAAGAATGGTTCTTGGAAAGAAATTTTTTTTAATATTGAATTACTAATTCTTGAGCCTCCTTAACTTAAGAAGAAAAGGACAGTACAGATTTGTTATGTCTGATTGTTTATAATGATATGTAACATAGCTAATATATTGCCTCTAGTAGTAAGGGTGATTTATTTTAGGGAAAGTAGGTTTATTTTTTTATACCATGTGTATCATTGAGACAAGATGATTGTTTGTTACTCAATATAATCTACCAGTTACTACTTAATCCTTTATTTGATCAAGGCTAATAGAGTTTTAGAAATGTTTTGGTGTGAACAATATTAATTCATCATGTTTCTAATGTGACAGTGAATTTTTGAATGTGTGTTAGTCAGTACATTTAAGTTAGGGAATTTATAAAGTAGTATCTAAGCCAAGAACAAATATCCTCCCTCAGACTGGAAACAATAAATCATTTCATCTTGGTTTGATATCTTTTCAAGACTCGTGTCAGTTTGAGTTTTTCATGAAGCAGAAACCTAGGAAGTAGAGGAGATTAATTGGAGGTAACGTATATGAAAAATGAGGAATCAGGAGTAGGCAGAGAATGACCTTAGAAAACAGTGCAGAACTGACAACTGTGGAAGAAACTGGGAAGGAAGGAAAGCCAGTTAGGACTATCCTCACAGTGAGTGCAGCTCACAGAAAGTTTTAGCCATCCTAATGAGGACCTCTAGAATAAACACTGCCCAGAGAAGAGTTTCTTTTTGGGCAGAATAGCCAGAACTCACCATACGTTCATGCACACTGATGGTAGGCAGAATAATGACCCCCGAATATACCCACATCCTAATTCCCCAAACATGTGCATATGTCATGTTACATAGTAAAAGCAAATTAAAGTTGCAGATGGAATTAAGTTTCTTCCTAAACAGCTAACTCTAAAATAGGGTGAATATTTTAGATTATCCAGGAATTCACGATGTAATCGCTGTGGTCCTCAAAAAGCAGAGGTTCTGGAAGAAGGACAAGAAAGAAAAGAAAGAGGAGGAGAAGAACCTATAACTTTCAAGTATTCAAATGTTGTCAGCAGATTGGAACATAGAAATCAAGGGTACAGGTTTTTCTCCTTTTTTTTTTTTAACGTATATTTAAAATGTCTAATTTAATCCTATTGAGATAAGAAGATATGCACTGTATGATTTCAAAGCTTTTACATTTAATGCATCTAGTTTTGTGGACCAGCATGATATATAGGTGAACCAGGTACACTTGAAAATAATGTGTAGTCTGCTCTTGCTAAATTTGCATGATTATCAGGCAGTTTGAGATGGTTGTCTTTACTGATACTTCATCTGATTATTTTAACTGTGCAGAAAGACAGGTGTAAAAATCTCTATTATTGGGAGATTGTATCTCCCTATGAAGTCTAATATTATGTGTTTTGAAGCTCTTGTATTATATACACACTTTTATGGCTTTTTTTTTTTTATGAGTTGATCTTCACATTATGAAATAGCCATTTTTTTCTCTAGTAAAACATTTTCTCCATGTTCTGTATCATCTGATATAAATGTACCTCTCTAGTCTTCCATTACTGATATTTGTTTGGTATAACTTTAATTCATATATTTTCAAATGAGTGATAATATTACAGTTAAATTACATACTTTTATATAACATTACAGTTGACTTTTACATATTAAAAAAAAAATCTATATCAACAGTTTCCTGCCTTTAACTGGAGTGTTCTGCCCAATACCTTTTACTATAATTATTTTTTTAAATTTACTGTGTCAACTTGACTAGGCTATGGTGCCATTATTTAATCAAACACTAATTTATGTTTGTGTGAAGATATTTTTAGATGTGGTTAGCATCAATAATCAATTGACTTTAAATAAAAGAGTTAGTAAGGAAAATATGGGTGGTTTATCCAATCCTTTGGAGGTCTTAACTATAAAAGATTTTCCATAGAAGAAGGCGTCAACCTAAAAACTGCAACATCAATTCCTACCTCAGTTTCCAGGCTGTGAGCCTGCCCTACGAATTTAGTATTTGCTAGACCCCACAATTTAATGAGCCAATTCATTTTAAAAATCACTTTATAACTAGATCAATATTAATGTAAAGGTATAGAGATATAGAGATAGTTACAGATATAGCCGTAGGTAGATATAGGTAAACCCTATTTGGTTCTGTTTCTCTGCAGAATGTTGATTCATCTGTTATTTAGGTGGTTGGATAGAGGTCTGCCATTTTATTATTGATTTTTTTTTTTGTATAACCCTTTTAAATTGCTCTTTAGTTCTACTTTTTCAATATTGTTTTAGATTATTTAAAAGAGTTCTAGAATTTGGTTATAATTAATCTGTTGGCTATTTAGCTATATTGTTTTGCAAAATTATTTACTGTTTGCTCAGGGGAGTAAAATTTATACAAACCTTAGCATTCACACCCTACTTAGAATTAATATTCCATCACTTCTTATAAAATGTAGGAACTTTGACTGCATTTGGATCCATTTACCCTCATACCATGCTGCACTGTAGTTTTCATGTGTAATATATCAAATATATTATGTTCCTACCAGTTAACAGTATAGTTTTTGCTTCAAAAGTTATATGTTTTAAAGAAAGATAAGAATATTTTATATTTACCTAGATAGTCATATTATTTTCAATGTTCTCAATTCCTTAATGAAAATCTATATATCCATCTCTTACCAATTTTCTTAAACTCTAAAAATACCCATAATCATTTCATATAGTATAGACTTGCTGCTAATGAATTTTCTTAGTTATCTTTTATCCACAAATTTCTTTATTTCACCTTTGTTCTTAAAAGCTATTTTCACTTGATAGACGATTCTGGGCTTAATGTTATTTCAGGCACTTTAAAGGTGTCTTTTTACTCTCTTTTGGCCTTTTCTAAAAAAGAGGGCATGTTCATTTGAATTGTTCATTGGAATTGTTATATCTCTATGTAATATGTCATCTTTCTTGGTTGTCTTTTAAGATTTCCTTGATTTCTGATTTTCAGGAGTTAGACTATGTTGTGCCTTGACATTGTTTCCATCATATTTATTCTTCTTATAGTTTGATGGTCATCTAGAATTTGTAAGTATATATATTTCTCCATATTGGGGATATTTTGAGCTGTAATGTCATTAAACATATATTATTTTTTTCCAAACTCCTTCTGGCACTTCAATTACAGATATGTTAGAACTTTTGATATTGTCTCACAGGTTCCTGAGGTTCTGTTTATGATTTTCAATATTTTTATCTTGATTGCTCTCTCATAGATAAATGGCAGGGCATTTTTAGTAGAAGTAGCAGCATATGATATATAAGGCATAGAAACTTATATAAAATCAAGATTGTTTATACAGGGCACAAAAAAGAAATAATCCCCTAACCCTTTATACATAGGCTATGTAATTATAGTCTATGGTATTTTTGTTATAGCAGCCCAAACAGACTAAGACGCACTACTTTTGCTGAAAATTATGCCATAAAAGGAAAAAGAAAGTTACACAACTCATAGTTTGTTGGTTTTTTTAAAAATTATTTTTAGTTCTTTCTTCATCTACAAACAGAAAATATAAAATATAATTAGAATATTTTTACTTTCTTAAGTCATTTTAAATTTGGATTCTGTCATTTGCAAGCAGGAGATCTGAGACCAAATAAACTCAACGAACATGATGCATTTAACTGCATCTGTTATGTTAATCTAGTTTTATAATCCTCTTAAATAGTTACTCATCGAATATTTATTAAACCTTTACCATGCCAGCCATTCTTATAGGTGTTAGCAATAAAAAGGTAAATACAATATTTTTAGTATTATAGGAGGTCATTGAAGGACATTCGTAGACATGAATTATATTTTAAAGGGATCCGTCACACTACAGTTAGGAGAATAGAACATCTAAAGAATGAATGGGAGAAAGGCCAGCTTCATGGGCAAGGGATCCATGCGATTGCACAAAGCTTTACTCTCAGAAGACTTCACACTTAGTTTAATGCTTTACTTTCATTGTCTTGAAATTCTCGATAATTTTATCTTTGACCTTGTCATGTAAGTGATGTCTACAGAGACAATAGACCAGTCTCGTGGTCAGGAGAGATATATAGGTATGGTACATGTCTTTTGTTCCCTGACTCATGCACATATAGCATGTGTGATGCCCCATGAGTGAAGAGAGACTACAGAAGAAAAGAAAAAGCTTTATATGTTAGTACTTTTCTTAGAAAACTTTTTTTAAACAAAGCATCTCACATTTTCATTTCACACTGGGATTTGCAAATTATGTAGCTAAACCTGGATGGAAACAGTGTCACTTTGGAAGGCTGAAATCACTGTAACATGATGGCATTATTAATTGCATATTAATTTTAAGAAGGCATGTCAGCAAATGAAAAGGCTTTCAAGAAAGAACAAACTAAGGAACAGAAAGGAAGCTAGTTAATCTGGATTTTTGAAATCCAGAGACAGAAACACATAAGATGGATTCAAGAGACAGGCAGTGTCCATACTCTTTTAAGCAGAGTGTGCATTTTGACTTTTTTTTCTAATTATGATAATGAGCTATGAGAAAATTTAAGCAGTGGGATGTGGGCAACAGAATTAGATATAAATATTTTAAATGATTTTCTGTTTGTTGCATGAAGAAGATATTAGAGAAGGGAAAGAGCGAAAAGAGCGAATTATCAGATGGTCAGACCAAAAGTCTCCTGTTGAATGTTATATAGCATTCTCATTAATCTATTAACTTAGTTATAATTAATAAATTTGTATATTTAATAATCACTAATGATTTAATTACCTTTCTATACTTATTCCTAATGTTAATTGATTTATATCAATTTATTCCTTTCTTTGTCTTCAGAATTCTGCTGTGCCTTTAACATGGACATGTATTCTGTTTCATATCATTTTAGTTTATTTAACTGAATTTACCTCATTTATGATGGCTTTTTTTAATAGCTGAGCATGGTTATCATTTCTGTTATTATATGGGTTAAATAAATATCAGAGAAGTTATGATGTATTGAAAGTAATTACAATACACAGAAGATTGTGAAATGTACAACAAATAAAGAGTTAAAATGATTTAGAAGTTTAGCTAAAAAATCAGGAGGAAATACAGTTTCTAGAAATACAGGTTGCTGGACCTAGAGAGCAGACAAAGTTCTAGATGTGGATTTCTGAGAGAAGTGAAAATGGAGAGAATCAATTTGTGCCAAAACTGTTAGAAAAGTTAAGAAATGCCTAAAGAAGAAAAAACTTAGGTTAAATTTTAAAAAGTTCATTTTAGACTATATATTCAGGTGTTTAGTAAAGTTTATAAAGTATCTTCTGTAAGTCTGTTCTGAATGTTGATATCTGTGGGTCACTTGCATAAGAAATATAAAAGAAAATCATGACAAAAGATTATATATATATATACATATATATATATATGTATATATATATATATATATGTATATATATATATATATATATGTGGACAGAAGCAGAACTTCAGTCCACACTGTGCAAATTCCAAAAAGCCAAATGACTTTTTACTATAATCATTTTCCACAGCATGATCACATCTGTGAGATGTTTGTTATTCCCATAAATGCAGGACACACTGTGTATTATAGTTGCCACGCATGTATAGGAGGTCCTGGTAAGGTTTTCAGTAAAGAAACTTATTTGATTTTGCCTGATGTATTCTTGTCTGAATTTACCTGCGCATGAACACTATTTCTTTCTGCATAACATTTTTTGTACTTAAAACAATAACAGCATGTAGCCTCCTTTGGCATTTTTAAGGAATGTATTTTCTATTCTGGCACAGATGTTTCACAAGGGGGTCATTGTGGCCAGGCCTCTTGAGTAATAAGCATTCAGTTTACAGAGAAAGAGAAAAACGAGGTCTCAAATGATGTTGAGTTATTCTTATTTGAGCATCAACTTTTCTGAATAGGCCAAAACGTGCTTAGCTATGTCTTATATTCTGGCTGGTATAAAATAAAATAGTTTGAAGAACATGTCTTACCATTCCCTATATCACACAAAACAGCTTTTCTTCTTGTTAGAGAAGTTGATTTGGTAACGATGGCCTAGTGTTCTCTTTTCGCAGATAAAGAACTGAGGGATTTGTCTGGAGTTACAGAACTGAAATAACAGCCTTTCTCTGGATCTTCATACTGATGATAAGAATCAGGTATGTTTCTAAATAAACTCTTCTTTAGTTTATTATAGAAATCACAAAGAAGAAATTTCTACCAAAAATGTATAGCACACCTACGTTGCCTGTATACATTTTAGAGATTCATGGAAAGAAAATAAATATCATTTTAATATAAAACTAAAAAATATTTAACAAAATATTTACTTAGGGTAATATATATGTGTGTGTGTGTGTGTGTGTGTGTGTGTATTGATGACACGTATTGTATTGTGTATATATATTTAGTGTGTTCATAAATGGATGTTAATGTAAATGGTCGTGATCTATAAGCATGAATTCTTAAGGCTTAAAAGAGCTTAAGAGATGACCTGATTCAACCATAAAACTCTCTAAAATATTCACCTTTTCTGTTGTCCTACCACCCCCAAATATATGTGTGTATATAGAATTTTTAATTTTAAAGTCGTAACCACTAAATAACACTTTAAATTTACTTATTCATTAATCTGTTCACTTATTCATTATCTGTTAAGTGCCTACTATGTATCAAGCACTTTTTTCTGGGTTCTACATTACTGAATAAAACAGTTGATAATCTCTGCCTTTGTGAAGCTCATATTCTGTAGAGGGTGGAAATCCATAAATAATAATGGCAAAAATATGCAAATTTTTGTATGTTAGAAAGTAATGAATATTGCAAAAAAAGTAAAAGTAAGAAGTAGAACAGAGAAAGGAAGATTAAAAGTAGAGATGTCAGTTTATTTAATGTAAAATTATTTTATATATTCATATATGCATAAAAAGACTGTAACTATATATAATGCAATGCTTTATAAGTGGAAAAAATCCAAAATATTTTTAAATAAGAAAGATTACCCCTTTATTGATTAAAGATAGTCTTAATTAGAAGAATTAAGAAGAATTTGACCTCTATATCTTTGAGCCCTTCAAGCCCCAAACTCTAATTGATACAGAACCAGAAACTAGTGACCTCCATTTATGCTTGTCATAAGTTGTGTCATGGCACTGGGAAAACAAGCAGATATAATCTGTGTCCTCAATCATAAAATCATAAAATCTCCTAAAATTAATCCTGAGACTTGGGCGCAGTGCAAAGTTCTCTTAGGTTTGTTGTAAACACCATGCAAGTTACCTCTTCGTTTGCTTTTCTCACTGCCTGGAGTATTCTTCCCCTGGGTCACCCCGCATGTTTCACTCCAAATGTAGCCTTCTGCCCCTCTATTTAAAGCAATCTCTCTGCAGAGGCACTTTGTGTCATGTTACCTCTTTTACTCTTTTAGCATTGAAGCTAAAGCTAAATAACACCACATACAATCTCCAATAAATACCTTGCTATATTTGCTTTAACACATATCTGTCTTTCTAGCCATTTCTCTATCCATTCATCAACCTGACTTATTCGTGGATATAGTTCATCTGTCCTTCATATTTTAGATACATTTGATCCCTAGGCAAAGGCTCAGTATACCTTACCTCTAGACACTCCAACCTGAATATCATTAACTAGAGTTCAATATATATATTTATTTATTTGGTAGAAGTAAAATTAGTGAAATGCACAAATCTTAAGCATACCATTTGATGAGTTTTGAAAAACAAATATACTTTTATAACTATCAAGATATCAAATACTACTGTCATCTCAGAAAAGTCATTTGTGCCCCTTCCCAATCATTTCTGCTTCTTCCAACGGCAACCAGATGCTACAATTGTTTGATGATTTTTATAATATATTAATTTAGCATATTCTAAAGTTTTCTTTTACTCTGCACAATGTTTTTCAGACTCATCAATATATTTGCATGTATCAGAGGCATTTATTTCTGAGCAATATTTTATGGGCATACCACAGTTGGTTTTGGTTTTGTTTTGCTTTGCATTCTCCTGTTGATGAACTTTGAACTATAAAACTGTCTTCTATCATAAATAAAGCTCTTATGAACATTCTTTTGGATTTCTTTTTGTGGATATTTTAATGCATTTCTCATTCCAAGTATGAGTCACTGAGTTCTATACCTAGTTTTATAAGAAACTACCAGAATTTTTTCAAAGTAGCCCTAATAGTTTACATGCCCAGCTTCCAACAGCATGAGATGGTTCCTGTTGCTCCACACCCACACCTATATTTGGTGTTGTCAATCTTTTTCATTTAGGTCCTTCTATTATTGGTGTTATAATTTGCAAGCCATTTATGGCTAATGATGTTGAGTGCATTTTAATATGCTTCATGGTCATTTATATAACTTCCTTTATGAAATATTTAATTTTTTCTACCATATTTGTTTT
>NW_024340696.1:4605916-4730402 GCF_902729225.1 Pteropus medius
AACCACTAAATAACACTTTAAATTTACTTATTCATTAATCTGTTCACTTATTCATTATCTGTTAAGTGCCTACTATGTATCAAGCACTTTTTTCTGGGTTCTACATTACTGAATAAAACAGTTGATAATCTCTGCCTTTGTGAAGCTCATATTCTGTAGAGGGTGGAAATCCATAAATAATAATGGCAAAAATATGCAAATTTTTGTATGTTAGAAAGTAATGAATATTGCAAAAAAAGTAAAAGTAAGAAGTAGAACAGAGAAAGGAAGATTAAAAGTAGAGATGTCAGTTTATTTAATGTAAAATTATTTTATATATTCATATATGCATAAAAAGACTGTAACTATATATAATGCAATGCTTTATAAGTGGAAAAATTCCAAAATATTTTTAAATAAGAAAGATTACCCCTTTATTGATTAAAGATAGTCTTAATTAGAAGAATTAAGAAGAATTTGACCTCTATATCTTTGAGCCCTTCAAGCCCCAAACTCTAATTGATACAGAACCAGAAACTAGTGACCTCCATTTATGCTTGTCATAAGTTGTGTCATGGCACTGGGAAAACAAGCAGATATAATCTGTGTCCTCAATCATAAAATCATAAAATCTCCTAAAATTAATCCTGAGACTTGGGCGCAGTGCAAAGTTCTCTTAGGTTTGTTGTAAACACCATGCAAGTTACCTCTTCGTTTGCTTTTCTCACTGCCTGGAGTATTCTTCCCCTGGGTCACCCCGCATGTTTCACTCCAAATGTAGCCTTCTGCCCCTCTATTTAAAGCAATCTCTCTGCAGAGGCACTTTGTGTCATGTTACCTCTTTTACTCTTTTAGCATTGAAGCTAAAGCTAAATAACACCACATACAATCTCCAATAAATACCTTGCTATATTTGCTTTAACACATATCTGTCTTTCTAGCCATTTCTCTATCCATTCATCAACCTGACTTATTCGTGGATATAGTTCATCTGTCCTTCATATTTTAGATACATTTGATCCCTAGGCAAAGGCTCAGTATACCTTACCTCTAGACACTCCAACCTGAATATCATTAACTAGAGTTCAATATATATATTTATTTATTTGGTAGAAGTAAAATTAGTGAAATGCACAAATCTTAAGCATACCATTTGATGAGTTTTGAAAAACAAATATACTTTTATAACTATCAAGATATCAAATACTACTGTCATCTCAGAAAAGTCATTTGTGCCCCTTCCCAATCATTTCTGCTTCTTCCAACCCCAACCAGATGCTACAATTGTTTGATGATTTTTATAATATATTAATTTAGCATATTCTAAAGTTTTCTTTTACTCTGCACAATGTTTTTCAGACTCATCAATATATTTGCATGTATCAGAGGCATTTATTTCTGAGCAATATTTTATGGGCATACCACAGTTGGTTTTGGTTTTGTTTTGCTTTGCATTCTCCTGTTGATGAACTTTGAACTATAAAACTGTCTTCTATCATAAATAAAGCTCTTATGAACATTCTTTTGGATTTCTTTTTGTGGATATTTTAATGCATTTCTCATTCCAAGTATGAGTCACTGAGTTCTATACCTAGTTTTATAAGAAACTACCAGAATTTTTTCAAAGTAGCCCTAATAGTTTACATGCCCAGCTTCCAACAGCATGAGATGGTTCCTGTTGCTCCACACCCACACCTATATTTGGTGTTGTCAATCTTTTTCATTTAGGTCCTTCTATTATTGGTGTTATAATTTGCAAGCCATTTATGGCTAATGATGTTGAGTGCATTTTAATATGCTTCATGGTCATTTATATAACTTCCTTTATGAAATATTTAATTTTTTCTACCATATTTGTTTTAGATAGTTGTCTTTCACTTTTCACTCATTAAGTTATAGAAATTATATATTCTGGATACTAGTTCTTTGTCACAAACACACATACACAAACACACACTTGTGTGCGATAAGATATGGAAGTATAAATTGTGAATACCTTTTCTCAGTCTGTGGATTACTTATTTTCTCAGTGGTGGATTTTGATGAGAATTCAATTGCTTTGGACAATAATTGGCCTTTTTAGGTATGCATCTACTCTGAGCTCTTCCTTGATCTAATTCTCTATCATAATGCAAACATCATATCCTCTTTATAATTAAAATTTTAGAATACTGTTAAAATTAGATAGTGTGAGTCTCCATTGTCTTTTTTTTTAATGATTGATTTGAAAATTTAGGCTAGGTGTTTTATATTTCCATACAAATTTTAGAATTAGTTTGTCAATTTACTTTAAAAATTTGCTAAATTTAAGTGAAATTATGGGGGGGCGTGTATATATTTATTGGATGAATTCTAATTTTAAAAATATTGAATCTTACAATCTATAAACATAACTATCTCCCATTTATTCATTTGTGTCTTTAATTTCTATTACCAATATTTTGAAGTTTTTATGTTAGATATCCTAGATATCTATTATTAAAGTTATTTCTTTGAGTTCTATCTTTTTGATAGTACGGTAATTATGAATTGTTAAAATTCTTTTGCTAGTAGTATATTAGAAGTCTAGTATATACAAATAAAATTGATTCTTAAATATTTGCTTTGTATTGTGTGTTCATATTAAAGTTATTATTTCTAGTGGTTATTTGATAAATTTTTTAGGATTTTTGACAATCATGTCATCTGAAAATACAGACATCTTTATTTTTCATCTTTATTGTGTGTACTTGACTTACTAAAGTTCAGAGAGGGCAACTAACTTATTCAGAATTGTTTAGCTAATGAGAGGCTGAACTGGTATTTAAGTACTGATCTTTTCGATTCAAAAGTTCAGTCTCTTTTAACTGTGTCTGAAATTGATTTTCCACATAACACATGTAAATTGTATAGCTTTGATTTTTGAGTTAAAACACTTGTGTGAAAACACCCTGAAAGAGCATTAGAGTGGGAAGGGGTCTGAATGTCTGTGCCCAGCCTATCTCTTCTGCATCCTTATAGGTATGTGCAGACCTCCTCTAAAAAGTTTGTAGCATGCAAAGGGCCTAGGTTTTTTATTCCTAAGCTGTGTGACCTTAAGTAAAGCAAAAGTAATCTCTTAGAGCCTTGGTTCCCTCATATATCAAATGGAGATAATACCTACCTTGCATCTTGAAGGGCTGTATGTATTGGGATTGAAGGTATATATACATATATATATATGTTTTTTTTCCAAGAACAATTATACTGTTATAAGAGCATACTGAATATATACTATTATATATTCAAAGAGCCATTATACTGTAATATTCCAAAAATCGCTCACATATATATTCTAATACCTAATACTTGCACACCATTCACATATATATGTATATATAACGATTGTTTAATAAACTTTAGCTGTTATTATTAAAAAATAACAGCAAAGCAACAAATCAAAAATATCTTGCATGAAATATTGTGCTTGTGGCTTAATTTATTTTAAGTGTAAGTTGACCAAAGTATAATTAAACCTTCCTAGAACCAGCTTTCTAAAAGACTCTTCCTCAGTTTGAACTTTCAGAGATTGAGCATTGCCTGTTTCGTTAAAGAAGAAAGGGAAAGCAAATCAGCTCCTTTGGGAGGCAGAAACACTGTTTCAAATCCCATCTCAGTGTGTAATCTCTAGCTGGGTAACCTTACATGAATTGCGACTTGATCTTTATCTCAATTTCTGCACTTAAAAAAATAAAAGTCAAATACTCTTTACAGAGTTTTGTTTGTTTGGACAGGGGGGGTTGGGTGTGGTTCAATTAAATATTTTCATCACATAGGGCAGTGATGCATACAGAATAGGTACTCTGTAAATGTTGGATCATTGTTATTCCTTTTCTGAAATTTAAGATGTTTTCCCTAGATTCTGGATCTTTTTTTTTCATTCTCCAGTAATTCTCTTCATCCTATTAGAATTGCATTGGTTTACTGGGTTCTTAATCATTTACATTGTTTTTTGTTTGTTTGTTTGTTTGTTTTGGTATCCCAAAATAGTTTGTGTTGATTTTCCATTTTAGTATTCAAGGATTAAGGTTCAAGTCATGAGAAAAATAATAAAGTGAAATTACCTGCCCCCACCCCCACCCCCACCCCCACAGGCACACAATATCCATTAGAGACAATTGGGGTAAGTGGGAGCTTCTGCTCTCAAGATACTTCCCTAGTAGAAATGCTTGAAATAAAAATGTAAAGATACACAGAAGGATTATTTTGAGAGTAGAAAGAAAGGTGAGAAAATGGCCAAATTTAACTGATATCTACCTGAACAATAGATCTGGCCTAACTATTGCTGATTGTTGAGAATAGATTTCTGCTCTTTATTTTTAAAGGAATAAAATAACATTATGGAGAATTATAGTAATTGTACCCAATAAATGTTTCATATCCTCTTACCTGATAGCAATATTTTTAGAGTAGTTGGCAGAAATATGAACAAAAGATTGTTTTGTAAAATTATCTGCTGTACTAGGAATAGAATAAAGGACATTGAGAATGAAGAAAAATAATATTTCATGTTATAGTTTTCACAACATTTATGCTGAAATATAATGATTCTTAATATAAACTTCCTATAAATATAATGTCTAGGTGTAAAGGTAATCACATGATTTTAATTATTAATGATAAAAATTTTGATAGGAAATTTGGAGTAACATTAAGCATTTAATTTTAGTATGTTCTATACTTTCTCATAAGTACTGTAAAAGAAAGATTTGTGAAGTTCATGATAAATTAAGTTTGGCCCATTGCACATTGTTTCTTGTTTGTTTTTATGCTTGTGTCCTTCTTAACTTTTATGTATGTGAAAGTCAACTTTTAAAACTTAACCATAAATAATAAGTAACTTAGTTCTTAGAAAAATTTATATTTGATATCTGAATAAACTTTTCATATATTTTTCATTATATAAGCTCCATTGTAGCAGGAATATGATCTGTTTTGCTCAACGGTATAGTCTCAGTTCCTAGGAGAGTGTCTGGTATATATTAGGTGCTCAATAAATAAGACATGAATATGTTAATAAATGCTTTAAAAGTACTAACTCTACAAATATCTTAGAGTTCTAGGAAAGGAGAGAAAGGAAGGGAGAGAGTTCAAAAGAGCTGACATTTTAGTATGAGTAACATTGAAAGTACTTTGTTTCTAAAATTGAGGGACTTAACAAAGTTAGACTCACAAAATCCTCCTGTTTAATTCATAGAAGGATTTCATGAGTCCCAGAGTAAACATCTGGTTCTAAGACTTCTTGGGGTCATATATCATCCAGAAGATGAAAGGCAGAAAATATCTTTGAAAACATGTCTCTTGTGCCCCAGGCAGATTCTGAAAAAGTTAGCTGACCATGGCAGGCAGATTTTTACATTCTTTGTGAAGTTTCCAAAGTATACTACTTAGTTGTAATTGTTTTAAAATGTTGGTTGGCATTTATTTCATTTATCATTGACCACTTCTGAAATGTAAAAATTTTGCCCTTGGCCTTTTCTTCCTTATAAATTGGCATGCATTATATGTAGGAGACAGTTTGCCCTGAATAAATTTATTCCCCTCACCTGTGCTCTGAGAAAGAGCTCTGAGTTTCAGAATGCTTGAGCCACTACAGAGCTCCACTTGGGAGCCACTGTCATTTTTCATGTTAAGAGCTACTAAAATGAAAGTAAACTTTTGCCCAAATATTAGAATATTAAACTTGTTAATGATATCCTATATGGCTATAGCAGTCAACTAAATATGGCTTTTTATGGTTGTCTTGATGGTGTTGCTGATGTAGCCAGTATGTGTGTTTGTCATTGCTTCCAGAAATCTTTCCTGAAGTCCATGAGGGCAGGCACCTCCGTCTCAGGTATTAGTCAACATTGGACCATCAGTGCCTGTTGTAGTGCCCAGTATACAATAGCCAGTCAATTTTTTGTTGTTGTTGAATTAATGTATATAGTTGATGTATATAGCTGACCCTAAGAGGTGCCAGGGTCAGTGAAGGTAATATAAAATGGGTGAGACAGTCTTTGTAGTCAGGAACTCTCAGTATCATGGAGCGAATAGATGAATGTGTGATTATTATACAGTTTGGTCAAAACTACCAGTGCTGCCAAATAACCTAATCCCATGGCAGCACATGGAAGGCCATCACATTCAGACTCACGTAGGTGGCCAGATCAAGGAGAGTTTCCTATAAATGGTACTAGAGTTAATTGTTGAAATAAATCTAAGATTTAGCCAATTAGATAGGGAGAAATAGCTATTCTAGGAAGAAACAATACAAACAAGTTGTTTTTTATTTTTTATTTTTTCAAATGTCCTGATTAATACATACGTGAGTTAAACATAGCAAGAGAAACTTTTCTATCCCTCTTATTATCTTTCTTTTCTATTCCTCACTCTTTCTCTTCCTCTTCCCTTGATTCTAACAGCAATGCCAACACCACCACAAATATACATTTCCTCCAGGGAAATTCTCAGTTACTATAAAAGGAAGAATCACAAGCATTCCTCAAAATAGCATAAAAGTCAAATTCACATCCTAGAATATGTGAAAATAGAGGTCCTACATAGAGTACCTGGCACTTTAACTTCCCCCGTGTCTTGTTAATATGGTTTTATCACATCACTTAGGGTTTTATCTGAAAAATTTGCTTTTTGTCAAAGCTATACAGTGCTTGCTTTCATCAGAGGACATTGGTTTGAAAGTGTGAGCATTTTTCCATGCAATGATACACTAACAAGCTTCGTGATTTAATTCATTCAATTAAAACTGATGGTTAAATTGCATTCCTGTTCAATCCAGGCTTAATTCTTCTAGTTTTATATCTTGGAAATATTATGAAAACATAATGTATTTTATTGATTTATTCATTATTCATTTATTATCAAAATATACAATATTTCTTTGAAATGTTACAAATCTCCCAGTATTTCAAAGAATAGTACCAATAGTATATAATTTAGTCCCTTTAATAATGGTGAATGATTTAATGTGGAACTAAGGGAGATTGGTTTGTGATATTGTAAGATTGCTCATATATTAAGTATATGTATAGATATGTATGGTATATATATTCCTTTGTGTGTGTGTGTGTGTGTGTGTGTGTATGTGTGTGTCTTTGTTCCTCAGGTAAAAAAGGTCAATATATTAGTTCATGCTTTCCCATTTTTGATTTGTGCCACTGTTTCCTAAACTTTTCACATTTAACTTTCTTTTTTAGCTATCTACTTGATCCTTATTTCCTGAGAATATTTAGAGGTTTATTGTTAATAAAGTTCTCTGTGATAGAGTACATTTGAGAAATGTTATGTTATGCATCCCTCTTGGAGATTTAGAGAGTGTATTTGTATATTAATGGCTCTGAGAAGTACTGTAGTAAATTGTCCTGTTTATATTTATTTAATCAGTGATTCCAAACTGTTAAAGAGAAAAATCACATACCCCCGATAACATCACTTGCACTAAAGTTAGTGATAACAAACCTAGGTAGGTGTACTACCTGACCTAATTGCTGTTTTAGACTTCTCCCAGAAATAGAATCCTATTCAACCAGCCTGGGATGTTCTGGTCAACACCAGTGTGGTAATCTGTCATGTGGTCCTTCTCCATTTACCCCCAAATCCTCAGAGAAAGAAGAGGGAATCTGTATGATAAAAACACCTACTCTTCTTTTTCTCCCAAAAGATGATGTCCTGGTCTAAAAATAACCCTTTCTTTACTTTTATTAAACCCACTTGTCCCACCCTTCTTCCTTTAAAAAGCCCTCGGAGCACCCTTTTGGTTGCTAGATGGGGTGCTCCCTGATTAATGAATTGCTTGAAATGAATTATGCGAGATCACGATAGACTTTAAGAAAATACATAATTTTCACTTGAAAATATTTCGGGAAATCCATATCTGACCTTGAAAGTTTTGCTACCTTTTACCCATGTCTCTAAATTCTGTTCTCTCAGAGACTGTATTTATCAAGGTAGAAACAAGAAAATAGAAACCTCTCCAGATATTTGAAACGTGAGGGGATTTAATTTAGAAAATTAGTTATGGAAGTGCTGAGAAGCTAAACAAGAGATGGGGAGAAAACCCAGGGGCCATTAACAGTCAGAAGCCACTATCACCTCTAGACTGGAGAAACTGAAGGAGGAGGTAGTGTTATTGGAGCCAGGGCTGTGGTCTCCTGTTTGAACCTGAATCCATGACAGGGTTTTACATTCTTTTGAATGGTGGTGTGATTAAATAAGAGCAAAGGATAAAGAGAGAATACCGATGAAGCAGCAGGTAAGAAAGGACTGACCGAAAGAAAGCTCCTTGCTATTAGGGAGTAAAAGATCAATGCCTAAATAGTAATAGGTGTTCAGTAGTTGAGGATAAGGGCAGGTAGTAAATACACCTCTTCTGTGTATTCATTCATTCATTCATTCAAATATTCTTTGAGTATTTATAGCATTGTGGGTGCTGTGCTAAAAAGGAAAGCAATGGAATCATAATGTCCATAGGCCAACATTGCTTACGGCCTCATAGAAGAGACTGGAATTGTGACCCGAATCTCAATACATGTGTTAAATTAATAGAGGTATTTTTGGTGGACCATAGTAGTTTATAAAAATGGGAATTAAACCAGAACAAAAGTTAAGAAAGGAAGTGACTCTAAATCTAGAGTTAAGAGTATTAATGAAATTTAGCTAGTTGAAAATAATTGCTAGGAGGCATGCATAGTCATAGAAATATAAGAAAGTATATTTGGCAGTGGGTTCATAGATTCGAAGAAATTTGGAAAGACTAAGACAAAAAGCATTCTCGTAGTATTGGGTAATGCTAGAGAAGTCAGCAGAGCCCTGTGGGGTGAACTACAAGGATTATTCTGCATCAGTTAAGCCCTGCCATGACCAACTATCTTCCTCATTTAGACTTACTCCATGGATTTGTAGAACATGCAATTATGGGCAATGAAAATGACCTTGAACTCTTTAATACCTTATTCATTGTTAGACAATCCAAAGAACTCATGCCAGTGATAATTTTTTATAGCCTCTGCTGGTCAGCTTTGTAAGTAGGTACTATTCCCATTACTCCAGTATCTAGGTAAAGTTTTACCAAGTTAATTTAAAATCCTGTGTAGGCTTTGACACTCCTAATATCCATCCACAGTTTGACCTACATCTCTCCCTTTGGTCTTGGCAAACTCTCTAATTCATTTGCCCAATAAAATGCTGAGGAAAAAAGGCTGTGCAAGTTTAGGGACCAGGCCTTAAGGAACTGTCAGATTCCATTCCTCATCTCTAGGAACACTCTTTGGGAAAACTAGTTTGTCATGTAAGAATTCCACTTACTCTAAGAGCAGTACGTGTAGGCACTCTAATTGAAGGATTCAAATCAGTCCATCCTGCCAGCCATCCCAACAATGACACCAAATAAATGAATAAAGCCAGTGTGGATGATCCAGATAATTCTATTTTCCAGCTGACTAAAAACTTTAATAAAAATAGTAAATATATATATGCCTTACTGTTAAAATGTACAGCTGAAACTTACTGGATTTCGTTAACCAATGTCACCATAAAAAAAACCCAAAAATCGTATAAGGGAGAAGAATCATTGGGTAGAGCCTTGCCTGAATTTTTTTGTTTCTTTTTATAAAGACATTTTTTTTTTTTGGAATGATTTTAGGTTTATAGCAAAACTGAGATGAAAGTACAGAGATTTCCCATATGGTTACTGTCCCCTGTATATGCATAGCCTTTTCCATTATCAACATCACTCTCCAGAGTGGTACATGGTTTCTTTGTTGTTGTTTTTTTAACCAAAGATAAACCTATATTGCCATATTTAGTCCATAATTGACCTTAGGATTTAGTTTTCCTATCCTGATGCTGGTTCCTAATGTAGTTTCTTCGCTCTGGTCATCTGTATTCACCTGTCTTCCCAGTTTTAGGGGCAGTGATTTGACTTGTGTATTCTCCTCTTTATGGATCAAAGATTAGTCTGTCATCTGTCAGGACTGAGTAGCAACTTGCAAGCTCTTTACATGGGGAAAAGGAAACTTAAAGTGCCCCTGCCTAACTATCTGACCCCCCAAAAATGCACCAGACATACTAAAATGTGTTGTTTTAAGATACTGTCTTAGGTTATTTGTTACCTAGCAGGACTTAACGAGAAGAGTTGAGTAAATAAAAATCTTTATGATCCAACTAGGTGTGCAAACCTATATATTAAGCAATTGTTTTCCCAAAACAAAATTGTCCTCTTTCTTTCAAGATTCCAAGCCTCACCTTTTTTTTTTTTTTCTCTGACAAACAAAATTCATAGTGTGAGATGGGTCACATTGTTGGTTGCTGTCAAGCAGTTGCAGATTGTGAAGTTCCTCCTTAACATATTAAATTCCAGGTAGTTATGAATCAATATTCAGATAGTAGTTATTAGGAGCCTGTGAGCAGTAGAGGAGAAAGGTGGGAGATACAAATAACTCAAAAGGAGAGCTGCAATAATGACAGGGATAGGGAAAGGTAAGAAAAGTGGATTTTGATAAAAAGAAATTGGTTAAAGACCTTTAAACTTGGTTAAAACTTTGTGAGCCAGTTTCAGTATACATCCTGCCAGAGTCAAAAATATCTTCAGAGTATTGCTGGTTTTAGATGTATAAGGGGTAAAAATTATATATGTCTTGGTGAAGGGCAAAAGAGAGAAGGAGGAGGCAGAATGCTGTTTTTAAATTCCTGGGAACATATGTTTGTAGAATGGTAACACAATGTTATGTGGGAGTTTTGCATTCCAAAACAATCAAAATAAAAAAATTATAAAATCCTCCCAAAGTGACCTAGTAAATGGAACTGGATGGATAGCACTAGTTGGACATGTTCTTTAAAACAAATTTCATACTATTAAAATAATGTAAATGTTAAGTTTTTTGTTTTGTTTTGTTTTGTTTTTTTACTTTGTTTATGGTTTTCTCTATGGAATGTTACATGAGGAGAGGTTTCTTCATAGAAATAATTATGTTCTGCTAAACCA
Source organism: Pteropus medius (assembly GCF_902729225.1). Lineage (NCBI taxonomy): Eukaryota > Metazoa > Chordata > Mammalia > Chiroptera > Pteropodidae > Pteropus > Pteropus medius. Next base: position 4,616,895 of record NW_024340696.1, read on the forward strand.
TGTGATGTGCTTATATATTTTTATTTTGTTATTCGAAGTTAAATTTCTGCAAATAGTAGATGATGATTCTTGAGTTTCTATACCTTTGTGATTTCCACCTATGCCACTGTATAAAAAAGCTTCTTCCATGTCAGTTTCTTACATACCAAGAAAAGCCTCCCCAAGAATCTTCAGACTTTCTCCTGTTCTGTTCTATTCTGTTCTGTTCTGTTCTCTTCTGTCCTGTCCTGTTTTCCATCTAATGACCATGTCACTTTTTTTATATACAAATAATTGCATTTTGCTCCTTCCAAGCTATAAAATCAATACTAACCATGTATTTAGATTTATTACATAGCAAGGAATGTATCTTCTCTCTAGGTTAAAATAGTTAGGTTAAAATAAAATGCATGAACTGTCAAAAAGGCAGTATTCATGTAACATGTAAGTGGAATATCTAAAAGAAAGTAACTAGTAAATTATTTATAATAACTCAGTTGAGTTATAAATATTATTTTCCAATATATATTTTTTCCTTCCTTAGCAATAAGAACATGGATATCATAAAACAAATCTATATACCCTGACCTCCAGCACACTTATGTATGATTCTGTAAATGATTTATTTCCAATAGATTTAATTAACACTTGTAAATTATAGGAAATAACTGTAAAGGATAAGGTCATTCCCTTCACTTATCTTTTATTCTTTTCCCCTGGCTGAATTGTGAATATGATATTGGAGGTGGGTCATTGAGTAAACTTAGGAATTTACTACATGCATAATAGATTAGTAAGACAGAAAGAACCTAGAACCTTGATATAGTAGAGTCACATCCAAGCCTCTGACACTCTACTAAAATAGTACATGATAAGTAAGTTAATTCTTTTCTAAGTCATAGTTACTATTTTTTGGTCATGCATAGCTAAACCTTAGCATAATCTATATCTCTATATAGATATAGATAACTATGTTTAATATGTATACCTATATATGTATATATGTATGCATATATGTGTGTGTGTATATATATATGTATATATGTATGCATATATGTATGTATGTGTATATAGTATGTTTTGGACCATGTTTGCTTTCCAGAATTCAAAGATAGTACCATTAATTGCTATTGTCTTTTGTAGTTCATAGCAGCTTGAGATTTTTACTAAAAATTAAATAACTCCTTCAAAATTTTTTAAATCTCACCAGAGATCCAATACCATTTGCATTTGGAAAAATGAAAGAACCATCACCAGTGTCCAACTTACTGCCATAATTTGCCATCCTCAGGGATAGTTCTGCCATTGATGGGAGACTACTCTCTGAATTTCTTCATTAAAAATAAACCCTTATTTTAATGGAATCTTAGCAAACTGACAAATAGAAACTAATGTTGGTACAGAGGATAGGACTTGTATCCCTACAGCCTGTTTAAGAGCAGACTCCTCCCATTATAGGATAAAAAGAAATGTGTTTTTCGTTTATGAGTTCTGCCTGAAATTAGGACATTATTTCCTTCACAGACTAAATTTTTCCTTTTTTGTTCATTGAATGCACAGTTTTACCCAAAGAGCCAAAAAGACGTATGATGAAATTTGTTAAGAACTATACACAGAGAAATATATATATTTGGCACCTTCAAAGAAATAAATTATTATTAGTGTCATATGAAATTAGACAAGCGACACGTGTTGTAACAACTCCCCAGTCAATGTCATGTGCAAAACCATTATCAGGTCTAACATCCTGGATTGGAACGATAAGGAAATGATTGAGATTCTTTATATCTCCCCAGCACCTGTTTTCAAATGATCCTGGTGAAATAAAAAATAAACCACAGATACGATAGAAATCATTTTACTTCTGAAACTTTTAACAGTTAAGTTTTATCAGCTAATATGAACTAGACCATTATATTTTAACTAGAAATAAATTAAGAAATAATTGTTCACAACAGCGAATATTTAGCCTATTTCAAGTAATGCAAAACTTATAAACCAGGCGTAAATATATACTCTCTAATAACTTCACTCTGATGCTCTTGGAATATCAAGTTTACTCATAGCAGTGGCTGAACATAACATTATTTAAACAAGTGACAGGAATATAGCTTAAGCAGCTAACACATTATTTTCCTGTGAATGTGGATATATGTAGCATACTTTATACTCTGGGTCTGAGAAAAAGGAAATGACTTTGATAATATTTAAAAAAATAATTTGCTTTACCCATTATTTGAAGGAAGAGAAATCTATCTTCAATCACAGCAGTAACTTAGTATACTTCCTAATTGGGTAGGTTGGGGTGAGAATACCCACAGCAGTAATTCTTATGAATTAGTATCCTTTCTAAAGATTTCACATCATATTTATTTTTCATTATTTCTAGTTTAAGAACAAGAATAATTATTAAATTATAAAACATAATTATTTATATTACCTACCCAGGAGGCTGTATTATTAGGCGAAAACTGTAGCCTTCTTGGAATAAAACTTATTAGTGATCAAATCAATGGATATATGTTTTTATTCATTGGGATATAGCTCGTTTGTCCATGAGTTATACTGTAGACCCAAAATGCTTGACTTCATTTATCTTTTTCAAGAGAGAGAAATTTGAAAAGACCATATAGTTGACAGAGAAAATCCTGGGCTTTAGCAGTAGTTAGCCAGAACTTAAACTTCAGCTTTGCAACCCAACATCTGAGTGGTAATGGGGAAAGCAACTTAACTGAGCCTCAGATTTATCATCTACAAAATATAGACTGGAATAACATTTGCCTTGTAAGATAGATATGAGCATCAAATAAAGTAACATATTAAAACACTGCAATGCCTATGTATTTGTTACTCATTGCTGTAATAACATACATTCTATACCTCTAAGCTTCAATGGCTTATCGCAGTAAACATTTACACTTTCCCATAAGTCTGTGCATCTGCTGAACAGATCTTGACATCTGCACTACATGCAACTGACCTCAACTAAATATCTCATGAGCATGTGATCAGTTGGTAGGTCAGGGAGGGGCTAACTCATTTCAGATGTCCTTAGCTGGGATAGATTGGCTCTCTTCCATCTCCTTTTTTTGTCCAGCATTCCAGCTAGCTGGTACATGTTCATATTATGATGATAATGTTGGAAAGAGGAGTGTAGGGTTCAAGAGTGAAAATAGAAATGTGCAAGTCTTTTGAGCCCTTAGGCTCGGAACTAGCACACAGGTATTCCTGTTGCTCTCTCCTAGTCAAATCAAGTCACAGGGACAACTCAGATCTGAGGTGTAGAAAAATAGACTCCTCCTCTTCTTGGGAGAGTTTCTGACGTCTATTAAAAGGGGCGAAGATACAGATAGAAAGAATCAGGTACATATTTGCAATCAATCTACTAGAACTTAGCCCAAAGGAAGCAAAACATAAACAATAAATTTCTAAACTGTGTAAAAATTAACTGCTGATGCCCATGAAGTACAACATTTGATACATAGTAATACCTATATTGTAAGCCTTAAATTAGACTTGTTAAAGATCTGGTGAAAGATTGAATGAAGGAGGATACATGTAATGGGGAAACTATAATTACCAATACTTGATAATATCTATATTAGAGGTAATGGTGTATACTTGTGATAGGACTTCACACAAATTGTCTGAGTGAAGAATCCACAACTTATTAGCTTGTTTAGAGAAGCTTTCTGCAGGAAGTAGAATATGCCTTGAAGGAAACATATGAGAAGGATCTATGTTATTGCATGTATCAATAATAATTACTAAGTATTATTCCATTGTATGACTATCACACAATTCATTTATATATTCACCTGTTGATGGACATGTGTTATGATCAGTTTTTGGTCATTACAAAACTGTGAACATTCATATATAGATCTTTTATGGAGATATATTTCTTTTTTTTTTTTTAAGATAAATACTGAGGAATGAAATAATTATTTCCCAAGATGATCAAACAGTTTTATACTCCCACCAGCATTGTGCAAGATTTTCAGTCCCTCCAAAGCCTCGCTAGTATTTAGTATGGTAAGCCTTTTTTAATTTTTATCATTTTAATTGGCATGCAGTGATATTTAATTATGGTTTTAATTTGCATTTCCCTGTTGACTAATGATGTTGATCATTTTTTTCACGTGCTATTTGCCATTCATAAATTTTCTTTTGTGAATATTGTGTTAAAATATTTTGCCCACTTTTTTAAAAACTTAGATTATATGTTTTGTTGCTGTTGACACAAGAGTTCCTTATATATTCTTGATAAAATTTATTTATTAGGTATATGTTTTATAATAATTTTCTTCTGATTCTTGGCTTGCCTTTTTATTGTCTTAGTTCCTTTTTAAGAAATTATTACTTTTATTTCAATGAAATATAACCTGTCAATTTGTTTTTTTTGGGGGGTAGTGCTATTGATGTCATTTTTGAGTGATCCTTTTCCTAACCCAAGGTCAAAAAGTTGTCCTGGTATATTTTCTTCCAAAAATATTATAGTTTTAGGCTTAACATTTAGTCCTGTGAGCCATTTTCAGCAAATTTTTTTTTTTTGTATATGATGGAAAGAATGGATCTAGGCTCATTTTTTTTTCCACATGTAGATGTCCAATTGCTTCAGCACTATTAACTGAACCACTTATTATCCACATGTATTTGCTGTATTATAAAAAAAAATCAGTTGTTCAGGTATGTATGAGTACATCTCTAAACTATATTCCATTGCATGGATCTATTTAAATGGGCTGAATTTGAGTTTTAAGAAGCCCATTAAATTGGAACATCTTTTAGTCATTAAAATAAATTGGTGTCTGACCAAGGAAAGAGAGGTGAATAGAAGTGATAGAATAAGTTATAGGTATATCTAAAACTAAAGCTGTTGAGGACTTCTTGTACTTATACAGAGAGAAGAGGAAGAAAAGTCACAAGAAGAGGCAGAAAATAGTAAAAAGGAATTCAGACAGGCATAATAAATTAATGGACAAAGTTTTCCCCAGGATTCTTAGAGGACAGTTTTGATTAAGAGATTCTCAGAAGTGCCAGCTAATAGACAAAAGTCTAAATGATTTGGGCCTGGGACAATCCACATATTTTCAGCCCTCGAAAAGAACTTCATCAAAGGTACTTACTTTTTCTTGAGAGAAGAAAATTTTTATAAATGAATTACATATATTTTAATTTTAAAACTGTAAAAATCACAAAGAAATTGAGTCTATGGAGAAGGGCAGTTTTACAAGGCAGAGGAGTATAAGGTAAATGTTAAATTCCCAATGACAAACTTTATTTCATAAGTCTGTTGGGGACCATTATCCCCTTTTAAGCCAGGAGCATGAAGACAGCTCAGTATCGTAAGTTTGGAGTCAGACAGCTTTGGAACCAAAATCTAGTTTCAGTTATTGCTTTGTCCAAATATATTCATGCAGAAAGTGTGGACACTAGTAGCTACACTTTAGGGTTAAATGAGGTAACAAATGTTTGTTGACAGATTCCTGCCACATACTTGCTAATCACAAAATAGCCTTTATAATTATATGATAAAATTATATTATATTCTCCCTTGAAAAAAGGAGAAAGAAAGGCAAGGGCAGAAGCAGGATATAAAATCCATCACCAAAAGAAGAAGTGGGGTAGATCCCTCCATTCCCCTACAATATACAACAAAAATAAATAAGTAAATAGATTAAATAAATAAATAAATAAATAAATAAATAGAAAAGAAACAGAAAAACTGTTATCGTTAAATAAAAAAAAATTAATGCAAAGATATAAGAAAATACTCATAATTTTAGATATTTATATGTCCAAAATGTCACATATATACACACCCCACTTTAATAAAATTGATCCCATTTACAAAAATTTGTATTACATATAATTCTTACATTTGAGAAAAGTTTAATTTGTCTGCTCTTTCTTCCAAATGAGATTTATACAACTTTAACCTATTAAAATGAAATTCGTTTTTGGTAGCACATTAACCAGATATTCTGCTGAGCTATTTCTGCAAAATTTAGGTACTAAATCGGCTCCTTACACATACGTTAGTGATTCAAGGCCAATTCTCTCAATACTAATCACAAGATATTATCTTTGATAGGACCAGATGTCACAACAAAAAACCTGAGAGTCAGAGTTAATCTTAATTTTCATGTTTTACTGCATCTCTGTGTATGTGTTTGTGTTTGTGTGTGCACGCACACACTTAAGGATTGTTGACCTTCTACACCTTTAAAAAGATGGTAAACTGGCAAGCAGATGTGATCTGCATATGTGTGCTATATATATCAAGTATTAACCACAGCGTATAAATCAGTGCTACTGAACAGAAAGCATATGTTTAATAAATACCTACAAAGGAGTCAAATCATGTATAATAGCAGTTTAATCTTAGCACTGTTTTTCCAAGCACTATTAAGTTCTCCCATTTCATTAATTCATTAGTCTCATTAGATGAATACTCTTAAACACATTAAGATAGTCTGAATGTTCTTCAATATTAAAAAAAAAAACTAATTCCTGTTAAATTTCTTGAGTACACACCCCAAAATGTGTTTATATTTTATTAGTTATGCGTTATATACGTGTACGCTGGTAGTGATCAGGAGCACCATTCGGGAGCCAAACTGCTTAGATTTAAATTGCAGCTCTGCCACTTTCTAGTTTTGTGAATTTAAGTTATTTTATAAATAGGTGCCGCTGTTAACCTCATCTTAAGAGATGAGTAATGGCGATACCTGCTTCATATAGTTGTGAGGATGTAATTTTTAAATATATATTAAGTGCTTACAAAAATGTTGGACATATATTAAATGATAATTGAGGGGTATCATTATTATATTATTATTATTGTTTTTATTATTGCTCTACTATTACATTATAAACAAGTCCCCAAATAGAAAAGAATAAAGGAATTATATGTATACACACACTCATGCACACATATTATATGTATGCATGCATATATATACATGTATTATATAGTACATTATATGTATATATAATATACATATATATATATATATATGTGTGTGTGGCGTGTATGTATAGAAGAAGAGGTAGAAAGAGGGCGAGGGGAGGGAAGGAGGGGATAGAGGATGAGGAAGAAGAAAGAGAAGAAGTAAGAAGAAGAGGAAGCTCTGGCGTTTTTTTCCCATAGCCCATCTTATGTGCCTCTAGGTAACTACAACTTAGTTTTGAGACCCCTGATCATAGTTCTGATTATTATGTTGAATCACATTTGTGCATTGTTATTGGTCCCAAGGTGACCTATAAGTTACATATTTTTAATAATCGTCGAAATAACACCTTCATGTGCATGGAGGTTTTTCCTAGAATTTTCAAACCTTTGTTCACTTTGCCAATTACAAACCTATTGCACATTCTGTCATCATTGCCCTGTCTCTCAAGGGCTCTTAATCATGATGTTATAACCAAAATTCCTGATGGATGTGTCATCAAAATTCTCCAATCTTGGGAAAATCCCATACATCTTTATTATGATTTTAGAGAGGCCACAATGCTTGTAGTAAAGCCAGGATTCCCTGGATCTGTTTTCAGCTACGTGTTTGGGGAGTCAAATCTGCTCAATCTTCTGAATCTTACCTGCAGTAGTACAATCCCAAGTCGTGTCTCCAAGCAGGAGTCAGTGCCATAAGGACTCTATGTGGGCATGAATATTCCTGATACTTAGCTTTTATAGCTTCATACTTCCCCAGCATATTTTGTCATTGAATAAATTGAGAATTTAGGCAATATTCAGAAATCTATGTTTGCCCCTACCTCCCCTAAGTTTAGTCCAATATAATTTTTAAATATTATTTTAAATTATTTATACAAAAATATCTATTATGTATCAGACACTGCCAACTGTTAAGAGTACAATAGTGAAGAAAATGTTCTAGTCTCATATCAAAGAATATAGAACTGACTCTCCCTTGCTTGTGAGTGAAAGGGAGTGAAATAGAGTGCATACAACAGAAAAAATAAACAGCTTCTAATTATTCATCCCACTTGGTGTACTTTAGGAGGAAAACCATTAAAATATTGCAGCTTTATCCATGGTTTAAGAGGAACTATGAATTTGGACTATATTCTCTTGGTTTTTGATTTTCTTGAGCTGAATTATGACCTTGGTTTGCGAGAATTTTATTTTAGAGCTCATCGTTTGGAATAGCTTTGCTCCTTCTATGTTTCTGGTACCTTCTCTATTCCTTCCTAATGAGAATTATAAAGCAGCCTGTGTTATACTTTACCCTAGCTTCAAGAAGGTTGGAACTAAATTTACAACATAGCCACAAAAAATACCTTGATTACTATGATCTTATCAGTATCATTTTCTGCTGCCCTCCTGTGCATCCTGATCACCACACCCTGGGTCAACCTTATGTTATAATTTATGTTTTCTCTAGAACTATTATGTTGCTATTTACATTTAAGATTTTATTTGTGTTTGAAGTTTTACAAATAAAAGACTATAGGTTATGTGATATTATAATCTATAAACATCAGAGAAATTCATACTAAGATTTTGCATTTTTTTTTTTTAGTTACCTTCATTTAAAAAATATAAAACAAATCTAATAAAACCCCTTGGCCCTCATGAGTCTTCTCTTGGTTTAACACTGGAATTATGTTCTTTTGATATGTGTTTTTATGACTAAAATGCCATAATTAATACAATCAAATGAATCTTTTAGGAATAGGATTAAATCAATCACAATGTGGGAAATTATCTACAATTCCAGTAATCATCTTGACTTACTCTTTTTGTAATATTTCAACTCCCAAGATCTCTTAGCTAGTTCATGCCAGGTTCACTGAGGCCTGAAACAATTTAAATAATGAAAATCCTGGGAGCTGGTGGCACCTTAGCTTTAAAGACATTTGCTATTCCTGTTGGAATCTATTGTCCCTCTCAGATGACAAGCTTTTTAGATTGCTTATTTTGACTCTTTTTATGTTATGTCAATAGCAAATAAAACTAGAAACCATATTCATTTTTACTTATCAAATATTTATAATTCACTGTGTATTGGATAAGATTCTAAGTGTTTTATGATTTAATTCTCATAACAATCATATGAGGAGGTTTCTGTTATTATCTATCTTCATTTTACAAAAGTGGGATTTGAGGCATAGAAAGGTTAGCTAAGTTGCCCAAATTTCATAAGTGTTAAGAGTTAGTATTTAAACTCCAGCTCTCTTGTTCCAAGTTCATCTCTCACTAACTCAGCTAGTATCTCTCCAGAAATAATGAGCATCACAGGAATTAGCATGTTTATAGAAAGAGAAAAGTTTTGTATATTCATTGTGGATGTTAAGAAAGCTGGATTTCAGCTGTAGGATGCAGGGTTCCCATTTTCTCCACAACCAGTTTCCCCTTTATTAACATCATGTATGAATATGTTGCATTGGACACAACTAGTGAACTAATATTGATACATTATTATTAACTAAAGTCCACACTTAATTCATTTTTCTTATTTTTTTACATAATATCCTTTTTCTATTCCAAGATCCCACCTAAGATACCTCATTATATTTAGAGTCTCCTTAGATTTGTTTTGTCGATGAGTTTCTCAGATTATCCTTGTTTTGATAATCTGGACAGTTTTGAGGAGCACTGGTTAGGTATTTCCTAGAATGCCCATCAAGTGGATTTCTCTGATGTTTTTCTCATTATTAGACAGGATTTATGAGTTTGGAGGAGGAAGACCACAGAGGAAAAATCATTTTTATCTCATAATATCAAGAACACATGCTATCAACAATGACTTATCACTATTGATGTTGAATTTAATCACATTGCTGAGATAATGTTTGTGAGTTTCTCCACCATGAATTGACTTTGTTCCCATTTATGTCTGTACTTGTGAGAAAGATGACACTATGTGCAGCTGACTCTGAAGGGGTGAAGAGTTATATTCTGCCTCCTTCAAGACAATATGTTCATAAATTATTTGGAAATCTCCTACACAAGAGTTTCACCTATAATTTATTTATATAACTATAAACTTGGGGATATTTATTTTATATTTTGGGCTAAAATGCAAACCTGTTTTATTTCTTTTATTCAAATTCTTCGAGCTTTGGTGATTGGGAACTCTTAGTTTCAGTTGGTTCCTATATGCTATTGACATATACTCCTATTATCGTGAGGTATTTGAGGTACTTTCTTACTATTTGTTCCTATAAGATTATCATGTATATTTCCTGCCCCAGTCCTAGAATCAGTCTTTTCCCCAAGGAACCCTAGTACTCTTATTGGGGGATGGCTTTAGAGACTAATATTTAGTTACTAGGTGTCCGCATTGCCCCTGGGTATCATTGTTTCTAGTCCCACTCAGCTAACAAAGAAAATGTATGTGCTAATACTGATCCATGTATATACATACCTTTAATATTTCCATATGCAGCTATCTGTAAATGTGTTAAACAAAATGAGAACCCATTCTGATGTCTCCAACTCTAAATCATTACTCTCTGGATCATTCAAAACTCATTTTCTTGCTTATCTGTAAATTCTCACTCGAACAATAAAAAACTTGGTTCCTACCATCTTCTATCTTTTTACTTAATTGTTTAATCCCCTTGTTATAATTCTTAAAACAACTTTGCCAACTAAATATCCCCCTGTGCTTCACCTATTCAACTCCATCCCTCTCCCTTTGAACCCTTAGAAGCCACCTATCTATTTATAATCTCTAGTTTTGTCTTTTACAGAAATTAATATAATTGGAATCATTTAATATGTAGCCTTTTTAGACTAGTTTGTTTCACAAATAATATTCATTTAAGATTCATTCATATATTTTTATTGCTTTCTGGCTACAAAAATAAATTACAATTTAATTTTTTTATGGATCATGTTTTTGATGTTTTATCTAAAAATTCATCATTAAACCCAAGGCCACAGAAAGTCTCTCTTATTTTTCTTCCAGAAGTTTTACAGGTTTTTATTTTTCATTTAGATCTATGACCTATTTTCAGTTAATATTTGTGAAAGATGTAAAGACTGTTTCTAGGTTGAATTTTCTGCCTATGAATGTCCAATCATTTCAGCATCATTTCTTGAAAAAGATCATTCATTCATTCTCCATCGGATTGTGTTGCTTTTTTTTTTTTTTTTAACAATCAGCTAACTATGTGTATGTAGACCCATGTCTGGGTTCTCTGTTCTGTTAATTGGTCTATCTGTACTTCCACCAATACGTGTGCTATCTTGTTTATGGTAGATTTATAGTAAAATTCAAAATTGTATAGGAGGTGTCCTCCAACTCTTTTCTTCAGGCATTTTTTTATGATGATGCAGAAATGATATAGAAAAATCCACACATAGCACTTTAAAAGTATCTGCTTACATTATGTCTGCTGACATCTCACTTGCCAGTGTAAGTTAAATGGCCAATTTCAGGAACAATAAGTGAGAAAATGTACTTTACCTCTTGATGGAAAAGAAAATCCTTAATTATATGCAAAGGAATGGTTTCAGAAAGGAATGAAAAATCGCTTCCATCACTTAAATCTACATTCTAGTCCTTTTTGCAGCTTTATTTTCTTGATAGCACTTACTGTTATCTAAAATTATCTTTTTATGTTTTATGTAATTTTCTGTATTTCCACTGTAACATAAGATCCATGAATGGTAAGAATTGTCTTCCTTATCATTATACCCATAGCACAGAAAAGTAATTGTCATATATTAAGAACTAAGTGAACATCTGATGAATGGGGAAATTAGTAAATTTATTCTGATAACATATAACAACATTCACAATACATATTTTTCATGTTGACATCAGGTATTTAAACCATAACTAAGGCTGGCTCTGTTTCTAAACTTTGACGGGGAAAGTGGTCATTTAAAAACAATTTAGATGTAGACAAGGACAGAAAGATAAAAAGGAATTTTAAATTAGGAAGAGAAATTAAATGGCTTCTCTTCTCACCTATTTCTCCTGGAATTCTCTGTAGCCTGTCACACTGTAGATATAACTGCCTTTTAGAAATTCTTTTCGATCTTATCATCTAGAATACCTCACTCTCTTGATGATCCATTTATGTGTCTGCCTATTATTAATTGGCTTCTCATCGTACTCTCATGGACAACTTGTGAATTTCACAGTATTCTCTGCTCTGATTTTCTCAGTACCTTCTTTACTGACTACATTCATGAACATAGCTTCTGTTGTACTTTAAATAACATATTTATTAATTATCCATCTAATCACCCATCATTATTTCTGAAGCCCAGACATTCATTTCTAAGTAAAAGCTAGTTACCTGCACCTGAACTTAACACTTGCACCCTGAGTTTCAAGCCCAAGCTTATTGTCTTAGTTCCACAGTTCTTTATAATGGTAATTATTTTTTTAGCCCACCCTCCTCACCTACATGCCCCCTCATTTACACCAATACTACATCAATCACTGAACCCTGTAAATTCCAACACTGGGATATCTGTGCCAGATGTTCCCTTGCCATTTGCTCTGCTTCCTCGGTTAAAATTTCTCACATCCAGCATTTCTGAATTTCTTAACTCCAGTTTTAAGACTTTTCAGATTACAAAACACTGAAAGCTCCCTAATTTTTACTAACAAATTTTTAAACTGTCATTTAAAAACCCTCTGTGATCTCTTTATCCACCTTTACAGTCTTCTCTATGACTACTATCTCTACTATCTTTATTTGGAAAGGAGCAAAAAGGGCTGTTTAGGTTTGTGGGTGGAACTGGAAGGGGATAGGAAATGGGAAGGCTTCTGTGGCATGTTCTATTTTTTTCTTCTGTGTGGTTGTAACATTTTGTGATTGTTTTGTAAAAGTGATTGAGGAATATACTAACTCATGCAACTTTCCTTAAAAAAAATCCAATTAAAATATTATTTAAAAAAAATATGTTCAACCCCACTAGCAACCTAGAAAATAAGAATCAAAACAATTGACAAAAATGATTGGCAAAAAGTGGCAAATGATTAGCAAAAATTTAAAAAGTTTGATGATATCAAATTCTGGTCAGGGTGCTAGGGAACAGGAGCCCCATACACTTTTTATTGATCTGGCAACTCTGGAGATTAAAAATAATTTTTTTTTGCACTTTTTCATATATGACAAGACAACTGCACAAGGATACTCACTACAGCCAAGTTTAAAATAAGTAAAAATGGAAAGTCATTTACATATCTTTCAGTTAAAAAACAAATTTGCCTTTTTGGGGTTTTTTTACATAATGAATTGTGTACAGAATTCAAAACTAATGAAACCAATATGTACATACCAGCACTAAAAAATCTCATGTAGGTAATATTGAGAAAATAATACATTTCAGAATATATACAGTATGTTAACACTAAACTACATATTAAATACACATCTTAGAATTCAAATCTCTTGCAATCTGTAGGCACAGAAAATCAGCACATAGGGTAAAGGGGGTCAAATATATGGTGATGGAAGGAGATTTGACTTTATAGTGAACATAAAATGCATTGTACACTTGAAACCTATATAATTTTATTAACCAATGTCACCCCAATAAATTTAATTAAGAAATAAAATAAATGCTTCTGAATTCTAGAAAAAAAAAAGAGGAGAATGACTAAGTGCTGAGCCTCAAGGTCAGTACAAAGCTAAAAGAAACTTACATGTGAGATGACTTAATTAAGAAATATTTTATTGATAAAATAGATTCTAGCTAGCTTTGAAGAAATAGATTTAGTCTGGGAAAGGGATGAACAGTTCTGACAGAGGAAAAATATCCCTTAACTTGATCATTCTTAATATAGAGTTGTTTCTCCTTCCTTCTTCTCTGTCTGCTTTTCTCCTCCCAGTTTCCCCTCTTTCCTGTCCTTAGCTCTTCCTCTGAAGGACTTAAGTGCACATGCGAAACACCTTGAAGCTTCACTGTAAAATGGAGATGATCACAGAACCTACATCATAGGTCTCATGCAAAAAGTAGATGAAGTAATAAATGCAAAGCACTTAGAACAATGGAAAGGGCTCAGTAAACTTGTAGCTATTATTATTGGTGAACAAGATCATATGAATTGCCCTCTGTGATAACAATTCCCTCCTTTGGAGCTTCCATTCCTTTTTGGTATAGTGAGTGTTAGATTCCAAAAAAGCTCCTGTAAGTTTTCCATGGGGCTCATAAACTTTAACCATAAAGCCAGAAAGAAATGCTATGAAATAGACAAAAACTGTAGTTTAATAAAATAGATGCTCACCTTTCTGTATCATATACAAGACTTTTTTAATACTCTTTAGTTGTGTACCTTCTATGAATGTTGTAACCACACTAAATATCTTAAATAAATCAAAATATTATGAAAACATTTTAATATTCCAGAATACTTCTTAACATGTAACTGAAGAATCAAGTCTTTGTTGGCTTTCCTGATATCAGTAATTTTAATCTCTAAATTGAAGAATTAACCTTGAATTTCTTCCACATTCGATTATTTATTGGACAATACCTTATGAATTGTAGTTTGCCTAAGCTACTACAGGAGTAAAAGACATCTTTATAATAGAAATCTTGCTTTCTCAGAGGTTATCCAAGCTATCAGTATTTATTGCATTTTTTGGTACTTTATACTTTTTTAAAAAAATTACGTCACGATTGACTGTCATAACAACTTTCAGGAAAGTTACACATTTATATAATCATTTTATAGCTGAAAACAATTCTGACAAAAAGCACTGGAGAAAAAAAGGAGACTTTATTCAGATAACATTTGACAAATGGGGAGACACAGCTTCCAGTAGAAATTGAAAGTACACTCTGCAGAAAAAAAGGAGAGGCCATTTTTTACAGAAAATTTTCTACCCATAGTTCCCAGATGAGGTTTCCAAATGTACGGTTTGGATGGGTTGGTACAAATGCAAATAAGGGTACATTGTGTATAGTTCTGATTGGTTGGGTGATAGCATGGCAATGAGGAAACAAGGAACTTCCCTGCAGTGGTTGGCTCAGACAGTGTAGTCAGGCAGGGCATAAGGTAGGCACCTGAGAGTTCAGCTTGTGGTTCTTCCCAGAATATAGAGTACTTAAGAGGCCACTAGACTCATTTTGAATTTAGGCCCAGTTAACTGTAGAAAATTCAAGTCCATCTCAAAATATACATTCCTCCTTGGGGATCACATTAGGCAATATAGCTAATGAACCTAAAACACAAGAAGTGAAGTAACTTACACAGACTCATAGAGCCTGAGAGTTATAAATCATAACTCTTTCTGCAATAGCCATTACCTAACAGAACAGCTAGAAACAAATTATGTATTATTGAGTTATATAAATGAATGCCGGAGTTAATAAATGAACAGCAATAAACATATGATTAGTCCTAATTAAATCTGGAAAGAACCAAACAGATCTTATAAATAAATATAGAGAGCCATAATGTTAAATGACTTTGCAGTGTTTGTATAACTCTTTCAATAAAACAGATAAAGTAAGGTTAAAGTTTTCTGATCCCATTGTACATGATTGTCCCATGGCCAGGGCTGATTTTGCACCCAGATCATTGTGGGGACTTTGTACACTCATGTAAAGAGTTAAAAGGTATAAATAAATTCTGCTATGTGTTGATTTCCATTTGGTAGAAAGCTAGGAGTCAGGGTCATGGATGACTTTATCCCCAGACAAATTGCATTTTTCTGCTGTGACTCAAAAAATAAGTAAATAAGCTTTTATCTCTCTTAGGCTAAAATATACCATTCTAAGATTGCTTTTTTAGCCACCACAATAGTTCTTGAAATATTTTTTACATATCTTATAAGGCATGCATGTCTGTAGCACAAGGAGATTTAATATGTGAGTTTAAAATTGCTTATAATATTCACTGTACATTATAATAGCTTGTAAGATAACTATATTCTGCAGCACAGCACCAATTTTACTCTAGTTTGAATTAAATTTTTGCTTATAATATTTAAAATGCAGAATGAAAAGTTATTCATAAACATCTGATTTAAAACAATATCAGCACATTTCTTTTTAATTTACTGAGCCTTCTATCTGCCTGTTACTGTTGAAAGTAGAGAAAACATGCCAAAGAAAGTACTTGCACTCAAATAAATTACATCCTAAGAGAGTTACACAATAAACACATAAACAAATATTTTTCATAATGCAGAATAGTGGTGAGTTCTATAAGACATCATCCAAGAAAATGTGATAGATAATGTCTTATAGACTATAATGCATCAGGCAAGAGTGATCAGGTATGTATCATCAAGAAGACGATATTAGAAATATATCCATATATTCCATAAATACTTAGTGGAAGACAGCCATGTGAATTACTACAAGAAGAGTATTCCAGGCAGAGAGTCAGAAGCCCTGAGATGGATATGAGATAGCTGTATTTGAGGAATGGCGGGGCCGGGGGAAAGGGTAATGTGGTTTGAACATGGTGAGTAAGTAAAAAGTAACATTAGAGAAGTAGTTGGGATCTGCTTATATAAATCTTTTATGTAAAGAGTTTGCATTTTATTGTAATATTAATTACAAAGCAGTCTGAAAAGACTTGTTGATTGGATACGGGGTGAAGAAGGCAAGTCAAACAGTAAGACTGCCCTTGGAAAGAGCTATAACATATACTGCATATATTATAGAAATTTGATTCTAGGGAACCTCAAAGTGATAGTTACCTGTAGATCCAAAACATTTATACCCAGCAGTATAAAATGAATATGTATGTACGTTATGTAGTATAATGAATGTTCAAATCCTACAGTTGAGACTAGGTCAGCCAAGCCTGAGTAGTGCATGCTGTTTCTTTTTAGCTTCTGAATGCAGTGATATCTTATTTGTTAAAATTTATTCTTAATTAAGATAGATCAATTAAGGCAAACTATACCTTAAGACTGTTATAGATCTAACTCTCTTACATGCAATGTGGTAAGAAGAGCCAAGATTTGTCAAAGAGATTATGTGGTCCTTGGGCACAAGCTAGTAACCATTCTTGCCCCCTGTCTGATCTGAGCTTTTAAAGTCTGCATTGCAAAGCATAATCTGTGGATCCAGTCCAAGACCTGCTTGGCCCTATCACATTGACTCCATCCCCATTATCCCACAGCGATACGCAAAAGAGAGAACATGTTTAAATTGCTCAGTGCCAGCTGGCTGATTTCACTCCCGACATAGCAATCTGAGATTTTCTGGCTTGTTGTGAAAGGAAGGGAGGGGCCAGCCAAAATGATACCCATAGAAACAGTAATTCAATCTGTTTCATTTTGTGTTTCTTTGCCAGTGAAATGGCTTATAACTTTCTTTCACTGCCATAATGGAAAATAATATATATTTCATGTGTGTTAAATTATTCACTAAGAAAACAATATGGTTAGTCCTATCATCAGAAACTGAGGTAGTACTAATTATACCATATTGAAAAAGATAGACAAATTCTATAAATTTATAGTTATATGTTTATAAATTAAAATGCATTAATGATTACAAGGGTAACAAACAAAATAATTAATTTAAAAAACAATTTCAATGTGCTATTCATTTCTATTTAGCATTTTCCCTACCATGTTTCACCACCCCTCCATTCATTTTTTTTTTAGGTGCTTACACTTTTTTAGACAGCTTGAGAGGCAGAATCAATGAGAAGTAAGAGCATGTCTGTCTAATTTCTAGTGCATGCCTAGTGACAACAGTAGCTGCTTCTATTACAGTAACTCTTAAAGATACTTTTTTTTTTTTCATATGCCAGATATGATTAGAAAACATAGTACCGGGGATTGGCAGTGACTTATGTTGTGGTTTCAGCCCTCAAGAATCTGGTCATTTAAATGGAGGATTTATCAAATGGCCAAAATTAAGAATGTTTTAAGAAGTTTATCCTGGTATATGTAAAGCAGGGCTGTAATTGGTTTGGTACATTATTTTATCAAGCAGAAAAACTAGCTATATGGTTTCACTGATGCAGTGGGTACAGTCATGGGGTCATATCTTTGAACTAACTTGTGCAGGGGACTTGGTCCCAGGAGCTAAGACCCTCTTCCATGTCTCTCTTTCCCCAAGGTCACACATTCTCTCCCTGAATGAATGTTAACGAGCCATCCAAATTGCTACCAAACTCATGAGTTTTCCACGTTGTGTTATGTCCCTCAATATTTTATGTCCCTCAGATTTATATTTTGGGTTATATTTTATCAGCATTTTAAAGTTTTTTTAATAGTGGAAGCTGGACAGGAGAGAAGAACATAAAGGATTGTTTACATTAGATCATTTTGCCTGATTGCCTAAATAAGAACTTACCCATGCAAAACCTTTGAGTCTTGTTTTTTTCATATATAAAATTCTAATCATTATGTCATATTTACAAGAACCCTTTTTCTTGGTTCAGAAAACAAAAGTACCATGTCTATAAACCTTAAAAACACAGACTTGATTTCACCCTGGGCAAGAAATATGTGCATATATGAAGACATCCCAGGCCACTTATTCATTATTATCATTCATACTAAAGAATAAAGATCAGTGTCTGCAAAGAACATTTTTGCTCTCTTGGGCTAGAAGGCTACCACATCTCCAAAGGACCTGCTAGTTAGCCAGGGTCTCCCCTCCAACTAAAGCTTCTCCACTATAGCAACACATTCAGAAGAGAACTCTTAGCTGCTACCAGCCTATTGGGGCATTATTTAGGAACTATGAGGTAGGGAGAAATGATTTGTATGAAAATATAATAAACACACTGAACCCAATCTTTATTTCAAAAAGATGCCAAGACTTCAGGTTTCTGTTCCAGCATGCAAAGAGCTTAGAAGTCCTGTCACCCATATTTGCAACAACAAAAGAAGCTGAACAAACTAGATCCATCAAAGTATTGAGGTCACAGGACTAACTGGTGAGATAGGCATATATAGAGAATACAAATCAGTTTACCTGAAGCAGAAGCTGCCAAAGCCAGCGACCAATAGGAACACTCCCTCAGCTAGAGGCTGAGTGTGGATTAGCCTGACAGACAAAAT
This sequence comes from Pteropus medius, assembly GCF_902729225.1. Classification (NCBI taxonomy): domain Eukaryota; kingdom Metazoa; phylum Chordata; class Mammalia; order Chiroptera; family Pteropodidae; genus Pteropus; species Pteropus medius. The sequence continues at coordinate 4,635,852 of NW_024340696.1, forward strand.
CTCCTGGGTGAGGGCAGTCTAAGGGGATCCCTACACTTACATGTGTTTACCTCCAGGAACTGCCTCTACCCACTCCCCAGATTTTAGAATATATAAAAAAGTTATAAGATTTCTTAGAAGAATTAGGACTTCTTAGATGTCTTGAAAGAATTAAGAAGAATTAGGAATTCTTCAAAGGGAGGACATATTTGCTTATCCATGGGTCATTGAACATGTCTCTTAAATTTATGCTTTTTCACTTCAGTTCCAGTTTTCAGTCTTAGATCAGGTCTTGATCATCAATCACTTGGCCTAGTGTCACAGCTTCCGATCCCCTCTTCTTCCTCTTGGTCTCTTGCCTCCTTCCAGTCTCCTTGGCCACACTCCTGGCTTTCACTGTCTAAATCACCTGTCTATATTATGCAATTTCTCAATCCAGAGATCACCATCATCTTCAGCAACTACCAGATTAGAACTAAATATGGCTCATTACAATCTGACCCCAATCCAGGGCTTGTAATTTCCGACTTTTAGTCCCACTAACTCCAAAGGGTAATACCCCATTCGCACCTAAATTCAAATTAATGACTTTCATGTTTTGGGACCCCAATTCATTTTGTTCTCTCACCTTGGAGTGTCCAAAATTGAGTAAATCAATTTCTAGATGGCGTCTGCTTGCAGAGCAAACTCATTATAAATCTGTTTTCTTACAGAATGCTCCTCCTCAATTACCAAATTTAATTGTCCAGAAACTGTTACTGTGCCATCTTGATAGCCTGAGGGAGATTCTTCATGAGTTTTACATTATGCAGTCTGCATTTCTTTTTAATATTTATGAACTCAACTTTACGGATTTAAAATTGAATTCCTGTTGTATGAGCATTTTTTTTTTATTAGTTGCTTGTTTCCCAAATCTTTTAAAAATGTTATCTAACTAAATGCTCGGTATTTCATAGAGTAGCCCCCAAATATGTTTTTATCCTCTTCTTAAAACCCAATAATAACAATAGTTTAATATAATTAAAATAATTATTTGCTAGAAACTCATAATGCTGAAAGTACTATTCTAATCACTTTTTATGAATGAACTGATTTAATACTTATAAGATGATCTGTTATGATCTTCATTTTACAAATGAGAATACTAAAACACAGAGAATAAGTTTATTGCTGAATATTACAAAACCTGCCAAATATTGAGGCTTGGATCTCAATTCAGACTATTTGGTTCCAAATTCTGTGAATGATGAATTCTCAACCTGCCTAATTGGTAGCTACTATTAGCTGGAAATTACTACAGTTGTTACATAACAATTTCCCTGGTCATTTAAATGTAAAATAGTGAAGTTTCATCTAAATATGTATATCCCTTCCAGTATCTAACACAATGCTAAGAACTTACAGTAAATGTTTGTTAAAATATAAATGTAATTAAAAAATACGTAAAGCTACAATGCTTTGCCTTCACGTGATTATTCAGAATCAGTGGGGGGAAATCACTATTTAATAATGTTTAAGCGTAACCATTATTTTAAATTAATTTATTTTGCTTAAAAGGAATATATTACAATTTCAGTGGTTAGTATCCCCCTTTCTGATCCACTTGTTCTTATTCCAATGTAAATCAAATAGAACCCTGAAACAATCACATTAAATGTCATTTAATTTGACCTTCAGCACAAAAAGATATTTTGTGATTTTTGGTAAATTCCATTGTAATTAAATTCAGAGTGAATGTGACCAATTTTACTTGAACTACCTCTTTGTACGCAGTAATAACCAGCCCTCCTGATGTGGGGTATCACATATTCTTAAATCTTAGATCCCTAACTATTGAAAAGCAAATTAAAATCGACTCTTTTAGGAATATTAATTATAATTCTTTATACTCTGTTAGTACCTTTCATCCAAAGACTTCAAAAAGGTACAGAAGTGTTAATTAAACTTTGTGGGATTGTATTTCTTTTCAGACATGTGTGGATATGGATCACGATATCATTATATATTATCAGACATTAGAATAACCCAAATAAGTTTTAACCCTATTCTTTTGCTATTTTCTTTTTCTTTGAATATATATGAGAAACCCGTGCAATATCTTTCTTTAAAAAGCTCAATATATTAGATTCGAGTATTTAAAAATTGATCCAAATGAAGAGCTGTATCTTAGTGAAGTAGGAAAAAGAACTTTTCACTAAATAACACTTTGGTCAAAGTTAATACAACTTTTTTTTTCAGTCATTCCTAGTATGAACTTTCTTCTTTTTCCACCTTTGGAACTAATTCAAAACAACCCTTTCCAGTTCATTCCTAAAACCTAATAAAAGCAAATTTTCCTTCGACTCTTTGGACTTGCCTATGGTTCACTGTAGCTTGCTTGTCCAGAATTGCCATTATTTGCTATGCCGAAATAACCTCATTTTTCAAGTGCAGAAATTGGCTATTTTATTTTTTGAGGTTGACACTCCCTTGTAAAGAATTTTAGATATGTTATTACATTTCCTTTATTTTATAGAAAAATATGTGCTAAGATATAGAAAAAAGCAGGTACAATTGGAGCAAAATAACGTGAAATTTGCATGCTATGTATTCTAGAGCTGGGCTTAGGAAGAAGCCAAGACATCATTTTTTTTCCTGAAAATTTGGATTTGACAAACACCCTACTATGGATTCTATCTAGATTGATAAGTTTATGAAACATTTTATTTAAATGAAACTTTTAGAATACTTGACATGGATTCTCAGGCAGATTTTAAATGCTTTACTTGGGACTTCTTAAGCAGAAAATACAATTGAAGCCCTGAGACACTCTACAAGGAAACATTTAAATGTATAGCTTTGAATTTGGGTCCTAGAGTACATTCATAATTTAGCAAATGACTCTCTAAGATGTTACTAAATTACTGAAAGGAGTATTCAATCTCCTCAGACCTACACATCCCCAGAGAAATGCAGAAATCTATTCAAATAAACAATGTCTTCAAAGAAGAGTTGTCACAATGCAGTGTCTATCAGGTTCCAGACATTTAATGTTTGTTTCCTCCATTTATAATAAAAAACCTACGGTGAAGGTTTTCTTGTCTCCATTTGACAGAGGAAGAAAACAAGACTGAGAAGCTACACAGTTTGGCTGGAATCTCTTTAACTAGAACAATATCAAAACTTAAAGAAATTTAAATTTTTCTTGGTTTCTCATGCTGTAAAGAAAGTGTGAGAATAGAGAAGTGGTAAGTAATTATTTATCATTGTTTAAATTCATATATGACTCCTCCCCAACTTTATTGAGTTATAATTGACAAAATTGTAAGATATTTTGTGTACAATGGGATGATTTATGTATACAACGTGAAAGAGTTCCCGTGATCTAATTAGTATATCCATAACTTCACATATTTATCTTTTTTTGTTGCGAACATTTAAGTTCTACTCTCATAGCAAATTATGTAATACAGTGTTATTAACTATAGCAATGATCATCTTTTACCTATGGCTTTTTTTTTTTTAAAGTTAAATGAATGAGATCACTTTACTGCTCTCATAAGTTAGACGTGCCAGTTGCCAATGGGTAGCATTACTTGAAGGAAAGTTACAGTGATACTCCTTCGCACTTGCCCATTCTGTGCACCACCATCATTAATTCAGCTCTCTTAATCCTCTATGGTTAGCAAGGACCTTCATCTCAGCATGAAAAAAAGTTAAAAATAAATTTTAAAACGAAACTGACTAAGGCACCTTAGATTATGGACACATTCCTTCCTTCTTACTCTGTTAAAAACTAGATTAACTCTGAGAGCTGGGTTAGGTTTCCCTCTTGTGGTTCCCCAGTGTAAACTTCTACCACAGCACTTCCGCTTTTTTCTCATTTTGGGTTTATTGGTTTGATTACCTGTTTCAACAGATGTCTTTGATTACAAGCAAAATCACTGATTCTGGTCTAGTTAAATCAATGGAGTTTATTGACAGAAAATCAGGATTTTACAGTATCAAGGAGAGGAAGGGAGAGACAAGCCTGGGAATGGATTGAAACAAAGACTGTTCCAGAAGCGTAGGAGCCAAGAAAAGAAGAAAAGTCTTGTAGCTTGAAAATCTGAGCAGTGCTCCCTACTGGAATGAATGTACCTAAATGTTTGTAGATGCTTCATATTCTGTTCAATATTCAAGTTCCAGGGAAGGAGTGTCCAACTGACTTACCTTGGTTCATATGCACTTATGGGTAGGGCATGTGTTACATCCAATATACATGGGGTGCTTATCATGAGAAAACAGTAAGCCTCCAGAAAGGTATCAGTGACTGTTGAGAAAGAAGAAGGAAAATAAGAGTAGTTATTAACTGGTTTATGTGTTCTTTGAAGTCAGCTTTTATTTTATTTTTTTAAATTTTTAATTGATAGCATCACATAGTCGCTACGTAATAAACGTTGACTCATATTGTGTGTAGTAAATTAAATCGCCATATCTTGACCCTATTCTACTACCCATAAAAATATTTATTTCCCTTTCATTAAGTATTTATTCTTCATTCCCCTCTTCTCTCTATTCTAACAAATGATGAAAAAGAAAAAAACACATTATGCAAACATTTATTAGGGTCATGATATGTGCAAGTTACAGCAGATGCAGTGGGGAACAAGGCAAGATGCCTTCCCAGCAGGAGTTAACAGCCTCGTATGAAAGACATAAACAAAGTCAGAAATCAGTTAACATAATTTAGAGTACAGGCTTGTAATATGCAGACCGATGTTTGTCACAATATTAACTCTAATAATAAAAACCTAAAAAGAACCTAACTCTTCAAACATTGAACGATAATTCTGTTTCTTGACAATTTTTTTTTTTTTTAGGCGAGGCAACCCTTGGTTGACCTCACAGATTGCAAGGACCTTGTCAGTTTACAATCCCTTAGTTTTTTAATTTTTACACCTACAGCACCTAATATTCCTAGGTGGTCTCCTATCCAAGTACTAACCAGGCCCAACCCTGCTTAGCTTCCGAGATCAGACAGGATCAGGCTTGTTTAGGGTAGCATGGCCGTAGACTCGACAATTTTTAATTGAAAGCATATTATTCAGAAACTTAAAATATAAATAAATAATTCACAAAGAAATGTTAGAAATACTCATGTACGAAAAATAAAATATAACACTATAACCACTGTGATTTTGACTGCGTTTAATATGCACATATAAGAATATGGACAAGAAAGTGGAGAACCTAGAGAAAAATAACTAATGCTAAAATAATAGATGTGTTTTATTTTTTATTTCAATGGAGTTATAATACATGTAATTTATAGAAATAAGTTTGACTTTTTATTCAGTTTTACGATTATTCAACCAAAAAAATGCTTAAATTGCTCTGCTGCCTGTTAATGTAGTTTAATTCCATTCTTAAATTTAGCTTATTTGTAGCTAGGGTTTTGTTGTGAATGTCAGGAGAGATTGTCATTGAAGTGTCAGTGTTCACTTAAGCTTCTTCGGTTCTGAGTAGCTTTATACAGTTTTTTAGCCATAGGAAAAAAGTATTGAATGTTAAATAAATTGTAGTTAGAATAAGTGCTTTCCCGACCCTTTCTCATGCTATGTTTTTTACTTCTCTCAATCTTTCCTGGGAATTGTGAGTGCTTTAAACTCTTATTATTTAAACTGAATACATAGCATTTTCCTTTCATTATTATTCCAGGTGAATTTTCCAAACTATGTAGGTTCTATGCTTTTTTCTCCAAATAAGGAAAGTGTGTAGTAGTCCCATCTTACTTGTGGTTTTAACTTTCTGTGGTTTCAGTTACCTGTGGTGGACCGTGGTCTGAAAATATTAAATAGAAAATTCCAGAAGTAAACAATTCATAAGTTTTGAACTGTACACTATTCTGAGTAGTGTATTATCTCGAGCCATCCCACTCTATCCTGCCTGGGATGTGAATCATCTCTTTATCCAGCATATCCGCGCTGTAGACAGTCCCTGCCCTTAGTCATGTAGTAGCCATTTTGGTTATTAGATGGGCTGTCATGGTATCACAGTGCTTATGTTCAAGTAACCCTCATTTCACTAATAATGGCCTCAAAGCACAAGAATAGTGATGCTGACAATTGAGATTTTCCCAAGGGAAGCCATGAAGTGCTTCCTTTAAGTGAAAAGGTGAAAATTTGTGACTTAAGGCGAAGTTGCTAAGATATACAATAAGAAAGTATCTTTTATCTGTAAAATTGTGAAAAAGGAAAGAGAAATTTGTGTTAGGTTAGCTATTAGCTATTACTCCTCAAATTACAAAAGTTATGGCAACAGTGCATGGTAAGTGCTTAGTTAAGATTCCAGAAGGCATTACATGCGTGGGTGGAAACGAACAAAAACGTGTTCTGATTGACGGCAGCGTGTTGTGCTAGGAAGCATTGAGCCTATAGGGACTTCAGCAAGGGAGCCCCCGAAATGAGTGACTATATTCACATTACTTTTATTACAGTATATAATTATAATTGCTCTATTTTATTATTAGTTATTGTTGTTGACCTTGACCTTCATTTATAAGTTAAACTTTATCATGGGTATGTTTGCATATAAAAACACAGTATACAGAGGGTTTGGTATGACCCATAGTTTCAGGTATCCACTGGGGGACTTGAAACATATCCCCTGCTGACAGCAGAGGACTACTGTACTTTCGTCACATCACCCCTTAGTTTAGCCCTTTGATATCTTCACCTAATCTTAAGTAGCCCTTTAAGATTAAATGCAATTAAATTTGGATTTGCCCACCAAATATTTTCTATTCCCAATCTTCATACTGACTTCTGCCATATCATTCTGGCAGGAACCTAGTGATGCCAACTCTTCCTTGCTCTCAAACAATATTCGAGAGAGTGTAGATTGCTTAGATTCACCTGGTCAGTTAACAGAGAATCGGTATTGAGACCCCCATACTCTTTCCCAGTCTAAAACTGAAATTATTGGTTTTGTCAGTAGACCTCAGCTGTATTACTTTGATTCAGAATTTTATTTTCTTTTTATAACTTCTTTGTTTCTCCTATTATATTCCGGAATCTGAAGATTTCTGAATAGCTAAATGGTACTGAAGTGCTACTTTGTAATAAAATGCAACAAATGGTGGTCATATTATAGATAAATTGTCCCAAAATGCATACATATTTCAAAGCAACTTAGAACTTAATTGTATTTTTTTCTCCTTCATAATATTCTAGAAAAAAAAATGCTTAATTCCAGCTTCTAGTTTCATCTGTCTTTTAATTAAATAGGGGATTGGACTTTGTTCTGTCATAAAATATTCCAGTTGCTATAATTTCTGTTTGACAGATGTGCATTTTATTTCGATTTTGCTGTGTTCTTTAAGAGTTTTACAGAAAAAAATACTTAGAATCAATTTATTGAGCTTCTCTTGTAATGTAGAACCAAAGTAATGCAGACGGGTAATATAGATACAAACTCAACAAAGGCTTGTCAGTGAATCACTACTGAGCCTTAGCCCCCCATGTTTTCTCATTTTTTTAATTCCCGAGAATTAAGTCATTATAAGAAAAACAAACAAGAAATGACATTTAAAGACTTCAAAAACTAAGACTTTTCAAAAATTAAACTGCTAACCTCAGTTTCAGGGCTCTTTGGTATATGTCCTTCTTAATATAAATTTGATTCAACAAAAATTTCCAAATGGGATATTTGTATTAAAACCAAAGATGTGCATATATACTAATAAAAAATTTCTAAATGATAGATCTGATGTTCTGGTTTGATGGCCTGGTAGCTACGTTTTAGCCAATGCGATGATAGCAAAAATAGCAATATTAAAATAAATAAACGTTGCTGTTTCCATCCTAGTAAAATCATATATTTATTGTTAATATATAGACATTTTGATTGAAAGAAAAGAATGCTGGGAAGAGGAATGAAACAAAATAATCACATCCTGTGGCCAATACAGTTTAGAAATCTTCATATATTTTTATTTAATCTAATTTTCAACAACTCTTTAGGCATTGTTTTATCTACTTTACAGAAGAGTTAGACGACCAGTGAGATAAGAAAATTTCCCAAGTAGATACAGCTAATAAGTAGTAAAGGAATTTGAACATGGGGAGGCAAACTCTTCACTTTTTTCACTGAATTATGTTACCTCCAAAAATGGGCCAGAATTAACTCACATGTTTTGTACCCACTGTGCATTACCCAGATGTGTTGCATTCATTATTTGCTTTCAATCTAGTGGCAATATTTTAAGAGTATGCATGATTATACCTATTTTTACAAAGACGTTAAGTCTGTTTCCTAAACAGTAATCTACAAACAGGAAATAGTTTGTGATAATGATTTCAACAATCCAAAGATATGGAAAAACAACCTGTAAGAATGAGAAAATGGAGACAAAATAGTGACTTCTCTATAAATCAGTTAATTTTTTTCTTTTTTAAAATCGAAAACATGCTAATTTTTTGATATTGGATATTATGTTTTGGGTGTTATGATATAAAAGATGACAGTTGGATTTGTTTTTCATTTTGTTTTAATGTCAAATTTTGCACTTGGTATTCTCAATGTTTTGTTATTGGTACTTAATATTACTATTCAGTACAATACAATAGTTTAGGAATCTACATGTTTTTAACTTGTATTTTCACAGCTAGTACTAGGTAGAATTGGGACTCTAGTCCAGATCAAATGCTATTTTCTACTTTCTGCAATGGAGTTATGATTATTTGTGAACATGCCAGTTTAACACCCCTCCCATCCTGGATTGTGTGCTGCCTTTCATGCAGAGCTAAGTAATTAGGGGTATTTACTTATCTATATAGTTTTAGTGTTATCTTGCCTGCTTTTGTTGTCAGATTTTGGATGATGGCAGATTGCTGTTAAAAGCACAGAAATAAACTGATTGTCTGATAGTTTTCATGGTGATTTGTATGTAAGAGAGAGGATGTGTAATCATTTTAATAAAGATGCATTCATGGCTCATCCCATTTCATAATTTACAGACTCATCTGTGCCCCTCCCTAGGTCTACTGTATAATTAAATGGGCAGGCTGCATATTGAAGCAGCTGAATTTGTGCACAATTTCCTGATCAAACTGCATACTTTTTACTTGAATTTCCAAAGGCAGATACTTTTTCTAATCAGGCTGAATTTTTAACTAATCAAGATAAGTCTTTTAAAGACCTGTGCCTAGAATTTCATTGTTCAATGAAGTCGTACTCTTTTGTTCAATTCTTAAGCGTACCACTTTAATTTTTTTGTTTCCTTTAATATATAAAGTAGTTCTTACATAAATATAGCCAATCACCTACTATATCTACTTACATAAATATAGCCAATCACCTACTATAAAGATACATGCATCTTTATTACTTTAAAATTACAGTATATTGCTTACTTTAATGTGAATGAAGAAAAGTAAGATACTAAATTTCATTTATTCAAGAAGATAAGCTTTGGTTCAAACTGATGCAGAATACAGAGCCTACGCTCTCAAGCACTATATTGTTTTAAATATATGTATGCATAAGTATGTAGACCATCCATAAACAGATAGATACTTTGTGTTTTTATAAATAGAAATACTTCTTTTTAAAGTGACAGAACAATCATGTCCCCATGAAAATTATTTTTAAAAACTATAGCTAGATTGGTAGAGTACAATGTGCTAGTTTAAAAATAACAATTATAAAACATAAAATAAAGGGAGTGGAAGGGAAAGAGTAAGGGTTAATTTAGAAAGGAGAGAGAGGTGTTGAGATTAAACTATTAAATTATTAAATGTTTGGTACTTTATTTTTTAAAATTTTTATTTTTAAATTAGAGTTGACATTCAATATTATATTAGTTTCAGGGGTACAACATAGTAATTAGACATTTATGTAATTTCTGACATTATCCCCTCGATAAGTCTAGTACTCAGCTAGCACCATACATGGTTATTACGGCACTATTAACTATATTCTCTATGCTGTGCTTTACATACTCATGACTATTTTGTAACTACCAATTTGTACTTCTTAATCCTTTCATCTTTTTCACCAAGCTCCCCAACCCCTTTCCCATCTGGCAATCACTAGTTTGTTCTCTGTATCTATGAGTCTGTTTCTGCTTTATTTGTTTGTTTATTTTATTCTTTAGATTCCACATGTAAGTGAAATCATATGGTATTTGTCTTTTTCTGTCTGACTTATTTCATTTAGCATAATACCCTCTAGGTCCATCCATGTTGAAATGGTAAGATTTCATTTTTTATGGCCGAATAATATTCCATTGTATATATGTGCCACATCTTCTTTATCTGATCATCTATCGATGGGCACGTAGTTACTTCCATATCTTGGCTGTTGTAAATAGTGCTGCCATGAACATAAGAGTGCATATATCTTTTCAAACTAGTGTTTTAAATTTCTTCAGATAATTACCCAGAAGTGGAATTGCTGGGTAATATTGTCCCTACTACCCAAAGTAATCCATAGATTCCATATAACCCCAATGACATTTTTTCACAGAACTAGAATAAATAATCTAAAAATTTATATGGAACCACAAAAACCTTGAATAGCCATGGCAATCTTAAGAAAGAAGAATGAAGTTGCTGATATTATGCTACCTGATATTAAACTATACTATAAGGCTATAGTAATCAAAACAGCATGGTATTGTCATTAAAACAGATATGTAGATCAATGGAACAGAATAGAGAGCCTAGAAATAAATCCATTCCTATGTGGTAATTTAATCTGTGACAAAGGAGGCAAGAACATACAATAGAGTAAAGACAGTCTATTCAATAAATGGTATTGGAAAAACTGGACAGATACTTGTAAAAAATGAAACTGGACCACCTTCTTACAACATATATATGAATAAACTCAAAATGGATTAAAGACTTAAATGTAAGACTTGAAACTATAAAACTCCTAAAAGAAAACATAGGTAGTAAACTCCTGACATTGCTCTTAGTAATATTTTTTCTGATACATCTCCTTGAGCAAGGGAATCAAAAGGAAAAATAAACAAATGGGACTACATCAAACTAAAAAGTTTTTGCACGATTTCATCTTTTTATTTCCATCATTTTATATAAAACCTTGTTTTATAATACTCACCTTAGTAATTTGCATTTTATCCTTCCATGGTAAGCATTTTTCAAATTACTAAACACTCTTGAGAAATGCCATCTTCATGATTAAAAACATTTCCTGTTATTGTTGTTATATTATTTAATTAGCAACATCTGTGAAGCACAATAAAGTGCAGTAAAGCAAGGCATGCCTGTATTTTTCAAATTTATAGTATTTAAGTGACCAGAATTGCCTAATATGACACAATTCTTTGAATAATAGCAATTACCTTCTACTTTCTAAGACATATTGCAATACCTTCAGACAAAACAATAACACTAACCAAATACCTAGACCAGTAGAATTATTATCTTTATTTTATAAATAAGAAGAGTAACTTATCTAAGATAGAGATTTAGCACATAGTAGATTTAAGAACTTGAACATTGGATTAGCCAATGAGATTAATACTATATACTGGTTCTGTCATAAAATATCTTATATAAGACATTCTCTGCACCTTTTCAAGAGTTGTGTTTTTTAATAGACTACATCAGGCAGAAGACAAAAAATGAAAATTTAAGAATTACTCTAGTCAGTGTTGATGAATAAAGCGAAGTGTATTGAGAACTATTACATGTCTTGTTTATGCTTGTTCTTGTATTTAAGGGTATAATAAGAAATAAATGTGTTTCTAAATAGGTGAATGCAGATTTTTTTTTTTAATGCAGAGTATTAGTGTCATGATGCCTTTGCTATAATTTATCAAGGTGTGTATGTCGGCCATAATTTTGAATCTTATCTCACTTCTTTAATAAAAGTTTCATTCCTCTTTTTTTATTCTTTGTCTTCCTCTCATTATTCCAGGTGCACATGGGAAGATAATTTGCATAGATGATTTGGCAAAACATGTTTTTATCCTAACCATAAAAAGCACACAGATTTCCAAATGTACATTTGCTCAAGTATGGAAAGCTAGAAAAGCCAGTTTGTGATGTTTTCTCAATGGGAAAGGCATTTTCATTTTTAAAATTATTTGTTCTGTCCTTCACACTCAGTCTTTTGGGACTTGAGAATCTCCTGCTATTCCTCAGTATAACATACACTTGAATATTTAAGGAGGAGACAAATTTAGAGTTTGTTACTTTGACATTTTGTGATAATGTTTTCTGGTGGAGGAGCAGATGAAATAGGATAGAAAGAATGCCTATAAACCTTTCAACTCTACAGAAATCGTTAGCCTTGGGGATTTGTCCCTTAAATCACCCATGAAAATAGAGTCATTAGCCATGTGGACCACATTAGAGAGGGCCTCAGTAAAGTCCTGGAAATGTGAGCTTGCAGAGCAGGATAGAACAAGTTGCATGCAGAGTTTACAGAATTTACTGCACCTTAGTTATGGGGACTAGGAGCAATTGTGTTCTTGGATCAAAGGCTCTAGCTGTAGATAGGCTGGATTGTGAAGTCTGGATGCCGTCCTGTAGGGAAATGGGAAGTCATCATGTTGGGCAGGAAATGAGCACTTTTTTTCCTGTTTTTATTTGATTTATTGTTTAATGTATTACATAATAACATCTCTGATTTAGGAAAACATCTTTTAAAGCTGAATACAGATAGATTAGAGAAGTATGTGTTTAAAGAGAGTTAGAAAGTTTAATGAAACAATTCAGAAAAGAGATGTTGAGAACTAACCTAAGATGTTGAAGGTGAGAGGAGAAGCAGAACCTAAAATAAACACTGGTTAGGAATCCATTAATATCTAACCTTTGCAGTCCCAACTCTACCCCCATGTTTATTAGAACTCTCTAGAAGATTCAAGCTACATTTATAAAACTGTCCCAAAAATCTGTTTTTAATAGGTACAGTGTGGACATCTATAAAAAAACTCCAGTGTGCAAAGTAGAAAGTTTATAGAGTAGGAGTTTGTGATACACTCATCACATTCTGTTAAATATATGACATTCTAATTAAAATAACTTTATTTACACTGATAATCTTGGGCCCTTCTACTCAGAGCAGAGAATAGAAGCAGTAGCTCAGGGTTTTTTGAATTAGTTTCATAAAAAATAGTTGACAGCCTTGCTCACTAAAGGACAGCCTCCTGCAATCACTAGCAACATTTATTTTCTGTTTTCAAGACAAAACTTTATTTTAGGGTAATGGAGCAGCAAATTTGTGACAATTAATCTAGATTAAGTTTGTTGCTTGTTCATTTGGTTTTGTTTTTTTTCTTTCTCCCTCTTAGGGTCAGTAAGTTTAAAGGTTGACAGTCTCCTGGCTTGTGATAAGTAAACTTTAAAATTATAAGCTAGATGATATCTTGCTTGTGCAAGTCCTTTGTATTGTGCAAAAGATGGAGGAGAGAAAGACAATTAGATGGAAAGATATGTTGGAGAATAAATCGAGCTTCAAATATATGAGTTTCAGTCACAGAAATGACGATTTGGGAAAGGGATTTCGTTGTTATTCCTTCAGTTGTAAAATGGAACTTATAAATGAATTCATTAATGACAACTCATTACTTTAAATAGTTGCCATTAACACTAATAATTTACTACTTAAAATTGTCTTATACTTTTCATTATAAAGTATATATAAAGTATATTATAAAGTATATAGTATATAATTGCTAAAACATATGATTTTTCTTTTATGACTACATAATGTTATCTAAAATATACTTTTAGTTGTTTCACATCATTGATTTTATGGCAGTATAAAATGAGAAGGAAATCAATGACAGATTTAGGAAGCTGAAATACATTCAGTTTATGTGGAATAAGACCCACTAGATTGATTTCAGTGTTAGATTGTTAGTAAAAATTAATTAGGTATATTTGTGTAGCTCTGTACCTGAGTACTTTATTCTGTTTCATAGATATTCATATTTGTCAGCCAATTCCTAGTCTTAATTATATCATTAGGAAAAATGTTTCTTCCCATTTCATTTTTATTTTCTTGAAAGTTGTTTTAGCTATTCTAGAGACTTTTTCTTTTCATACGAATTTTAAAATAAAAGTTTCTGTGTCTACAAATATTTTGTTGAAATTTTGACAAGAATAATGTCAATTTAGGTAGAATTTTCATCATTGCTCTGCTAAGCCTTCCAATCCATAACACTGCATGTTTCTCCAATTATTTAGATCTTTTTAATTTATTTTATCAGCATTTTGTAATTTTTAGAGCGTAAGTCCTGTACATCAGTTGTTAGATTGACGATTAGTTATTTCATTTTTGGATAACATAAATGGTATTGTATTTTTAATGTTGGCAACCTTGTATTTATTGCTAGTCTATAGGAATACATTCTACAAACTGAAGTCACCTAATAATTTTGACTTTTTTTTTGGTAGATACCTTGGGATTTTCTACATAAACTATTATGCCATCAGCAAATAGGGAGAGTACCTTTTCAGTCTTTTTATTTTCTTGACTTACCGTGATGGGTTAAAACCTGAAATATTCTGCTGAATATCAGTGCTGAATGTGGATAGTCCTATGTTGGTCCTGATCTTAAGGAGAAGCATTCAGTCTTTTACCCTTAAAAATGAAGTTAGCTATAGTTTTGTTGGTTTGTGGATGTTCTTTATCAATTTGAGGAAATTTCCTTCTATTCTTAATTTTATGATTTTTTTTTTAAGACTTTTTTTTGGAGCATTTTAATGTTCACAGCAAAATTGAGATAAAGGCAAAGAGATTTTCTATATGCCGCCTGGCCCCACACATACAACAGCCCACCAAAGTGGTATATTTGTTACAGTTGGTGAACCTACATGGGCACATCATAAAAACCAAAAGCCTATAGTTTGCATTAAGATTGACTTTTGGTGTTATAACTTCTAGGGGTTTGGAAAAATATATACTAATATTTATCAGTCATTGCAGTATCCTACAGAGTATTTTCACAGCAGTAAAATTCCTTGTATTCCACCTATTTATTTGTCCTGCCTCTTCCCCCCACCCCCACACCCCAACTGCTGATCTTTTTTTTGTCTTCAATTGCCAGGAGCTCAGTGCACAAAACTCTGAGAGTTAGAAGTGCCAGGGGGACCCAGTCATGTTGGGGAGAGGGGTGCATAATAATGTGAGATTAACTCCAGAACCTCAAAAATATTCCCACAGTAAATAGCAGAGAAAAACCATCTCCTTTTTCTAACAGAGGGAAAGAGGAATCATTTAATCATTTAGAAATTCTCCAGTGCATTTTGTTTTGCATTTTGCATTTTGCAAATGTCATATAGTTGGAATCATACAGAATGTAGCCTTTTCACATTGGCTTCTTTCTTTTAGTAATATGCATTTAAGCTTGATAGCCCATTTCTTTTTAACACTGAATAATATTTCATCTAGACTTTTTTTGTCATTCCTTTTGTATTTTCTACATAGATGATCATATCATCTGCAAACAAAGACAATTTTATTTCTTCCTTTCCAATCTGCCTTTGTTTGCAGATGACATGTTCATCCTATATCCCTGCCATGTCTGGTGCTGATGCTTGCTCTGTCTCTTCAAATTGTGTTTTTTGCCTATTGGAATGACTCATAGTTTTTTTTTCTTGGTAGCCAGAAATGATGGAAAAGGTAAAAGGAACTGTTATGAGTAGGCCTTTTGTAATGTGGTGGTGATGTGGGGGAGAGAGGAAGCATTTGGTAGTCGTGATTAGGTCTCAGTCTTAGTGGGCCTTTGCCTATGGGCATGAACTTCACAAGTGTTTCTCAGTTTCTTCCATCCTCCTTTGGTAGAACATATGGCTGGAGTGGGCTGGAGTGGGGTGTCACCCTTGTCCCACACAGAGAATTAGCACAGGTTGGAGTTTAGTATTTCCCTTCCTTCAGGTGAGTTAGGCACTGATAATATCCTGGTTGTTAAGACACTGGTTAACTAGTTTCTCTTGGAGGCAAATTATTTCAAAATAATTCCTCTCTCTCTCTCTCTGTTTGAAGCAAGAGGGGATGTTTCTCAGATATTTATTGTGGGAATCTTTTTGAGCTCCTGGAGGTAATCTCACAAAACTGTGCTCACTTCTCTGCTGTCCCCCGACTCCCACCTTGCCCCATGACTGGTTCCTTATGGAACTTTTAATTCTGAATTGTGAACACTGAGGCTCAGTAATTTGTCAGTTAGAGTTTAGGTTTTCCTATCCCTGCACTACTTCCGGGGGCAGTTTCCATTCATGAGTCTGTGTTCTAATAAGACTCAACTCCCCGTATTCGCCTACTTCTCCAATCTTGGGGGCAACTGCTTACCCTATGTTCAATCCTCTCTTATGAATCAAAAGAATTCATTTTCATCCACTTTACCTTTTTATTTGTTCTTTGATAGAGTGGTGATTTCCAGACTCCTTAAATGAGAAACCAAACTTTTTTTTTTTTTATCGTGAAATGGGTGTTCAGTTTTGTCAAATGATATGATTATGTGCTTTTTCTGCTTTAACCTATCTTTTGTATAACATGTATTGCTTAATAACTTCTTTTCCGATAAAAAGTTGAGGTTTTTAACTACTTTTTTCAAAGAGAATTTTAAATTGGTTTTTGAAGCATTTTCATGACGGCTGCTTTAAGATTCTTGTCAGGTAATCCTAACATCTGATTTGTTTTGGTCTTGATGTCACTTGATTGTCTTTTCTTACTTACATTGTGGTTTTCCTGGATTTCGATATCAGTAGTGCTCTGCTTATACTTAGGAGTCTAGGAGAAATTTTAGAGATGTAGACTATTATGTTAGGAGAGTTTCTAAAAACAATTTAAGTCTTCCACTTAGCAGGCAGTTGCCCTGAATATATGTAGGGTCTGGACTATCTGTTGAGCTTTAGTTTCAACTACAGTTCCATTTTCTGCTGTTTTGACCTGGTACTGCTGGAATCTCATTTAAACCCTGTTAGTGCCATCTGCAGGTGAAGTTGCTTCCCTGGGCAACACGTTGTTCCTCCAGGAACTTCTCAGCCAAGGTCTGTTTTTAGTATGACACTGCTGCTTTTTTGCCATAATAGAGAAAAAGGAGCAAGTCTTATTTTTATTTTATTTTTATTTTTTTATGTATTATGGTGACATCGATTAAGGAAATCCAGTGTTTCAAGTGTACGATTCAACAGTAAGTAATATATATATTGCATTGTGTGTTCGCCACCCGTAGTCAGATTTCTTTCTGTCACCACATATTGAAAAAGGGGCAAGTCTTGATTTCAGCATTTGTAATTATCTGGGGTATTTTTCTTCGTGTTTTGTTTTGTTTTGTCCCCCCACCACACACACACACACACACACACACACACACACACACACACACACACACACAAGGCAGGGTGAATGCTATTAAGTGAACTTTATCAAGAATCCACATCCCATTTGTGTTCTCACAAAGTGAAAGTCAGCTTCAACAGTAGCTACAATGCTGATAAGATAGTTAAGACATGATAACTTGCAAGTTATAATTATTTTGGTTTTATCTCTTGCTTTCTCCTTCAGAAACACTGAACATTTTATGAACACTATCTTGCTAAGTTTTCATAATGTCTGAGGAGCACAAAGAAAACAAATCTGAAGGTGTTTTTATCAATAAGATCAAGGTATCAGACAAAGGTGTTGCTGATATCCAGCTACCATCATTTTCTTTAATTTTCAAATTTAATAAGTGGTATTTGTTTGGGTGAGCAAAGTATTTTATCCTCATAATTATCTATGCTCACATTAATGAATGAACTCATACTGAAACGTATCTTAAATTGTCTTTTTCATGACTGTGGTTTCAAGAAATGTGCTATACCAGAAAAATTTTGAGGTAAAGAAATAGATTCAGAAACGTTTTCACACTCTATCTACCTCTTGAGATTCATATATTCCACAATTATCAAGTAGTGGAATTCATACTTCACAGAGTTTCTGAATTGCCTATGCTGCTTACTAAAATACGGGTTTAAGTAGCGAATACCTTGTGTGCTTTTAGAATAAAAGCACTCAGCTGTATTGAAAAATACCAAAGTTGATACATGAGATGATATTCCTGATAAAGATTATGTCTTAGTTTTCAGTGATACTAGTGTCTTTTATAAAATGTTGGTTTTTTTTCTAGAGAGATTGATGATTGTTTTAAAATTATTTCACGATCTCCATTATTATATTTAAAAGCATACAGAACATCATCATTTTTTAAATTTTAGTGTCTAGACACATTTAGATTCACACAAAGATTCATGTGTTTTTAATTCTTTTACATTAAAAATATTTTACTTATTACAAAGATAGAACTTCCCAGTGGAATTCAACTTGTGTGTTGTAACTAAATGCCTTAATATCTGTTGGAAGTCACAATGAATTCTTGATTTCTTCTTGTAGACCCCACTAACGTTGACATCTGTTGAACGCCACTGTGAATATCGATTTCCACTTGTAAACCCCACTAATATTTGTGATTTTGTCTCTGTTTTATCCTTCCCACATGTATTAAAATGATAGGACTTTCTCAACTGTGAAGAATTCAAGCGAGTTTGTCATTCCTTTTCTTTCCTTTAATTTCTTTGGTCTATCTCCATTGATACACTTATAGAACCTGGTCAGTGAAGCACAAAGCCTCCCAACCAACACTATTGTTTGTTTTAGTTTTGATTATAAAAAGCACTTCTTAGATCTACGATAGTAGATCCTTTCCTTCGAACTTCTAGCAGGAATATACTGCTAAAATAAGTCACAGTTTCTTTCCTGGCACCTTACACATACTCTGCCTAGCACTAGGCTTATGTTGTGTGGTCCACAAAAGTTATAAAGTGAGAGAAGTGCCTCCCCCGACATAAAAATTAATAAATAAAACAAAACTTGCACACATTTTTTTATGAAACAAAATAGATAAAGTATTTGGAGAAATGGAGAAGGTAGAAACACTTAAACCCCACTCCTCAAAGAAAGGCATCTTGAGAAGGTGAATCTGAACTTCCATTATCATTTTCTTGGTTTGACAAAACTGTTTTTTCAGAAACCTAGCAAGACTTAGCTTTTATTGCTTTCAATACAACATTTATGATCTCTTCGTTTAGACAAGTCAGAGCTGAATGGGTTGTCTAGATTCTTTTCAGAATAGTCATTAAAATGTCCTGCCATTTGTAAATGAATAATTTTTGTGCATTTCATCAGTAGAAATATGATATTTAGATTTTAAAAAATTATCTCTAGTTGTCTGTGTAACTTTATGTTTTATAATTTGTTGAGACAAATGAGTTAATTTTCAAATTCTGTTAAAGATCTATATTTTTATTTATTAAATAATACTACTTTTGACTTTTCTGTTTTTTGTAAATATTTTTAAAGAAATTTCAAAAACACTTCTTGCTCTGAAAGTGAAATAAACACACACAGAAAGAAAAATAATTGAACAACTTTTAAGGACTAATAAATAGAGAAGAAAAACTATAACTAAACAAATAAACAGGCAGAACCAAAAGCTTAATTATATACACTTAGCTGCTACTTTTAGACTATAATCTTGGTGGAAAAGCATAACATTTAAAAAATAATTTTATATATCTTTATAAAGTAGTCAATTTTTTAAAAAAGTTTGCAGACCAACTTCGATCTTTCCGAAATAATCTATTTGAAACAAATATCCACAGACACAATTTCCTAATGATATTGCCTTTTTCAGTAATTTGAGAATTATAAATTAGTTTGCTTTGAACCCAATGTTTTATAACAAGTAATGTTTTTAGTTCATTCTATTTTCTAGTCCTTCTGTGATCCAGTTGTTGAAATCACTTTGTGGATTATGAAATTCTATGAATCCTCAGCATTATTAGAATCAAGCTTACAGCTATCTCATAAATTTGTTTGGTCCACAGCAACCAATTAGATCCACTTTTCTCAAGTCTGGATTCTGTGCTAGCTTGATGTGTTGTTTGTTGTGGGTTTTATATCTATGCATGTTAGTATTTTGGACACAGTCTATATAATGTTAAGAAAAGTCATTAAATAGCAGTACTTAAGAATTCATTGCAAGTGATATTTGGCAGGCTATTTGAAAAAAGTTGGATGAATGACTCAATTAATTAAGCTATTTAGCATTCTAATGACAATTCTCCTATGTATATATCTCATGGAATTATGCCAATTTAGGAAAATTGTTGACTTGTTAGAAATGCTTAACATTTTTTTTTTTTTAAATAAATTCAGTAGTGAAATGTGGACTGGTGAGAAGAATTCTAGAAAATAAGCACACACAAGCAAATAGAATGCTATATTCAAAAGAGAAGTTTAAGAGGAGGATTTGATGAAGGAAAAACATTTATATACAACCAATAATCTTAGACTCATACTTTTTAATCTCAAACATATTATTAAAAATTCCATGGCTTTAATAAAAACTGAAAATTGGAGTCTTGGGATGACCACACTAATCAAAGAAATGCACTATAGAACATTCTGGAAATGACTACTAAGTTTAAAAAAATTTGCATTTGAATAATTACTTGATTGATAGGATTGATAGGGCCTTAAACTTGTAGATTCAAGTTAAATGAAATGGAGTGGCTTAAATGAAGCAGTTTTGTTTTCTGCCCTAAATATATTCACTTTCTCTGGGTAGATAGTTTACAAACAATGTTTATACATCTCACTTCTTTCTAGTCTCTGCCCAAGTAACACTTTATAAAAGATTTTTTTTAGAGGACTTCTCTATCCGAGAGGGTCATTAGCCTCAGAACTCCACTTTCATCACATGTTGTACCCTTATCTTGCTTTACTTATTTTCATAATAATAAACTGAATACGCGCGTACGCACACGTACTTATACCTCTTTCCATTTTACATAGTAATCTTGCCAGACTATCACCAAAATTTTAGATTGGCAAATGATTAAAAAAAAAAAAAAAAGTCATGTCATTTCTGAGACAGCTATCCTTAGAAAGGTCTGCTTGAAAAGTTGTCCATTGATTGGCATCTGGAAACTTGAATTTCAAGAGGATTCCCACAGTTTCCTAATCAGGTAAGAGTGGGTCATTGCACCTAAATAGTCTGTGCAAACAATCTGGTTTATGCTGGCATGCGCTTTCCTTCTGAGAGTCGAATTTTGCTACATGGTGAAGCAGAAGGTTCTTATGTGAACAACCCCCTCCACCCATATAAACCCTGGCACAGTCTCTAATTAGTTTTGTTGGCAGATAACATTTTAGTTGTGTTTTCTTAATTCATTAATGGATGAATTAAGTACACTCTGTGTGACTCCACAGAGAGAACCCTTACAACTTTTGTATTCTTGCACTGGGCTTCCTCAGAACTTTTCCCGATATGCCTTTTGCATCCTTTCACTACAGTAGGTCATAGCTATGAATATAACTATGTGCTGTGTCCTGTGGATCTCCTTAGTGAATCAATAAACCTGGGGTGATCTTGGGGAGCCCTTACACAGCAACTCAATGACTTATTTCTTCTTTAGTCTGAAGGTAAAAGCTATTACTGACTGTACTGAAGGTGGATACCAATAATCATTGTAATAATAACAATAATCTAATCATCAGCCATGCAAGATGACTATGTGAGATCTCCTAGGCAACAACTTCTTTTGAAATGTGATTCCATTATTCCTTCATTGTTGTCAGTTGTTAAGAACTGTGATTTTATTTCTCTCTACAGTATAAAGAGTTTTGGATGTGATACTGTACTTCGGGCATTACACGAGTTACTAGATGTTTTCTTGAAAGAGACTAGTGGGTATTACAGATAGACTTGATCAAGAAAAAGATGTCAAAAAAAGAAGCAAACTCCGGGAGCTAAAAGTCTGTTTCCAAAAACTTTAGACAGAAAATTATAAAGTAACAATTGCATCTTTTCACTGATTCTAATAGAATTAATAAAATGGTGATTGGAAGTGTACTAGCTGATTGGCAAAGACATTACAGAACTTGAACTGGGGTCATTTCTTGAATATATCATGGTGTTGTCCTCTGGCCCTTCTGTGTCTACAAGGAAGATAATAAAGTGCAGCTAGGTAGGAATTCACTAGAAAAGCTGCTATTTTGCATACCTTAAGAATGAGAATGTATTCTAAAGATGACTTTCACTTCACATCAGAAAGCACTCTTCTGAAGTAACTTATGCCTGTAGTCTCTGAGTTGAGATGAAGAACTAAATCTTTAATAAAGGAATGTTTTATTCCTTTGCTCTTAAGTATCTTATTCCTTAAGTCCCACTACATCATCTAGTGTCCTATTGCTCTCCTTTGCTCACAGGGCTTCAGTCACAGTGGCCTCCTCGATGTTCTTTGATTGCTTAAAATTGCTTCTGCTTGGGACCTCCGTACTTGCAGACCCTCCTGCCGGAAAGGTCCCTCCTCCGTTTATTCATGTCTGTACTCATTGTTACCCCATCAGTAAGATTTTTTTCACTGACCCCCGATCTGTATCAGAACATTCTCCCTCCTGTGCTTCTTAATCCTCTCTCCCTGTATCATTTTATTCACAAGTCTCTGTATATAGAAAACTCCTTTTGCGCCTCTTAATTAGTATTAAGAATCCATGAGATATTTTTATTCTTTTAAGTAGAAGCACTATTTGTTTTAATATGAAAGTTATCTTTTAAATTACTCATTATGGAATAACTATGATACTTCACAAAGTAGAGCCAGAATTCAAAACAACTAAGCTGTATGGCTTCCTGAAGCACATTTTAAACATCTCTGTAACTACAATTATCATATTTACCATATCAATTATCTACTATAAAACAGCTAATCACAAACTCTCAATGGTATATCATAACAAATTTATATTTCCTATGTGTTTGTGGTTAAGAATGGCTTGGCTGAGTTCTAGTGCTTCATGGAGCTGGTCCCATTGAAATTACATCATTGCTGTACTTAAGCCCTAATCCACACTACATGAATTCATTCTGAGGCCAAGGCCCCAAGGGAAGCTGAAATACCTTGAAAGTACTTCTTTTCTCAGTGGCAGAGGCAGAAGAGGACAAGTCCCACTGCACAAAGACATT
Organism: Pteropus medius; assembly: GCF_902729225.1. Taxonomy (NCBI): domain Eukaryota; kingdom Metazoa; phylum Chordata; class Mammalia; order Chiroptera; family Pteropodidae; genus Pteropus; species Pteropus medius. The sequence continues at coordinate 4,658,842 of NW_024340696.1, forward strand.
TCCAGCCCTTTTGCTGATCATAATTGAACATCTCATTGTTAAGAAAGCAATTATTGGAAGTCCAATTGTCGGACTGTTTCTAAATTTAGTTGCACTTATTGAATATTATATGAGACAATATATATCTCAAAATAATGTTCATATTTCTGTCCTTTTTAAATTAAAAATTAAGCACAACTATTATGCCTTTGGGTGCAATAGTAGAATAAAGGGTAAACATGTTTTACAATGTTGGAATGCCTACTCACCCAGAGACACATGCACACATATGTATACCTAAAATTTTCAGAAAATATTTGCAAGTATTACAGTTCTTTCCTTAGCAAGATCCATTGCTATCTATTCTTTATTTCCTTGGAATCACTTTAGCAAGTTCAACTTTCTCACTTACATGATAAACACTTTATAGTATTCCTGTCTTTGTTTTCCTTGATCACATAAAAAAAAAAAAAATCTTGTGTCTGAATTTAACTTAATGTAGGCCTTAACTCAGAAATTTCAGCCAACTCTCAGATGTCTGTTAGAAGTACCCTTGGGTTCTTGAGCTAACACATTGGATAGAGAATCTTCGGTATATTCACACACATCAATAAATATGAATTGACGTATTTATATTTCTTTCTTCCTGATATGACTTCCTTAGCATCCATCCACATAAATATCCCTGGATTTACTATTCATAAACATTAATAAAGTCTTATAAATATTTTCATAACTGTCTACTCCTGGGTCAGTCTTTGTACTTTCTCCATGAATGATGCTGGGGTCTGACTCCAATTATAATCTAGAGTCAGAGAGGTAGTAATTTGGTGGATGAGGAATACTGCCTTTCTCTGGCTGGGTAGTTACTCCAGGGGAGATAATTTTATGTCATTGAGCAAGTGTTATCATACTACACAAAAGAAAATGACTGATTCTGCTGGGAAGAAGACCTCAGTTGATTCAGAGATTCATAATACTTAGAATTCACCCAAATTATTCCATTTCAGTTCTTATGAACTCTCACATTTCCTATTAATTTCACTTAAGAGTTCTGGCAAGCCTATTATTAATTTAACATTGTAATAAAGCAAACTATAGGAGATTCTAATTTTTAGCTAATTTTAAACTATATCAACCCCATGGCTATAAGATACCTATTTTTAAAAAATCCTTTCATACTAGTTATAGAAGCTATCTGATCTTCTGACCATGACTTTTTCAGAGAATTAAATCCTGAAATACGTATTATTGTCCTTAGGCTCCTAATACTGCCAGAAGCAACTATCCATAGCCCCAACTAACCCATGCTCCAATTTGAATATTTTTTCGCTTCCATGATATAATCTTAAATGTACCATTGATGCCTTGCCTTTTGTGTAAATCTTGTTCTAAGTGATTAGAAGCAAATTATTCAACTAAGTCTTTTGCCACTTTATAACATCAATCACTGTTAGCCCATGCTCCACTATAATAAGGTCATCACAATATTCTAACTGGTCAGAAAATCAATCCCAGATTTCCATCTGTGAAAGTTCATTTCCTCCAGTTCTTTCGCTATAGTATAACATATGTATCAGGAAAACTGCAATATTATTAATCATCATAAATAGAAAGAATCTGTAGGAGATGCCTACTGCCTCATTTTTGCTTTTCAAATCTGATGAGAATCTGTCTCACTTGTGAAACTGAAACCCAGATCTCTAATTACAAGGGAGCCTGGGAAATGTCATTTTTAGCCTTCCAGCCAATGTGATCAAGAGAAATCTAGAAGGGATAGTAATGAGTACCAAGAGTCAATAAACAATATTTTTGTAATTTCTCTATTCTCAAAGTATTTTAGTGGCTTTCCAACTCACTCCAAGTTTCTTTTTAGTAGCCAGCACAGGCCTACATGGTCTGGCCTAACACTTTCTCACCTCTCCTAATACTGTCCTTTTCCTCAACCTACCACAGCAGCTCTTCCTTTATATTCCTTAAACAGGATAAACATATTCTTTAGTCAAGATTTTGAAAATATCTTTTCTTTCTGCTTTTAATATTCTTTCCCAAGATATACTGTTATTTCCTCCCTCATTTCCTTTTGTCTTTCTGCTCCAATGTTACCTATCAGTGAGGTCATCCTTAGCTACCCAGTATAAAACGATGACCCACCTCATTACATTCTGTACGCTCATATGTGGCTTTATGTTTCTTTATAAGAAATATAAAAATCTGATATAGTATACATTTACATGTATATTTGTTTTTTGTCTGTCCCTTTTCCTTGGAATTTAAGTTCTATAAGAGCAAGACTTTTTCAATTTACTGTTATACATTCAATGCTTAATATGGAGCCTGTTAAACTATAGGTCACCAATGAATATTTGTTGAATAAATGAATGGATGAAATGCCATTCCATTGTATACATTTGTCCTCTTACCTCAAATGACTATCTTCCTCCTCATCAACTTCCCAATTTTTAACCAATCTTCAATACTCTCACATTACATCTAACCTCATTTTACTTTCCTCCTTTAATGTAAAATCTTTCCTTTTTAAAAATCTGATTGCTTCTTTAGTCTGCACTATATCATGCAGTCACTCCTTCTATATCCTTTACACATATGAATATATGGTAAATATACTGTAAGATTTATTTCTTTTCATGTATCCATGAAATCTTTAATTTTGGACATCCAATTTTGTTTAAACGAATACATTTCATAGTGAAGTAGTTTGATAACATGAGCAAGTAGTATAGTCAACTTTTAAAGGGTTTAGATTTGTGCGCCTATGAAAAGCAAGCATTTATTGATTGATCGCTATGTGCCAGTTATCGCTTCAAGCACTGTATATGTAATCATGGTTACCATATAAGATAGACACAACTATTATTCTTAATAGTATAGGTAATAAAGTTGAGGAACAGAACTATTAAAAATGCAAAAGCAAAACAAAACAAACAAACAAAAAATTTCTACAACCAGTACGTCTCAAAGGTGGAGCCAAAATTTGAATCAGGTTATTTGGAAATAAAGTCCACACTCAACTGCTATAGAGTACTTAATTTCACTAACAGATATAACATATTTCTAAATAAATAATTTAGAAATGTTTTATAAATAGAGTTTTGAAAAGAATAATAGATATTTTAATGACTATTCAATGTTAAAAGACTGCCTGACAGTCTTACAGTCTGGGTCTTCCAGGAATGCTATTGCATAGACTCAAACAGGCCAGGCATCCTGACACAGGTAGTTGAGGGCCTCACCACATAATTTGTTCCTCTAAAGAATGCCAACAAGAAGTTTAATGTCATTTGATTACACTCGGGGTAATCAACTTGTGAGAGAACAAAGATACATAACACCAGTCACTTATTTAAAACTTGTAATAAATTGTTCTTCATTTAGTTATATATGTGTATTTAAAATTTTATATTATATGTAATAATTTACATATCTTGCCTCTGATTTATTTTCTGTATGTAAAAGAAATTTCTCTTCTCCTACATCTTTACAACCATCTACTCTGTCAAGGTCATGACTACAGCATAGTTATTTTTGAATCATTTACTTCAGTTCCCTGAAACACCTCATCTTTTAGTTCATGAATGTTTGAGGCACAATATTTAAATCATTTTAAAAGTTGTCATTGGATAGTTTAACCACAGGTATCCATTCATTTAACGTAAAGACATCTATCCTATGTGTAATTATTCATGATTTCCACATTGTAATCACATATTACATTTTAAATTTCATTAAAAGCTTAACCACAAATAAGCAATTGTGAGACCATATTACTGGAAATAATTATTAAATCTGTGTAAAATCTGTTAGGCTAATAATTTATAAGATGTCAAATACACAATAGTATCTTATTTTTTTTGTTAAATTTATTGGGGTGACATTGGTTAATAAAATTATATAGGTCGTGAGTGTATGATTCTGTAATACATCATTTGTATATTGCACTGTGTGTTTACCAAATATTTGACCCCCTTTACCCTTATATAACCTCCCCCAGCCTTCCCCTCTGGTAACCACTAAACTTGTCTATGTCCATGAATCTGTTTGTTTGTCTTGTTTGTTGCTTCCAGTTTTATATCCCACATATATGTGAAATCATATGGTTCTTAACTTTTTTAATCTGACTTATTTTCCTTAGCATGATAATCTCAAGATCCATCAGTATTGTTGCAAATGGCGGTGTTTCATCTTTTCTTATGGCTGAGAAATATTGCATTGTACCACAACTTCTTTACAGTAGTATATTAAACATTACATACTAATGTACAATAAACAGTGAACACTCATTATATGACCCCTATGCAGACTTTAAATACAATTAGCATATTATTAAAATTGTTCCCCAATGATTAATGTATCACAAATATGTGTGAAGTGCTAGATGAGAGTCATGATTATGCAGCATTGTGGCAAAGTTTAAAGATGAATTAAAGTACACTTTCTAGCACATGTGGATCAGTGTTATTTCAAAATCTGCTTCAGAAAGTTATATTTCTTTGAGGATATTTTCTCCACTACCTTTTCCTCTTCAGTAGGTTTTCAGAATCCTTTGAGGTGATAGTGTTCATTGAAGAAAACACAAATGAAAGAAGCACACAAGGTAAATCCATTGCACCTAATAATAAACAAGATGACAAGTTCAGTTTTTCTCATGTCCTAACAGATTTTCAAAATAAAGTTCTCCCTAAGCAAAATACACCTAGAATTACTACTTCTCTGCCTCGAGGGATAGTTTCTGCATCAGAAGTCATAGGTCAGTTCACAAAGATGTGAGAGATATATCATGTTAGAAAATAGAGTGAAATGATTGCATATTATACTGAGGATGACCTCCTTTACTTCTCTGTTAGCCAATTTCATTCTCTAAGAAGGTAAATAGAGACAGCATACCTGGTCTATAATTTAGCATATAATTTTGAAAGCATGAGTAGAGGGTTGGCGAGAGAACTCTAAGAAAATAATGACAAATTAATTTTTTACCCCACCAATAAATGATACACTATTGAATGAAAATACTATAATGAGGCATTTCCAAGTTACTGAGGAATCTTCTGGAACTTCATAGAAAGATCCCTTCATAATTGGTAGTTTGTTTTTTTCTAAATTTTCATTGTAATTTTCAATTATAGTTTTGATATTGATGTGTGGTACATGTGATATCGGCCTTCCATTCCTTGAATGCATTTCTTGAGCAACTTCCCTGTGCTCTGTTCCTGTGCTAGGTTCCAGTCGCCCTTAGGGCACCCACTTTGAAAGTAAGGATTAGAAGCTGCCAAAGACAAATGTGGCAACTTTAGTTTAATGGTACTCTTTGCTTCACCTTTTTTTTTTTTTTTTTTTTTCACGCCTACAGCACCTGGTCTTCCTAGGTGGTCTCCCATGCAAGTACTAACCAGGTCTGACCCTGCTTAGCTTCTGAGATCAGACGGGATCGGGCACGTTCAGGGTAGCATAGTTGTAGACTTTGCTTCACCTTTAACTGTAGCAAAACTGATACTCTGAATCTGAAGTTATTTTTAAAAAATAAACTACAGGCATACCAGGGAGCTATAGCCACTTCACTTCCAGACCACTGCAATAAAGTGAATATCTCACGTTAATAAAGTGAGTCACACAAACTTGTTGGTTTTCTAGTGTGTATAAAAGTTATGTTTACACTATACTATAGTCTGTTAAGTGTGCAATAGCATTGTACCTTAAAAAAAATCAATGTACATAATTTTAAAAAATGCTAACATCATCTGAGTCTTCAGCAAGTCCTGATCTTTTTGCTGGTTGCTGGTGAAAATGCTGATGGCTGCTGACTGATTAGGATGGTGGTTGCTGAGAGCTGGGGTGGTTGTGGCAATTTCTTAAAATAAGACAACAATGAATTTTGCCACATCAATTGGTTGTTCTTTTTATAAATGATTTCTCTATAGCATGTGATGCTGTTTCATAGCATTTTACTCACACTAGAACTTCTTTCAAAATTGGGATCAATCCTCTCAAACCCTGCCACTGCGTTATCAACTAAGTTTGTATAGTATTCTAAATCCTTGTCATTTCAACTGTCTTCACAGCATCTTCACCAGGAGTAGTTTTTATCCCAAGAAACCATATTCTTTGCTCATCCATAAGATGCAACTTCGTGAGATTTTAACAATACAGTCGTCACATACTTCTGTTGTTTTCACTACATCTGTAGTTACTTCCTTCACTGAAGTGGTCACCATAACAAATATAATTAAAACTTTGAAATGTTGCAAGAATTATCAATAGGTAACACAGAGATACAAAGTGAGCAAATGCTGTTGGAAAAAAATGGCGCTGAAAGACTGACACAAAGCAGGGTTGCCACAAACTTTCAGTTTGTAAAAAACACAGTATCTGTGATGTGCAATAAAGTGAAGCATAATAAAATGAGGTGTGCTTGTAATTGCTTCATAGGTAAAGCATTGCATTAGAATGTAAAGACATGCTTTCTATGTTTTTTGTTCTTATTTTTTTAAATCAACTTTTTAATCAAATTCAGTCTGAATTCAAGCCTCCTGCTAGGTCACTTTCCCTCCAATCTCTCCCATTTTCTTCAAGCTGTCTACATGTTTTTGCTAAGCTCATCCCCCTGGGCTGATTGCTGGAGTCTATTAGTGTAGTTTGGTCAAAGTTATTATTCTCTGAAGACATGTGTCGAATTATATTAGACAAGATCTCTGGGAGGTCTCTGAGATGTTGATAATGAATGTGGTTGCCTTCAGGCCATTCACAGTTCTTGTATCCTTTCATATTAAACCCAATCCAAAGGCTATAAAAATGAGAGAACCTGTTGGCTTTGCCAGAAGCAAGGTTATTTGTAGTTTTTCTGATCTGAAGAAATACAGTTACTGCAGTGATTCAAGGAGCCATTATTCCATCTCAGAAATTCCATTCTTTAATCAAAGACCATCCTCTTTGACTAGCAGACCACTTAATCCCTGGGTTTATCTATATATGCCTATTTATATCTGTAATTTTCTATATCATGCTCCTCATAAATGCGCTTACATTATTTTTTAATTTAAAGGAATATGCACTTTTTTTCAGTAGCACAAGTTTTATGCAAGAAGCAATGTGTCTTTTCCAGAAGTAATATGTCACCAATGTATTGGGAGTGAGGGACCCAACCTTGCTTTGCTGGCATTAGTTCTGGCATTAGTTATGGCATCTTGAATAAGCTACTTGTCAACTCTTGACCTGTGGTTTCCTGGCTTATCAAATGAAGAAACTGAATTTGGTTAATCCCCAAAATCCTTTCTAGATTTAATATTCACTGACCCATAGAACCTGAAGTAACTCAGTGATCTTGTTTAGCAAAAATGTATAAGGAAAGATGTTTAGGAAGGGAAATCCCTCTGAGAAGATTAAAATTCCACTAGGCTGAAGTAGTTCTATTATTTACAGTTTCAAAAATCCCTAATTCATTGTCATTTTTAAAGAATATGATTTTTATGTCTCATTAAGATCCCATGTAATTAAAAGTGATTATATAAATACAATTTCATCTATATCAAAGAATAAAATCGCCTCTTTTTGGAACATTTAATGCAGATAGAGATTAGATAGAGGCTTAGGGAGAGACAGTTGGAAGAAAGGAAGCTAATTTTTAGGGTGAATTTTATGGGTGTCTGTAGCAGTCACAATATTGGCAGGAAACAGGTGGCACACGCAAAGATTTAACTGAAAAGAATTTAATGAAGGTCTGTTTACAGTAGCTAAGCAATATGAAGTCCCCAGGATCTGGGAGCATCAATAAATTGTTGCCACTTCTAGACATAGAGGAACAAGAGGAAGGAAGAGGTTGCTGAAGGTTAATGAAGCCTGGAGAGAGCTTAAAGCCATGAAAAAGAGCCACCCCACAGGAACTCGTACCTTAGAATTTAATAGAACCATGACTGTAATTTAGTGGAAATGTTCATATCTTGGTTAGTGGCCTCCATATCCATTGATTGCAAAGTAGCAGGGGTAACTACTTTGAGGCAACTTTACTGTCCTCTTCCTTCATAAGTTTTTTATAATAAGCCTACATCTTAGTGGTGGGCAGGTCTCCCTGAGTAATGCAGTCATAATAGGAGCTCAGCACTGGCCTCTGAAATGGCATTTCTGGCACTCAGCAACAATAAAAGCAAGGCAGTCTTCGTGAAATAACAATGTCATTAAGTAAATTAATATACACCATTCCTGCCATCATAGCCATTTTGTACCTGGAGTTATTGGATAAACTATGGAGTTTCGAAAAAAGCGGAACAACTTTAAAATAATGGACTATCTTTTTCCTCTGATTATGAAGAGATCATGGATGGTGTTTGGTGAATATTTATGTTGGACAGATATTTTCATGCTTGTGTTCCTTACAAGAGGTTTAATTTTATACTTTACCCCAATATTTTTGTATCAATATAATTTTAATTCCAATTTTCTAACCAGCTAGTCAATCCATTACACAATGTGCATCAGTGAGTATAGATCAGCACTTTTGGTCATCTGTCTATTGGAGGAGGCAACAAGATGTATTGCTGTAGTTTTGCTAACCAGGAGAATTTTTCTTCACCACTGTCTTTCAGAGACATCTCTGAAGGAAGCTATACTGCATAACCATCTTTTTCCTGTTGGGTGCCAATACATGATACATAGCTATCTGCAAACTAGGCCTAACCTTTTTTTCCCAATCAGCTCATCACAGAGAATTATCTGTAAAGACACAGGATTGTGTCGAGGCAGAGATAAGAAAGATAGGAATAAGTACCATGATAGGCTATGCTTACTATTCATTCAATTTCCTTATAGATTCCAGGCAAACTCAATCCTTGTTCCATTTATTTTTTTCTCTTTAATAATAGAATGCAACTATGTACATCCCACTTTATCACTTGGTGAATCAGGTAACTCAAAGTTTGTGATACCCATTTCAGTTTCCATAGTCACTTGGTATCCCATTGGGCATTGATAAGTCTACAAGGATCCAGAAGCAACCCCAGAGTCACTTTTCAAAAGGATGCTATTTAACACAGGAAGGCAATGTTGCATTATTCAAAAATCCTAAGGGAGTTCACTCTGTTTCTTTTATGAAAACATTCCCAAAGCTCCAAACAATTTCCTATGTGCCAGGGATACCTCAAGTTTATAAAGGCCAGGTAATGCTATTATTTTGTCTACTATGAAACTTTCTCTTGCTCGTGGCCTCATGGAAAGCCATCAGCCTTATGATCTCTCATGAACTGGGACATGATACCAGAATGTGATATCTGGATCAGAATATAACTATCCCAGATGGAGTGAGTGAGCAGAGTTAACTGTTGAAAATAAAAATAAAGAGCCCTCATTCAATATCTTTCTCTTTTATTCCTAAAATCTACTACCTACCAAATTCTTTGGCACAGAACAAGGCAGAAAAGAACAGAAAGAGGATCTGGTGGAACAAATAGAAAATCAACCAGTACAATGTGCCTAAAATAGGATTTTTATTAGGAAAGGAATAGAAAATGCTTTCAAAGTGGAGAAAATATTACAAGCAAATGTTCAGAGCACCTTTTAATTTCCTTATGTGCAACATATAGTGGGTTAATAGAACAGATCTTTACAGAGTTGCCAAAAATAATAAAAAAAGTTCTGGTACAGTATTGACTCTGAGTTTATATTTTATATTGTAGTGTGATCTAGTTGGGGGCTGAGATGCAAATCTAATTTTTCATCATAGAAATTAGGGGAAAAAAAGTCCTCACTATAAATATTGGGGTAGGAGAAAAGAATAATTATTATAAAGTTATTGAAGAATTAGAATGTCTTTATTCCTTTTTTGTTGCAAAAAAATTACTTGCTTTTATTCTACTCTTTTTTATTTTTTCTAGTTAACATAGAGAAATCTGTCCACTCTGTGGAGTGCTAAAGAATACAGAACTAAAGTGTGTTTTAAGTTGGTTTGCACTGTTACAGCTATACCAGTTGTTTATGACCCAAATCCATTTGTATTTGCTGTACCATTTAATTTGGAGAGTACTTGTTCTTTTCCACTTGTTAAATACTTTAGTACTATGTGTAAGTATAATAATAATCCTTTATTCTCAGTTCCCTCTACTAAATAACCCTACAGAGATTTCTCCATATAGTTGGATAATAAATTTTATACTGCCTCCCCCTCCTTTTTGTATAACCATTAAGAGGATGATGGTTTTCTTAACAACCTCCTCTCTCTTTACTACCTGATAGCAAAGTATATTGGCACATAGTTTAGGTTTTTGTTAAAGTAACATTCCCTTTGTGGTATTAATTTCTATATTTATGATGTATAATATTGTATAACAAACCACACAAACTCAGTGACTTAAAGCAACAATTTATTCTCTTATCACAGTTATACGTCTGCTAAGATGTTAGCTGACACAGGCTGGGCTTGCTTGAATGGCTCTGCTTTTGCTTCATATTTACCTGTAAGTTTCATTCAGATATGCTCGAGATGAATTTATTCTACTCTTCTCATATCTGCTAACATACCATTGACTACAGCAAGATATATGACCAACTCAACTGGTAGAATGATCTTTCCATAGAGGTGGGAGGGGAGAATAAATATTTTGAAAAACAATCTAATTTACCAAAATGCCTAAATCTAGATATATGGGTTGTTTGTTTATAAAAACAGTTAAAAATTTCATTACTCTCTATAACTCACTGGAAAATATAGCTTTAGCCCTCTCTAGAGTAGTTTCACGCTAGAGCTCATCAATACATTTCATTTTATTCTGACCTGCCAAAATTAACTCTATCTTATACAAATGTCAACACTGTCCCACATTAGACCAGGATTCACTCCAAAGGTTTGGAATTTCTTTGCTTCAACATTATTTACCAAGGCTTTCAAGGGAAAATATTTCTTTCTGTATTGCTTGGCCTTTCATCTGTATTTCTTGGATTTTGTTAAACAGCTAGCTTTCTCTCTTATTATTTTTCCCAAAGAAACTTAAGTATATCTCTTAGAATCTTAGAGAGTATATGATTCAATGCATGTAGTAAAACATCAGTTTGGGGAGTAAAATTTATTTAAAATATGCTTTAATTCCAGTGGCAATGTAAATTGAAGATTCAGAAAGGAACTTTGGAACTAATGAACTATGCTATTTAGTGAATCAAGATCATGACAGAATGAAGTTCTTTAATCACTGTAATTCTACACAGAGGAGCCTAAAATTAGTAGAGTGTGAAATCTTAAAAATGGGAGATGTTCTAATATTGTAATTAGATTCTAATATTGTAAACTGAGCTAATGAAAAAGAATGTAATGATTTAATACTGTACTATATTTTGTAAACTATATGTAGGCTAATTTAATTAAGAATTGCAATCACTGTTTTTAAGAATAATATTTTGTAACCACTTGTATTTAAAATTAAGTTGAGAAAACGGTATATATTTTAAATCACTTTATCCAGTTTTACTGGAATTTAGAGAAAGAAGATATTCAATGAAAACTTTCCTGAATTATTTGAGCCAGTGATTGGCACATCATTGAAAAGCAGGTTTGCTGTTTGAGAAACTCTCCTTTATGAATGGGACAACCTAACTCCAATCTGTCCAAACACAATGCTCCCAATTAGAGTGATAATGATTTTTTTAAAAAAATGTGCAGATTATTTATATGTTCATTTTTTGGTGCTCAGTAGTAAGTATTTTTACTTTATGATTATGACACATCAACCTCTAATTCACTGATAGAATTTCCCAGGGAGATTATCATGAGTAAATCCCTAGGCAACAGATAATATGTGAAAGGAAGCACTTTGGAAACACTAAGGATTACTCATGTGTTTGGACTATCCAGATAACTAAGAATTTGAAGAAGTTGATTGGAGTTTTAAGACTGTGAAATAAGGTCAGCCAGGCAACAGCATATCACAGAAGCCCTGTCAAAAGGGTACAATTTTGCCAAGACAACATGAGTGGCCAAAACTTATTTTCCCCACTATAAGCAAAACAAAGAAGAGATGCTACTGCAGGAAATAATGCCCTTTACTTGAGAGCATTAGATAGTATTACTTAATTTTTATGCCCATGAACTGTACTGAGAGCTTCATAAGTCTCACTTAATTCTTAAAATAGGATTCCTGTAAAGAAGATTCTTTTATCAACCTTATTTTATACATAAGGAAACTAATGTTAAGTGGGGTTTACTACCTTCATGAGGTTACTGGTACCAAATAAGCATTTTTTTTTTTTTTTGGTAAGAACTATAATTTTTTTTAAAATTCTTCATCAATTATCTCATTTGATACTCCAAACTATCCATTTTAAGGTCCAGTAACTGACACAAAGAAGATAGAAGTTTAAATGTGGAAGTTAAATTTTTAGGATGTTTGTGAGCAAATTATTAAAGTTGTTAAACAGCTGTTATTAAAATTAAATTGTATAAACTTAGACTAAAATATGTTATGTTAAAATCAAAAGTAATGCATACATGAAACTCATAATTTCCTAATATTTTACTACATTTACTATAGCCTCTTAAGATTTAAATCTACTATATGTATGGTGAAAATACAGATCTCTTCCCAGTATGAAATCTCACTGATGTTATGATAGTAGATTGAAATAGGCTATAGTGAAATTTATAAATTTAAAAATCAGAAATTAACAAATACTACAAACTGGAGCATGATTCATTGTTTTGTTAATTGGCTAGTGCGATGGGCAAAATTTAGTTTTAATAGTGCAAATTAAATTTAAAGATGCATCACATTTTTAGCAATTACATTGTGAACAGCAAAAAAATGAGGAAATAGTCTTAACAGTATTCAAAAATTACATATAACTCAGTAAAGAGGTAATATACACCTGTTTTGAACAGTAAAGATTTGGCATATGTTGTAAACAATCCAATTTACAATTGTATTAAAAAATAAGATAAAATGTCTAGGATTAAATATAACCAAGGAGGTAAAAACTCTATACTTGGAAACTTTAAGACATTGAAGAAATTAAAGAAGGTACAAGTAAGTGGAAGAATGTACCATGCTCATGATAGGAAGAATTAACATCATTAAAATGTCCGTATTATTCAAAGCAATCTATAGCTTCAGTGCAATCCCTATCATAATACCAATGGCATTTTTAACAGAACTAGAACAAATACTGCTAAAATTTATACGGAACTACAAAAGACCCTGGATAGCCAAAGTGATCATGAGAAAAAAGAAAAAAGGGAAATCCTTGTGCATTCTTGGTCAGATTGTAAATTGGTGCAGCCACTATGGAAAACAGTATAGAAGTTACTCAAAAAATTAAAAATAGAACTACCATATGACCTAGCAATTCTACTTCTGGGTATTTATCTTAAGAAAACCAAAACATTAATTTGAAAACACATGCACCCCTATGTTCATTGCAACATTAATTAGAGTAGCCAAGATATGGAACCAACCTAAGTGCCCATCGATGGACAAATGGATAAAGAATGTGTGTGTGTGTGTGTGTGTGTGTGTAATGCAACATTACTCAGCCATAAAAAGGAATGAAATCTTGCCATTTGGGACAATGTGGATGGACCTAGAGAGTATTATGCTAAGTAAGTCAGACAAGGAAATACAAATACCATAAAATTTCACTCATATGTAGAATTTAAAAACCGAAATAAAATAGAAACAGACTCAGATACAAAGAATATTTTGATGTTTGCCAGATGGGAGAGGGTTTAGAGGATGAGTGAAAAAGGGAAAGGGATTAAGATATACAAATTGCCAGTTATAAAAAGTCACAAGGATGTCAAGTACAGCATAGGGAATATGGCCAATAATACTGTAATAATTATGTATGGTATCAAATGAGTACTAGTTTTATTGGGGTGATTACTTCATAAGTTACGTAAATGTCTAATTGCTATGTTATACACCTGAAACTATTATAATATTGTATGTCAACTATAACTGAAAAAATTTAAAATTATTTTTAAAAGGTTTGGTATATTTCTTGTTTCACTTTGGTTTTACACAATACTGTGAGTGAAACAATCACTATTCATGTCAGAACCACCCTTGGTATTTTATTGCTACCAAAGGTTAGCTACGATACAATAGTTTATTAAAAGGTTAATTAATATATTGTGGAATATATCAATTAGCTATAAAGAAATTATCATAAAGAGTATTGTACATTTATTATTTGTAAATTGTTTCTCTCCCCATTGTTTTCCTCAGCCAGACTTTGCTAGGTGGTGACAGTGATGTCCACCAGCTTCAGTACCTTAGCGAGAAGAGAATTTGTCTTCTCCAAAATGTCCACAAAAGTCTTAGGATTGATCCTACTGTCCTGGTTTAGCTCATAATCAGTCACTGAAAATGTGATTATTGCCATGGAAACAGTTCAGATTGTCCAGATCTGAGTTACCTTCAGCACCCTCTGGAGTCTGTGATGGGTTTTAGTCTCATCAAAGCCATTGTAATTGTGTATTGGGATGTGTCAGTTCCCCCCAAAAAATGCTGCATAGGATATGAGCATCTGTCTATGGTGTATACATTCACTGGGAAACCCAAGGTCTAGAATGTGAAAGTAATTTGTCTCATGTCACAAAGTGAATTACCAAAAGACTTGGCATAACTTATACCCAGATCATTAATCTTTTCCTTACTCCAGGCTGTCTAGAGTAGAGATTTAAATTTAAACCTGAGGTCGTAATAAAAGTGTAGTCTTTGAGAAGTGTAGTGGTGCATATAGAATGCTTTTTAAAAAGCTAACCTAATTCAGAGCCAAATTTAATTGGTAAGATTTATAATCAACCTGAATAATATATAAGATAGGGGAAAAAACTTACTGTAATTTAATAAATACTCTTCATATGACTTAAAAAATCACTCGAAAGATAGTTTCAAAAAGATTGACTAAGCTGAATTTATATGCATATATATTTTGGTGGTTTTGAGTAAAACATGTAATATATTTTTACAATCATAGTCATTTATCATACAAAATAATCCTGCCCCAAAATAAAATTATTTATAATTTATATATAACTTATTGAGTCATAAAAGCTAAAGTAAGATGGTAAGATTAGTTCAATGGCATGTGATTTTGATTCGAAAAATATTTTAAAAATATGAATGATGAAGCCTGTTCCTTAATTGTAATGGTATTAAAACACTAAAAACAAACACATAAATGAATAAAAAACAACTTTGAAGTGATCTCTTTTATGTATATTGATGCAGAAATGTTTTTAAAAAATCAGTGTATAAAACAATTATCCATTACCAAAAATAATAAATTATCAAAAATACGAAAAATTACCAAAATCTGAGTTTTTAACAAGAATTGAAAATTTGCATAATGGAAAGGCATATAATGTTCTTGGATGGAAAATACTGAATATTCTCCCTTTTTTAATTTCCCTAATTTGATAAATAAATTCAGTGTAGTAGAAATGCAATACCAATAAGATAATTTTATAGGCTGAAAACATGTATTGAAATGCATTTCAAAAATAGATTGGAAATGATCAGAAAATATTAATTTAAAAAAACAAAATGCAGGCTAATAGTTAAAAAAAACAGTAGGCTATTAAAATATTTTAATGTCTGCAAAGTTCTCAGAATTCTAGAAACAGCCAGTGTTATATATAAGTTTAATATATGTTTGTATATCTAGCAAAAGAGCCAAAAATAGATTTAATTCATTATAATAATTAGATATCCTGAAAAAATAATCTATATTTATAATTTATATTGTTTATTTAAAGATGCTCAAGATTAGGGGTCCCCAACCCCCATGCTGCGGACCGGTTCCGGTCTATGGCCTGTTAGGAACTAGCCCACATAGCAGGAGGTGAGTGACCAGCCAGTGAGGGAAGTTTCATATGTATTTGCAGCTGTTCCCAAAGCTAGCATCACTGCCTCAGCTCCACCTCAGATCATCAGGCATTAGATGAATCACTGGTCCCTGGTGCCAAAAAGATTGGGGACTACTGCTCTAGATGGATAATAGAATAAAACTTTTTTTAATATAAAAAATACAATACTGTAGCATTTTTTTTCAAACAGACATCCTATGAATATAAGCCCTAATTAATGATCCAGAGAAAAGACTTCATGATAAAAAGTAAGACTGAGAACCATGACTGACTCGTCCTCCTCTCAGATATCTACATTATTTAGTAATATTTATACTCACAAAGAATGGCGGTGGAACTTATTAACTCTGTTTAGCCCAAATGTTGCCAGATATATTTGATTATTGAACATGTTTCCAGTAATATTTATCTTATTTGGCACAAGTGTCCAGGGAGTCAACACTTTGAGGAATGCAAATTGCAGTCATTAAAAAATTATTCTAAAGATATACAAATTTAGAAAATTTAAAAAAGAAACATTTGTATGATTATAAACATTGTTTATATTTCTGAAAAATGTTACTGGACTGAACATTAACTCCATGAAGGGTGTGACAAGATTTTTTTATTCACCACATATTCTCAGTACATAGTTCAGTTAATAGTTACTTCATTTCTGATGATTTCCGGGAAAGAAATCAATTAAAAAGAGACATAAGAATGAGGGAGTGTATTTCTTTTCAGACTATAAAACCCAAAATACTTAAAATAGACAAATGATCAAGAGGCATAAATCTGCAATTCACATGAGAAATAATAGTGCAAAAGTAATGTATAAGACAATGTTTGACTACACTAGGAATGACTCCACTAGAAATTTTTTAAATTACAGTATTAAAAGATGAGTTATAATTTCCTGTACATTAATCTAGAAAAAATAGAAAATAACACTATTAACAATGGCGAAAATAATTTAAAAATAGTTCATTCAAATATTCCATGTCCTGCAAAATATACCATTCTTTATGAAAACAATATGGGAATATTAATAAAGGCATAGAAATATGTGTGCATATCTATTGATTTCATAAAGGTTTTCTAAGTGAATATTCAAGGTGTTCTAAGTGCGTATTCAAGAAAAAAATGTTTATTCTTAAAAATGCTTATAATGGATCACTTCTTGTGTTTTACTTCCTATTTTCTTTTATTCCATTATATAGAAGAATAAACATTATCTTTAATTTTCTATTGGGAATTAATCCTAACACAATCTATATGGTTATAGTATCACAGAGAATCCTCTCCACTTTACACACAGGCAACAGAGGCAGGGACTTAATCCAGATGAGTTTATAAGAGTACTCCATTCTTGTGGTCCCAGTTATTGGTTTGAGGATTGGTGCGTGACCTTAACTTAGCTAATGAGACTCATCACTAACATCTGATAGGAATTTTCTGGGAAAGAAATAGTCTTTCTCAATACTAGAATTAGGAACTGTCAGGGCATTCAAAGCTGGACTTGCTTGCATTCATCTTTATGGCCACTTGGAGTAAACTGACCACAGAATGAAACCAATACTAAAAGGAGAGCAGTACCAAGATAAGAAAAGAACCCCTTGGCATCAGTTGAGATCTTGGATCTAATGATAACTGAAGTTAGATGCTCTCTCTACTCTCTTCCAACTTTTTATTTCTTCAAAGGCTGATCTGCCAGTCGTGTGCATGTAACTTATCCTCTGTATGATAGAATAATATATAATATATATTATAAAATATATAATAATATAATAATAGTTGGTAATCATTATAATTTTCTTAATTCATTTTTAGGAACATAACCATAATTTAAAAATAATTTTTATTTTTAAAACCAGTATTTACATTTAGTAAAATTATTTTCATATGAACTAAAAATTGACACATCAAACAAAATGGCATTTTGAACTGTTTCATTGTTTTAAATTCTGAACAAAAAACAACCCAAATGCTATTATAGAATTTCAGAATTGAGTAATCAAAGATTTTATTTTATTTTCCTTATAATCACTCTACTACCATTGTTTATTTTGAATTTTCTTCTTAAATGCAGGAATGGATAACACCAGTTGAGTATATAATGCACAGTTGAACCTGAAACAAGCTCAAATGAATCTAAATCATTGCATACTCTCCAAAGGAACAAGAAAAGCTGTCTCAATGTGTCAGAGGCTGATTGTCACCTGGGAGATACCCGAAATAAGTTCCATATTGATGAGAAGTTTATTATAAGGTAACTGAAAAAAAGTCCGAATTTAAACTTACATATATGTAAAAGCAATGGTAATCATAGAAAATATTTCAAATTTATAGCAAAAGATTTTTTTCAGGGAAAATATTTTTTTATTACAGACATTGTTTAGGCTTCTCATTTCATGATTAAGAAACAGATTGATTTAATATAATTTAATATATTTTTGTGAGTTTTTTTTTTTTTTCAAAAAGTCCATCTACTTATTACCTGAACCAGGCAGACCAAATCTGCTTTGTTTCCTTAGGTGTACCATTGGTGCCTGGTACATGTTAGCAATCAAAATATTGGTTAAATGAATTAATGAGAAGGAATCCAGAAGGAGCAGTTTGAGGGAGGTTAATATACTATAGTTCTGCTTTGGCAATTTGAGAACTATGTTAAATATTTAAATCAGAAGTCAAGGATGCAGTTGGATACAGGACATCAGATTTCGGGGGAGAATTCATCAATTTACTCATCTTATTAAAAGACTAACATTCAGTGAGATTACACATATAAAAGGACTGGTCACAGAGCACTGGAGCAAGCAAACATTTGGAGGTCTCTTGGAGAAGATAACAAAACAGATGGAACAAACAATAGAGGAAGAATAATACTGGATGGGTGTGGTGTCAAGAGAAGTCTAGAAAACAAAATCTGACAAAAAGAAAAAAAAAAAAAGGAGATGCCAGCTATATCAATTGCTGTTAAGTGATTGAACAGGAGGAGAATTAAAACTTATCCACTGGCTTTAGAAACATAATTGTCACTGAAGACCTTAATAAATATGAATGAAATATGTTGAGGAAAGAATGAGTTGTGCATGGCAGATAGCAAGTGTAAGCAAATATTTTGAGATGTGAGATAATTCCTAAAATAGGCACTTTATGGAGAGTCGAGATGGAGGAGTGGTTTTTTTTTTTAATGAAAGTTGTTTTCAAGATATATTTGTGTCCAATGAAAACGGTGCAATAAACACAGGAAATTAATGATACAGTTGAGAGGCAAACTAATTCCAGGAGACCAGCCTATTTGAAAACAAAGGATAATTCAGTGCTCTCGTGGAAGACAAAAAGAGGGACAATTCTATTGTTTCAGAAAGGAATGTTACTATAAGTTAAATTATGCATAGGCTAGATTGAAATGAATTATTAAATCATGAAATTATTAAACCATATTATTTTTAAAATGATGTAAAATTTATATGAATAAATAATTTAAGGGAAGATACACTATTTCATTCATTCATTCAGAAGGAAGAAATGAAGGAAGGAAGGGAGGAAAGAAGGAAGTAAGAAAAGGAAGGATTACTAAATATTCTAATGACAGACCTCTTGGCAAACATACTAATGGTAATAACTAGTAGGAAAATACTTAAGTATGGATGTTTTCAGTAGGATGAACCTGTTATGTCTAGGATTGGCTATGATAAACAAACATGGAATGTACAGATTGATGTGCTATACATCACTACAAAATGTCACATTATATACTCGTCAGATTATAAAATGAAGATGTGTTGTCACCAAAATTGCTTCATTCTCTGTAAGTGACGCTCTGTTTGCAACGTTTCGAAAGATCCATAGCAAAAATCAGAGCCAGAGAACATTTTTATGTGGACAGAAAGGATCTAAGATGTTCCCTGTTTTCCTGCACTCAGAATGACCTATATCATTGAATTTGTTAGCAATGTCTGACACTGGATAAGTTATCTGAATTGTTTATGTCTGATTGGGTAATTAGTGTTATCTTACTTTCATAGATAATGAAATATGGAGCATATTTCCTTTGAATCTTGGCCCTCAGGATAAACACTTAAGAAATTGGTAGACTGTTTTTCTGATTCCTTTCCAAACATTTACCTTTAAGTAGGCATCTTATACACATCGATAATAAAAATAAAAAAGAAGTGGTTCTATTTAAGACTTTCTTCTTCAGTTTCTTCATCTCTCAGTCTCTGCATCTATCTATAAATCAGTATCAGCTCTCTGTTTCAACCCTTTGGCCTACAGACTTCTCTGGCCTGCAGGGCAGAAACATGGCTCTTCATAGCTCGTAAATTTGCATGCACAGTAAGGCTGACTCCATTAATCTTTGTCCTAATGCCTATCTCCCAACACAGACTTTTAAGTCAGTATATTGACCTCAAATGTCTTAGGATGGCACTAAGAGTTGACTGGTTAGTTAATCAAAATATGTATCCAAAGTTGGCTATCCTGTATTAACTGAGATCTCATAACTCCCTTGGAATACTGTAGAGAACAGTATCCAATGGCTTAAGGAGATAAGAATTTTAGAGTAGATATATTATGTAAGGCTTAACTTTCCTCTAGCTTTATCACCTAGGATGCAAGGCTTTGAAAATATTTTAATAAGGGGAACGATGGCACCAAAATCTTTAAGAGCTCTTTAGTGGAGTTTTTCTACAGATAAAGCATTGCAGTGCCCCTAGCTAGTTAAGTAACCACCAGATTTTGGCGTCTCAACAGCTGGATTCCCCCAACTTCATGGAGCAGGAAAAGTTTAACAACTGGATTTATGGTGTGAGGGAGTGGGGAACCCTTGTTTGTAGAATTTGCCAGTTTTCATGGTATGAAAATCCCCACCATAGCTGTTTGGGTAACTTCAAGCTACATGGCATCACTGAACATGAATGAAAATAAGAGATGCAGACAAAAGGCTTACTCTAGTCAGTGATGCCAACTCTAGCACATCATGAAAAAAACCCCACCCCTACAGTGTTTCTTAATTCCTCACCTACAGAATCCATGTGCATAATAATTTTTTTTTTTTCCTGTTGGAGTGGACTGTTATACAGAAATAGGAATAGAATAGGCCTTGGGCTATTTTTTTCTCTATTCAATGCTATGTTCCCTGTCAAAAGTAAACAAACAAACAAACAAATAAACCCTACAAAAACTAATATTCACTTAGCCATGCCCTAACAATAAAAGAGAAGTTTTTTCCTCCCATAGCATCGATCCACACTGATTTTTCCAAAATCTGTTACTTAATAAACAGCTGTGTAATAGAGGTAATGACCTTATAGTTCAGTATAAAACACACATACACAATAAATTCCCACATATAATAGAATTCTTTTTTACTCGATATATATATTTTCTGCACTTCTAGTAAGATTGTCATATTTGTGTCTATTTGGCCTTCTTCTTTTGAGAACTGAGTTTTCAAACCCTCTTCATATCCAAATTTTTTATTAGGTTTCTTGTCTTTTTCATATTTCCTTGTAGGAATACTTTAGAAGAAAAGGCAACAATCCTTTCTTCAATTAATGTATTGGAAATTTTTTTTTCAATTTCTGATTAGCCTTCCAATTTTTCTTAGTTATGTTTACATAGTAAAAGTGTATTGATATATAATGTAGTCAGATTTATCAACCATTTCCTTGATACATTTTTTGTAATGTATACAAGGAATCCCTTCAGATTCAAGACTCATGAGGATCACTACTTAATAATTTCTTCTAAAAAGATTTTACAGTAAGGTACTTGCATTGAAGGTTATTTTTGTTCAAAATGTTTTTCTGTGTATATAGTGACATGAAATTTTTTCCTCCACATGATATAAGCCATATTTATGAATTATTTATTATTAACAGGTGCATTATTTCTTCACTACATACTGTAATGCTAACTTTTAAATCCTATATTCTATTATACATATGGATTTTTTTTTCTTGGACTCCATACATTATTTGCCTTCCTTATTTGCTTTGTTTGCTTATCTTTGCACAATACAAACTTGTCATTTATATGCCAGGTTTGTTTACGTCCCATTGGAATGGAGCAGTAACAAAAATAAACAAAATGTTTTTAGCTCCTGGATTTAAAATTCTGGAGAAAAGTAGGCAATAAAAATGATTAAAAAGATAGCGATTTAAGCTTTAAATTAATAAATCAAGAATTGATAATGGAAGAAATTATTTTAGTTTTTTTAAAAGAATGGACAACATATTCATCACTAGGAGAATTATATGTAAGTAGGTATAATGTGAGAGGTGAAAAGTGAGCCACGTGTATGTATATTTGAGGGAAAGACAGATAAATTGAAGAGCAAGGAGACAAGATCTGAGGTAGGAATGTGCCTAATGTGGTAAGGAACAGCCAGGTGGACGGTACAACTGCAACAGATTGAGACACCATTCAGTAGTTAATTTTAACAATTTTCACTTTTCCTTTGAGAGAAATAGGGAGCCAGTGAAAGACTTTTGAGCAAAAGGATGGTAATTGCACTTACATATTAGAAAGATTACTTTGACTGCTAAATTGTCAGTAGAAAGGACACAAGAAGAGGAACAGAAAGAAAATTTATGAAACTATTGTAATAACCCAGATATGAAGGCAATGAAATAATTGACAAATATTATATATTTCGAAGGTGAAAATAAAAGTATTTTCTGGTAAATCATAAACTGGTTTGAGTGAGAGTGAAAAGTAAAGATGACTAGAAGGTTTTGGGTCTGAGAATTAGAAGCATTTTCATTTCGCATTTGTTTTTTTGAAATGCATAATTATAAAACTTATCAGATATAGATATAAATGGGTTGCTTATATAGATATAATTGCAGTTTCATGGAAATATTGCTTTTTTATTTATATTTGAAAATCATTCTAGGAATTCTTGGCTCTTTAATCTTGCAAAGGAATTTTTATATTAGCATATTAAAGTCTGTGACGATCCTAATTATATTTTGCCATTGTTTTAAATATATTAACAAATATATTACTCTCTCCCAGGGAGCAAAATATTAATTATTTACCTCATTATGCATATTAATATAGCAAATTTTATGTCTCTATTGCCTAAATAGAGGTCTCTCAACTAAGGTTAGTTTCAGATAATTTCCATTTCACTGGACTAACCTCTTTAAAAAATATTTAAACTAAAATTGACAGTCAAGTAAAAACTATAGTTACATATTTAACCAAGAAACTGAAAACTGTGACCTTTGTCTTTTTAATTAAAATAGGCAATTAGAAACTAAGATAAAAAAGCATTATTTTTTAATAAAAGAATTAAGAATTAAAAGTATGAAAATTACATGAGAATAAATCATTTAAGTGCTCTGAGTAGGAACTCAAAGAATAGATATAATTTGATACATGACCCTTCATACTAAAATGTTTCTTTTTGGTCTACAGATATAATTTCTACTTGACATAGTAATTAAGAAATATTCCACTTAATTGTTATAATTGGGATTGGGTTAGATTTCCAAATGATTTTAAATAAATAGAGAACATAAACTTCCTGAGATAGTTATAAGTTGATATAAAAAAAGAAAATCAATGAAAATATTTTAGACTATTTCAAATGGGGCTTAAATTTTTGAAAAAAATTATGCATAACTTTAGGGTAAAATAATTTTAAAAATTCCTAAGTTGACAATTAATTTTTCTTCTCTAATTTGATATTCATTTTAATTAGTGTATACATGATTTAAAGACTCAGATCTTTATTGATTACTTTGAAATTTTTAAACTAAAATACCTAGTTGGTTTTTAGTCTCAAGAGAGAAAAAACATGAAAATTTAGAATAAGTTATTGCTCCAAGATAGGATCTCCGATAAGTCCCACTGACTAGAGAGCTAGAGTTGTAACCAGGCAGTCCACTCCCACAGACTCTCCTAAATGATTCCTCTAGATGTAATTAGTCAAGGGCGTGCAATCTCCAATTGATCATACTTTCCAATACTTTCTTATACCCTCACATAAGCATATATGTAACATATTTGCATGTTAAATGAATTAAAAAAAAAACAGAATTCGTGAAACAGTAAAGGATTTTAGACTTAACATACATGAATTATTTTTCCTATAGGACAGATTCTGCAACAAATTCTGGCTTAAAGTGGGGTGGGCTTTATGTCCTTCTCCATCACTCTTAGTCCCCAAAGCTACCCTAAATTAACATTCAGTCCCAGTGAATATGGTTTGGTTGTTTTCTATTCGTATCTTCAAGACATTTTCTGTAAGAAGATTATGGTTCCTGACCCTTCCTTTATGGAAATTATATAAATGATACTGATTCAGGTATTCCATAGGAAAGATTCTTTTAGTATCTGTGTTACATCAAACTACCACGTGTGAAATAACACTGTTGATTATGCCCAGCTTTTCCTCAAGAAAAATGTCTTAGTTCCCTTACACTAACTATAGTATTAGAGGCATGGGCCTATTTACAATTTCTGATCACTTTAATATGAATTCTGATGACAAAGTAAACACAAAGTAGTTAAATATAAATATTACTTGGAAAACAATTTAAATACTAAAAATATTGTTATAGGTAATTATAAGCTCATGTTCTATACTCTGTGTCCTTACAATGCATGTCCGTTAGACTGTGATTTCCAAAATTTAAGCCCTAGTTTATATTTTTGACAGCCACAGAAATGTACAGCCTTCAGTCATAGTAGTAGTCATCATTATTATTAACGCTGATTCTTCTGAAGCTTCTTTATTTTCTTTGGTGATTTCACCAAAACCTGCAGCATATTAGTATATGATACAAAAATAAGGAACAATGAAGGGTCCTGCTGAACCAGTAGCTCATTAGCATTAGGATACTATTTTTCTCAAAGACTTATGCACCAATATAATTAGGGCTTATGACTGTAGATGGAGTTTATAATCTTAGAACTATTGAAAAAGAAATAACAGGCACTGCAGAGTATGAAAAGATAGTCTGTTCAACTTGTAAAATGCCATCATCTCTGCAAAATAGAATGTTACATACACCGTTTTCTGATAATGTAGTTATTTGTCAAAAGCATGTTTGTGTGTGTATATCTATATATTTAAACACGCTTATTTATATGTTTAAATGCATACCTTATTAAGAAAGGGGGGGGAGAGAGAGGTGTGCTTTGTGTGTATGTATGTGTATTTCTTAACCTGTCAAATTGGCTACATCTATATTGCCAAATAGCACAGAGGGATGCATGATTATATGATAGATGTGAAAAGGCAACAAATTTAACATTGTAGTATATGTTTACTATGTCCAAGGCGCATTTCTAAGTGTACTTCATTTCTTTAATCATTTGATTCTCAGAACTCTATGAGATAGGATTTATTCTCATCCGTAACTGAAATATAAGAAAAATGAGGTTCAAAGATATAGAATAAACCATACAAGATCAGAGAGTTCTTAGATTCCAGTGGTAAGAGAACTTAAGAAACACTTTGCAAATAAAACTAAACTCCAGTCCCTAACCATGACCTTAACCCTAACACGCATTCTCATTCTCTTTCTCTCTCCCCCTCTCTCTCTCACTCCCTCTCTCTATCTCTTTCACAGACACACACATTCTATATATGTAGCACACATATATATGCATCTATACACACATACGTATATAAGAGAATATGTTCATACGTGTGTGTGCATATCTGTATATATGGAGCAGGATAGTTTTATATATTTCTCTATGACTTAAAGCACTCAAAAGTTTATTTTCCCCAATGAGTTCTGAAGGAATTTTTTCCTCATATTTCATAAAACAAAATTTCTACAGAAGTGGTTTTTGACAGATCATTTTGAGCTTCTGAGACATAAACCTGTACCAAAATTACTCTTCTAAAATATTTTTGTGACAGTCTCATCCTAAAGCAGACAGGAAGATAGATGAAATAACAACAACAACAACAAAAAACATTTATTTGTAAGAATTGTTTTTTCATTGATTGGCATCTGAACCCAAAGGATATATGGTTTTATTTTCCTCAAATAGGGTGAATGGAGTCTGTCAACCTAAATTCTTCTAAGTCAAATATCCTTTATTTCATCTGATAAACTAGAGGCTGGTTTCTATGACAAGACACAAAGCTTGCAGCATAGATTTTTGCTCCAAAATAAAATGATTATGATATGTCATGCAATCTAATACAGGCCACTTAATATATATTCTCTCCCACTTTTCCTTAATTAGTAGATATTTTGGAGACTTCTCTTAAAAAAAAAAAATTAGAACCCTTCTAATTTTACTCACCTCTCTCTTCAGCTTTCTGGAACTTATTGGTACAAATTAGTTTCTTAAAAATTACTAGAGTTCTTAGCTTGGATATTAATATGAATGAAATATGAGTTGAAATAATGAGTTTTTGTTTACTATAATTTGAAGCCTCAAAGTGAGACAGGGAATGTTGTTGATTGTTATGTCTTGGAATTACGTTGCATATCTTACTCCTCAAACTTTTGGAATATTTGAACTGGGTAAACAGGAAAGCAGCCATCATGACCACAAGACTGAAAATTAAAGACTTCTTTAGAATTAGTACCACCATGTATAGCTAAAAAATAACAACTTATTTGTATCTCTATAAATTCCTTCCTTCTATTCGTGCAATTATTTCCCTTCCCTTTGCCTTCACCTCCTAATTGGGACATTGTATAGGTTTCTGCCTGAATCAGTGCTTCCCAGAATTGCAATTTCTTTTTATCTCAGATAAACATTTGTTGCCTCTCACTTTAGCCTTTTAAGTTAACAACTACCATATGTCATAAGCAGTTAAGCATGACCTTAAATATCTTAGTAAAAAGTTTCTCTTCCAACTATTAATGAAAGTCAAGAAGTGGTGATACAAAATTCAAGGAATTTTTTTTAAAAGGCATCTAGAAATGGCATATGGACAGTGTTTGGTGTCAGAAATTTCAGTATAGAAGGCAACAATAATGTAACACATAATGGTAACACATAATGGGATGAAGAGTCATCCCATTAGGCAGTATAATCTCACTTGTTCTTCTGAAATATTCTGTGAAAAAAATTTACCTCTTTTTATTACCAGAGTGGGATGAAAATCTCCAAGCTGAGATATTTATGTGTTCATGGTATTTCCATCAGGATCTAGTAAAGTATCAAGGTTTAAAGAAACATTCAAGGTGTCTATGCAATCCCTCTACAACACTGTATTCTAAGTGTGGTCCGTAGACAAGCAATAGTAGCATAAGTGGGATGGTTTAGAAATACAAAAACAGTCCCTTTTGTCCTCTGCTTGCAGAATAAATATCTGCATCTTAATGAGGTCCCCAGGTGATTTTTGGACATGTTAAATTTGAGGAGCACTGCTCTGCAATATCTCCTTCAAGTGTTCATCTTAACTGTAATCTAACATTTTCCAGTTACTGGGTCACCTATTTCATTGTTGAACAATGCTAATCATTTTAAAATTCTTCTATTATGGTAAATTCCGTTTTTCTGTTACAACTATAAACTAGGCAAAGTTCTCCGCTCTAGTTTAACTCATATTAAGTCTACTACCCGTTTAAGGACAGATAGGGCAAATGATCATTTGTCCCCCCTCTCACTCTTCCTCAGTTTTTTCAGTCATTCTTCCAATTATACAGTATTCACATGCCCTAGTCATTTTGGATACTCTACTTTGGACTTCATTTTGGTGATAGTCACCAAACTGAGAACTTCAGAACTGAATCCATTGTTCAAGGTTTGGTCTGATTAAGGAAGACATGAGAGAAATTAACATTTACCTCATTCTGGACAATTTAAATATAGAACATCCCACAAAAGCCTATTGGACTGCACTGCCTAGGTTTTATAGTCTTGTCCAATATGCTGTGTCAAATGCCTGGCATGGGATATGTGATCATTATGCATTGACTCACACATTTTATTTTGCTTAGCAAACCCTCAAAGTTATTATTATTTAAAAAAAAAAATTCAGAGCAGTGTCAAAAACAGGAAAACAATATACCACTCTGCACTCCTCTAACAGAGCAGAAGTGTTGTTTACATCTTAAGATCTTTTTATTTGCCTAACGTCTTCATGGTCTGCATGTTGTTTTAGGTAAACTGGCCAGACACTCTTCTGTATAAGTAAATAACAACAAGTATATTTCCATGTATCAAATATTACAATCTTAGGACCATACTGGGGTCTTCAGGGTTCTAGGAATTTCCTGAAATTGTACATAAGTTAAAAGTAT
Source organism: Pteropus medius (assembly GCF_902729225.1). NCBI lineage: Eukaryota > Metazoa > Chordata > Mammalia > Chiroptera > Pteropodidae > Pteropus > Pteropus medius. Next base: position 4,686,898 of record NW_024340696.1, read on the forward strand.
TTGAGTTTACATGTGAGTATTTATATATGTGTGTTATGAATGCTGTTTTCTCCCAGTGACAATATATATATGTATATATACACATATATATACTATCAGGAGAGAATCCATAGTTTTCACCAGTTTTTCAAAGGGATCTGAGGCTCAAAGGAACATTGAATCACTGACCTATAAGCATAGTTATTTAATCAAGATGCAAGATATCTAACTAGTTCCAGCTTGAAAGAATAATTGCTTTAATATCTAAAGAATCATTTCCTAGATGTTCAAGTCAACTTCTGATACTTCGTATCAGTAACTACTAAGTGTGAACATGGAAGATGAAATGGTCATGATATGGAGATATTTTAATGAAAGATGAATAAACTTCCCCCATGCATGCCCATTATAAATGTTCATTATTTTAAAGGGAGTAGATGTATTTTGTACATGAAAATGCTCAGAAAATATTTATTCCATTAATGAAGAAAAAGCTATACTGGTAGAGTAGTTGCACAGCATTTTAGAAGTTATTCCGTATTTGTCAAATGAAACTCCATTTTTAATCATAAGTTTGCAAACAAGAAAGATAAACTATTGTTAATTTTAATAATAGGCCATACTATTATTAAATTTTATTCATTACTTTTTTGTCAGTTGAAATTACTACTTTGTAAATTTTATTCATCATTTTATTGAGGCAACTCTAACATGACTCATTGTCTGACACTCACTCTGACTTCTAGATGTCCCATAATTTCTAAAATTCAGTAATTAATTATCTTTAATTATTCAAGCTGTAAATGACTTTGGCACTGAATCTCAGCCTAGATTCACATGGAAACAATGCTTTAATCGTCTTACATCACTGTTTTTAAAAATCATATGAGATTATTCAGATTCTTAATTTAAAAACTATGAAAATTGTTTAAAATTTCTTTGTACCAAAAGAATGGACAGAATATTGTTTTCTCATTGCTGTTTTCCAGGAAGAAAAATAGTTTTATTATTCCACTGTCAATTGCCTTTTTAATTATCATGCAAAGAATGTTTGAAATTATGCCAGCAATAGAGCATCATAGTGACATGCATCAAAAGAAAAAAAATAATTAGAGTTTCGTAAGCATTCTCTTCTAATTAACTTTACAATTTTATATCCTTTCATTTCTCTTGAAAATGTAAATTCTGTAATTTAGAATGTGATACAGTACTTTTAGATTTGAATTGGAAATTTATGATTTCAAAGGACTATCTAGATACCTTGTTAAACTCACTGATATAAATATATGCTTAAGTATAACCCAAACTTAATTGGCATTGAGTTTGGAAAATCTAGACATCCATAAATAAATTCTCCAATGAGAGGGCTCTTGACAGGTGTTTTACTTCTGCCTTTATTATGGTGTCAATTAAAAACCATTTGGAAAATTCACTTTTAGTTATTGAAAAATTATCCATGTGTAAGGTGTTATTTCAGCTATGAAATGACGAGTTTGGTATACTGACACAGACTTCTCACAGTATGTCACGGGCTACCTCACATAGATATGGCACATATAGCTCAATCTGAGAAGCAGTGACTGACAGCAAGAAACAGGAAGCCTTAATCAAAGATAAGTAGCTGCAGAGCAGAACATTTTAGACTGGAAAAGGCAAATTATGTGCACATAGGCCCTGATTTTATCTTAATAGCATCCTTGGTTGGAAGTAGCAAGAAGAAGGAAGTGGTAATAGAAAGGAGTGGCATAAGTTAGCACCACATTACAAGTGGAGAACCTGAAACTCCTCGGAGAGATGGGCTGACCCCATGTGGCATTATGTTCATGACCAGCCAAGTCAGTGTCAAAGCCCAGACCAGAACGCAGCTCCCAGGAGTCTCACTCTTGATCTTTTCTCCAATTTATCAGTCACCAAATTATCTCTTAGATTTTCTGGGATATTTATTTTTTTTAAACTATCATTTTTTACTAAGAAATTATTGGGACTGACTTTCGATGAACTGCTACTCTAGGTTAGAGAAACTATTAAATGACTTCATGTAACTATACTTAACTCTGTGACAACCTTTTGCGAACTATGATATAGATATTATTATCCTCACTTAAAATGTGAAAAATTTGAGATTCACTGAGGCCAGGAAGGCAGTAATTAAAGTGCTGTAGGAATGATTTCCAGGTCTGAATAACTAACTGCCTCTGCTTATCGGTTCTTGCAAGTGATTAGTAGTGATTACCTAAACTAAAAATGGGCAGCTATGAAGGATGCTTATTCTAGAGGCTAGTGTAACTATATCTAACATCAAAGTGGTTCTTTCAATAATCATCCAAAAGCATAACTTGGGATATCACCTCTTCTTCGACATACAGAGGTTTCTTTGAGTCTTCTATCATTAAAGGTCTCTGGCTTTATAATAATTGTTATCAACCCAGTAAATAAAACTTTTGGGTATAATAGAGTCTTACCTAGATTTATAATGATTTCTAGTGATTACTTAAGCTTAAATCTCAGTAAACACAGGAGTGCTGTCTCCAAGCAAAAAATAGCTTATTTGCTAGCCAAATTTGGCACAGAGAAACCTAAAATTCTATCTATAACAGTGTATGAAGCCTTGGGCATATTTTCTGAATGTACATATTTTAAAGTTTAGAAAATTAGTCTTACAGCCTCCTATAAAAGAGATTTTCTCAGTTTTTAGTTTATTCTTATCTTTTCGCTCACATAGGTTTCATTTTTAAAAATTTATCCATTCAGTAATTCTTAATTGAGCACCAATGATGTGCTAGACTCTGTTGGCATCTGGGATTCATTTGTGAACAAACGAGGATCCATTTCCCATGGTTTTTACATTCTGTTAAAATTCACAGATCTTTGAAGAAAGAAACTTCAGAAATCAACTAACATCTGCAGCATTTTTTTTCCCCTAATGAGAATCGGAGGGCTCAGTGATATTGATGCACTGTGTTAGGGCGTTCAAATTCTCTGAGGAGCTCTTCTGTTCACCTACGCCTATTTTGATTTCTAGGATTTGACTCTTAAGAACCAAGTAGAGTACTGCAGTCTGGACATTTTCCCATAGCGATACCTAGATGGTTTTTAACCTTTGACTGTGCAAGATGTTCAAAGGATGGCTTAAGAATAACTGAATATACTAAGTGAACTGTTAATATCACACAAAAATAAATAAGGGAGTTGAGATTTGAGAAGAGTCTAAAAACTCATGCTTATTTTTTCATACATAGTTTGCTATAAGGAGATAATGGGACAACTTATTGTGTCTAACTCAGAAGATCAAGGAAGTTTACTCAGGGAGAAAATGATGAATGCACCATTTTAGTGGAGAATAATAATGATAGTTTTTAGAAAGTCATTCACAAAGGGAAATATTTACTAAGGATCACTTTTTGAACTTAATACTGCAGGATTGATAAAACAGACATCCTTAAGATTTGAAAAGAATCATTAGAAATGCAGAGATGTGCATACATCTGCCTTGAGATTCTCAATCCAATTTGCTAAAATAAACTTGTTTGTTCAGTAAGCTGTGTATCTGTATCTCATCTTTTTTTGAAATCCAGTCTGAAGGGTTTGTTTCTTTTTCCGAAGACAGCAATCTGTGGGGGCAAAATCTTTAACTGGCTTCCCAGATACTAGTATAGTTGTTCAAGCAAACAAATCGTAAAAATGTTGGTTGTATGGCTTTGGCCTGATATTTTTTGATCATGTTTTATGATGGTAGGTTTGCCTATGTTGGTTCATATTATCTGATGGGCAAATCTACTGTAAAATAAGGTAGAACATGTTATCATAAAAATAAAAAACCAAAACGAGAGGCAAAAAGCACTTATTTGGAACCCAAAAGAATTGCAGTTTGAGTCCAGAGATTCGGGCAGAACCAAAACTGTGTCCCAATTATAAGGTGAAGGCAAAGGGTTTTTTGTTTTGTTTTGTTTTGTTTTTTGTTTTTCGTTTTGTTTTTTAATGTGAAAAGATAAATAATTACATGAATAGAGGAAACAAATTTTTATTGGTGCTAACAAGCTAAGTTACGCTTTAGCTATACGGGTCTGGTTACTGATTCAATCTTCAGAAAGAATATCCGTAATCATTAGTCCTTGTGGTAGAGATGTCTGCTTTCCTGTCAGCTTTACAAGCAGTTGTTTATAAGACGACATTGTTTTGGCCCAGTCCAAAGGTTATTTTGCCCACTTCAAACAGTCCAAAGGTTCAAGGAGCAAGACCTGTGAGGCAGTTTTTCTGGAATGGCTGCTCTGGCTCTATTTTGAAATGGCTCCACTTATGTCAACTTTTCATAAACACCACCTTTCAAAAGCTTAAGAAGTGACTGGCCTCAGAGGTCTTTCCCATCTTGAATGTGAGTGAAGATATTATTTTTCTGTAAGTTTTAAATGAACTTGGCTACTGTCCATATTGAAAATCTTTTTTTTTTTTTTTTAATCAGTTTGCCTGTTTTGGGGGACGTCTACTTCTTATTCCTTACTACTGTGTTCTTTCATTAATAATTTCTTTTTTTCACATTTTTGTTCTCTTTTAAAAATAATATTTTTTAAGTTTTTATGTGTGACTGACTTTTAAAAATATTTTCTTTGTTATTAAAATGAGAGTTAAATCTTAACTCATTGATCATTTAATTATTAATTTTACATTTATATGTGCGTATTTTATATACATCTGTTTCATATAGTAAAATATTTAGCAAAGCATTTGTGGAACGAGCTAGTACTTGTATTGATATATTTTGAGTATTTAGACCAGTAAATTCATTGCAAAGACACAAAAATATCTTTGGAGCTCAAGAACAGCAGTAAGTTTAGATTGCTCTAAAACCAGAAGCTGGAAATGTTCAGGGCAATGCTTTTTCTCTTTAATCTGTTTTTCTTCTTGAACTGTTTCATTCTAGCTCCTTTTGGGTTTTTATTTGTTTGTTTGTTTGTTTGTTTGTTTTAACAGAGAGACTTTACGTCTTACAAATACAGCTTTAGGGAGGCGGGGCATGTCCATATATTCATGTGATACTCTAATGGACTAAGTCCCTTTTCTCCTTCTGTGGCCTTAGTACTCTTCTCTGAATCACCCAATACACACTATGTATAACATGGTCATGCAAATATGAAAGAGAATAAAAATAAAAAGAAAGAAGAAAGAGAGAGAGAGAGAGAGAGAGAGAGAAAGAAAGAAAGAAAAGGAAATTCTATAGAAAACTAATTCATTCTGTCCCCTCCTCATTTTATTACTCTCGTTGGCTTAGAGCAAATAAAATCGAGTTGCATGGTGACTTCGCCAGCAATGTGATGACAGACTGTGAGCAGGAGAGTATTATGAACAGAGGTATGATTAGGGAGAATATTGCATAGTCGCTGGGTCATGAAAGGGACACAGTAATGCTAGTGTATTTATGCCTATGGTAAAAGATTATGTTAATGCTATTTTAAGGAATTTACTAATTATATGTCTCATTTAATATGATTAGTGACAAAATTATGGGTTTTCTCATATGTAAGAATGGCCATAGGATAATGTGTCATAAAAGATAAATGTATTATTCTTAAAATTCTAAGAATATAGTCTTTAGTCAAAAATAGCCCAATAATTAGATCTTCAAACTGTAGAAAAGTTAGATTAAATTTATTGAGACTGGCACATTTTTTGTGTTAACATTTATACTTAGTGCTTCCAGAAGCATTCTGGCATATTGAGTTCTCAGTTGTTCAGGAGTCAGCTGATTTTATATGAAAACAGTCAATTATGGATGCAAAATGTGAAAATGCAGATGCATTCAAAAATGAACATTGGAATTCTGAGCTGCCAACAAAACATCATTTGAAATGAGTTTTTTCCATCAGCTTGGCTTCGAATTAAGAAAATTGGCCTTACCAACCCCTTTACAATGCTATTTGTTTTCATCAGAAGCCCTACAGGAATGATTCAAATTTGCAGAGTAGGGATAAATAATTACATTGTACAAATAAATGTAACATCTATTTTCACACTGACCTCTACTAAGAACATGACCTCTTCAGAATAAATTGTATGAAACAACTGATGTCTGCCAAGAAATACCTGCCTTATTATAGAGGTGCCGTGCCACAGTATGACAAACATCTCACCAATATTGTTGGACTTCCCTCAGGTCCCTAAGGTACCAAATGCCTATCCTTTCCCAGATATAACCTAAATGAAATCCAAAATTATTATTCACACTAAATTATGAATAGGCCTGTATTTATCTTCTTAAGAGAGGAAGATGAGAATTGAGTAAAAATATAGATGAAATAAATGGTAGAATAATGAAGGCTGTCAAAATTGGGTGAGGGCTACATTGGTGTATTCTGTTTATTTTGTATACATTTGAAAATTTTCCCCATAAAAATACAAAATGAAATGTAGAAAAGATATGTAAGAGCTTAAATAGTAGATTCAGGATCAAATTCTCTATTACTGAGTGGCAAGGCCTGTGTCTTTGGGTAAGTTGCAATCTTTTCGAACCTCAGTTTCTTCAAATGTAAAATTTGGATATCACTCTTTCAAAAAAGGTTGCTACAAGAATAGATTATACTTTCTAAAATGATGTCAGTTTCTAAAACTATATCAATGCTTGCATTTTACTACATCTTCTAGCAATTAGTATTGTAATTGTAATATTGTCTAGTGTTCACAGCAAAAACATGGTGCCTCGAGGTTGATTAAATATGCATTTTGTTGATTATTCTAAAGGGTGAATTTTTTACTTGTGTTTACTATTTGCCTCTCTTCTTATGTTAATTGACCTCTTTGCATTCATTTAACTTTAAAAATATTCAGCAACAAATGTAGAAGAGTACATTAGGCATTTTCTTTGTATTTATCATTAACTTGCAAGAGTGAAAGAACAAAAAAGTTTCCTTTGGCATTCCTTTCTAAAAGATGTTATATTTATCACAATAATGTTATCAAAATGTGATGCCATGACATTTGATAAATAATTTTGACAGTTGCAAAATAAAATGAGCTTGTTTAGAGTATACTTAAACTTCCTTATTAACTAGGATTAAATTGGGACATAATAAAAACAAAAAAGAAAAGCGTGTTTTTTTTAAAAAGCATCTTAAAGGCAAAGACACAAAAGTAAACCAATTACATTTCCTTTCAAATGGCATATTTAAAAGAAAGATTGTAATTCTTCTGAAGTCTATAATGCAAATAGTATACATGTCATTTTAAAATATAATTAGTTGCAATACTTCCATGAAAACATAAATCAAGATACAAGCAAAATAAGATTAGGACAATTAAAAAGAAAGAGAAAGGGATGATAGCATGAAAATGATGAAAAGGAGACCCTGAATTTTTAAAAAAGTAATAAGGCATGTATTTAAATTTACCAAATACTTCCCACAGTAGTTATGCCTAAAATGATCAGACACTGTAAAGGAACTGTTAAATAGAAAATCTAAGCAAAACACTTTCCCTGGGTTTGAATTAGTCTGCAGATATTTTAACTTGAATATATATAAAGAATTTTACCTCTCATAATACTGTAAGGCACAAGGTTGGAGCTGATGGAATATTTGGAAGGATATGGGAAACCTTCCCTAGAGATTATGACTCCCTTTCTGGTAAAGATAATTTCTGCAAGTTTAACTCTTCCATCAGTATCAGCACCTGTTCCTTAGGACCATGGGACGCTGTTTTGCCATCAAGACATTTCTTCTATCCCTAAGTCTGTCAGATTAGTACCTTTCTTGATGTGACTTACAACTGCAAAGTACAGGTATGACTATGAGTATATGAGTTTCCTGAAATTTTTGCTTTGGGATGATTTTCGAAGCAGAATAAAAATGAGTGAGATAAAGACTCAATTCTCTAGGTTTTCAAAGTTGAAATCCCAGCTCTACCCTTCTTGGTTCTGTTGGTCTGGAAACTGCTTTAATTTTTCTCACGTTAAAAAAGGATATAAAATACCGCATTCGAATTTGGAAAGATTTAAATGAGACAACTTGTAGAAATCTAATAAGACCCTGGTCCCCTTTATCATGTCTCCTCTTTTTCATTTAAATCCATAAAGATGGCAGCGGTGGTGCTGGTGGTAGGCCTGGGATATTTTTTGAGGGCAGCTGTCGCTTGTCACTGAGAAGCTGAATAGCATCTAAAACTCTACTCAGGGTGAGACTCATAATTTGGGAAAGAAATGAATCATGAAGATCTGTTTTCTCTCAATAAATGAAGAAACCAAGGCCCAAGGAGATACAGGGACTTAGCAAGGTTACACAAAGACCTAATGTCCAGCTTTTCTGCTTTCCTAAGTGGGTGTGTGTATTCTTGAAAATCCTTCTTTTCTTTGTGTGCACGTGGTGCTTTAGATGATCCATATGTTAGAATACCAGATGTCATATTTAGGTTCATTAGTCTCGAATAAATATATAAACTTCAATCTACCTTGACTAAAGAAATCCACCTGTGTTTGGTTCTCTCCTTAATGTTTCGTACATATTTTGTGATAAAATGAAAGAAGACTGTCTGACTCTTAAAATTCTACCAGCAGGATAAAAAGCTGACAGATCTACTGAGCTGTAAATATGCTCTCTTCAAGAAAAAGGGAGTATGACTATGAGCATGGAGAGGGAGGAAATTACAACCCAGAGTTTGGAGTTTGGCACAGAGGGTGGACCCATTGGTCCAAGGACACCTCAAGTCACAGAGGATTATTCTCAGGCTTTGGATCCTAATGGAGTTTGCCCACTTAGATTTCAAAATTTTCAGGAGTCAGTGAATCTTTTCTTCCATTTATTCTCCTTTGGAGCGGGAATATTATACTGTTATCTTATGCCTGTCTCAACATTATAATTTGGAAGCATATAACATAAATTGTTTTCTATAACATGTTAACAAATGGAGATAAATTTTGCCCCAGGGTGAATTATACCCAGAGTCTCACTCATACCTGATTTAGATTTAAGTAAGGATTTGGGGACTTTTGAAATCATGGTACATAGGTGAGATATAGGACTTTAAGCTGATTTTGTAGAGTTGAAACTTTAGAGGACTGTGGAATAGAGTGATGAATGCACTTTGCATGTAGGTGGCCATGAATCTTTGTGGACCAGAAGATGGATTATTGTAGGATGAATAATGACCCCTAAAGATTTCTGTATCTAAATCTCTGAAAACTGTGAATATTAACTTATATGGGAAAAGGAGATTTGAATATGTGAATAAATTAAGTATTTTGAGATGAGATTACTCGGAATTATCTGTGTGCTCTGTAATTGTAATCATGAATGTCCTCAGAAGAGGGAGGCAAAAGGACATCCGACTATAGAAGAGGCGAAGACTATGTGAAGATGGAAGCAAAGAGAAATGTGAAGATGCTGTGCTGCTGGCTTAGAAGATGGGGAAAAGGCCATAAGTAAGGAATGCAAGGGATGCAGCTCTAAAAATTGTAAAAGGCAAGGAAACAAATGTTTTCCCTAGAGTCCTGGAGGAGGTGTGGCCCTGCCGACATCTTGATTTGAGCCCAGTGAAACTCACTTCGGATTTGTGACCTCACATCTTGGGTGTGGGAGTTGGGGAGAGGGGGTAATTATGTTGCTTTAAGCTACTACGTTTATGGTAATTTGTCACAGCAGCAATAATAAACTAATTTTCTTTTGCTGTTTTCCAATCATGTAACAAAGTTAAGAATTCAGTTATCACTATCAAGGAAATTACAAATTGTTTGAAGGGATACACAAATGTATGTGTAACTAGACAGTCCAAGAGAAGGCCAGAATTTTGCAGAGATGATAAGTAGTATAGACAGAATTTAAGGATGGTGACAATAATGATATGATAATGATGATCGTGATGCTGTTGACAACTAAAATTTGTTGAGCATTTAACATATAAATATGCACTGTTAATGTAATTTACAGAAAATTCTCCTAACAATTTTATTGGAAAGACTCTGAAAGTATCCTCATTTTTCAGGTAAAGAGACTGGGATGAAAGAGATTAAGTAACTTCCCAAGTTGCACAGTTAATAATGGATAAAGTCAAGATTTCAATTCAGGTAAGTCTGCCTCCAGAGACAAAACTATAAATCTCGTAACTCCTGCTGAGATCTAGAATGATCAAAAATAGCTTTCGAAATGGGGTAGAAGCTCATAGATTTTGAAATTCATTATGATTTACACTGGGGAAGAAAGGAGAAAAAAATAACAAATCCAGCCCAGTGACAGAGAAGTATTTCACTCTCCATTTTAGCAATAATCAGAATGTTTTCTCTGAGCTTGTATCTTCAGGGATTAGCAAAGGAAATGGATTGGCATATTGAGAATAAATACCTTCATATTTACTATTGCTAATCTTTGGAATGAGAACAAAACAAATTTGAAAGATATTTGGCTCTTTGACTTGATACTGATTATATGATCTGAATAACATTCAGGAGAACTGAGTCTGGAAGGAAATTTCTTTCTCTAATCTTCATTGTATGAAAGTGAAGAGGAAAATTATTCTATTCTGTCCAAAATTATAAAGCCCGAATTCAGGTCCTGAAGGATCTATCATTCTGTCATGCCAGCTGAATTTCCACAATTTGTGCATAATCACTGCCAAGTCAGATAGAAATGTTGGTGAAGACACTTAAGAACTATTTCAAGTTTTAATAAAAAATGCAGTTACATGTCTGTAAGATACTATTGTAATAAGTGGCAAAAAATAAGCTATTTTGCAGTTTGTGAAAGACTAGAAGTGGTAAAGCTTTGAAAGCCCAGATTTGGCTCAATGCTTTAGTGATTTTTTTCCATTTATGACAGAAAGAAATTTGTTCACATGGACGATCAGCCACCATCATCTCCTAACTGCATTTAGTATTGAAATATGAATCATTACCTTCCAAAAAAAAAATCAGCTATTTTGAATCTGGCTGTTCTGCATTAGCAAATCTGTGGACCATAATTTAAAAATCAGGAGTTTTGAAAAAACACATTATTTTATTTTATTTTTTAGTAACAGAATAAAAAGGTATTCCCTGAAATAAATACCTAGCACAAGTAACAGGAAAATTGTCAAATTTTAATCAAAGAATTAGAAGAAAATTGTGTGTTTTGTGTTCTAGTTAGTTGTAAGAACTCAATCCCCTACCTCCAGCCACAGAATAAACACACTCATAAATACATACATGATACAACATGAACCTTGAAGACATTATGTAAGTGAAATAAACCAGATACAAAGAGACAGCTATTATATGAGTCTAACTATATGAGGTACCTAGAATAGTCAAAGAAAGAGAAAAGTCAGAGTAGAGAAAGAAAGTAGATTGTTGGTTGTCAGGGCCTGTGGGGAGAGGGGTGGGAGATTATTGTTAATGGGTATGGAGTTTCAATTAGGGAAGATGAAGAGTTCTGGAGATGAATGTTGATGTTGGTTGCAGAACAATGCAAATGTACTTGATGCCACTGAACTAAGTGCTTAACAGTGGTTAAAATGGTATATTTTATGTTATATATGTTTTATGACAATTTAAAAAAGAAATTCCTATGTTGAGCACCAAGTCTTCTATATTCACTGAACTAAATGTTAAAAGGACAAGATGCAACTCTTTCTTAAGTGAATTATTAAATGAAATAACAACAGGATGGTAACTACACCTGACAGGGTAAAACCGGAGAAAACTGATGGAAGTGCATAGTGTTCTGATGTACAGATCAGTCATTCGAGTCTCACCTTCTGATTCCTGGATGCAGGTGTTCCAGCTGCAGGGGTGACTTCTTTAGAGAATATGAATTTTACATGGAAATTCAATATGGTTTGTTTAACGGTGATATAATCAAGCATATTATAATCAAGCATATCATAGTATCTATGTCTATCTCTCCAACAGACAGTGAGATCTCTGAGGTCATATGTAGTTTCTCATGGTTCTTTTTATTTTCTGCATGGTTCACAGAACCACTTAATGTTTGAGGAATGAATGAATGATGGAATTAAAGATGATGGAAAACAGATTACAGTTACACTCCAGAGCACTGACTAGAGTGGTGACCTTTCAGGCACTACTGGAAGTTAGAACTGAAATAGACATAGGTGGCCTGGCACGGAGTTCATTACCATCATCATATTAGAAGCTGTCTCTTCTACAGCATACAAAATGTGCTCTGAGCATACTTTCTTCTTCCAAGGATGAAACAATAATTTGTATGCAGAAAAATGCATAATAATAAAACTTTTCCAAAGAGAAAACTTATACTGTACAACGAATGTCTTTTTTTTTTTTAAAGAGCACTAGTTCTCAACATAGCATGCATAGCCACTCACTGTTCAATTGCTATAAAACTATTACATTCAGTTTTATAAGAACTATAAGAGGGACAAAATTGACAGTATATTTATTTTTTAAAGATTAGGAACAAAGACAAGAAGACAGGAATAAGCAAACTTGTGCTTCAGGACAGACAGCAGAGTGATGTGACACCTGATATCGTTATTTTGATTTGGGTCAAATTGCCTCAAATTTTTCAGTGCTTTCCTCTTAAGTGATTTTAGTAGAAAATTCTAGATAGTTTATCTTAAGTTATCTGGCCTCTCTACCCAGATTCAAGAATGGTTTCAATAGACATTTAGATAAAATCATCTAACCAGTGGTAAGGGCTAATACAGATTAAGTTTATCTACTCTGCAGTTCCAGTGGGATCCAAATTGCTATGTCATAAGTGAAATATAACAGTGCTAATGTGTTTTTTAAGGAACAAATAGGTTTTAAATCAGTGCAGGCTTTCCCACCACTGCTATAGCCCACTAGATCTTTTTACACCCATTTATGACATTGGCATTACCTCCCTGAATAAAATCTTCCTGTCTCAGATCCCATTTTCCCTGTGGCCTTGCATTAACCTTTCAGGGTTTCTCATTATAAGAACCCTTATTTACTTCTTCATCCCAATTAACTTAATTTGCAAATGTATATTTGGGATTTGTGCTGAGAACAACTAATATAGTGCACACTCCATAGCATACTGAATTTTATGATTGCATTTGTAATACCTTTGGGTAGATTAAAATAAAATACGATTTTATCTTTATCTTTTAAGAAAAATAATTCATTGAACATTATCCATCAAAAGAGTCCTTTGAGGAAATATTGCCTTTTTAAAATTGTTTAAACTCATCCAAACTATATGCAGCATTAAGGAATAGGATATCACAGCCATAAATCTTATAGCTTTGTGTAATTTGAGAATCATCATAATAAAATGGTTGAAATCCATATGTTATATATTCCCCTAATGTAAACCTTCAGGCTTTGAGTGTAGATATTTGGCCAAACCTTTATTAAGTGCATTATGTCTGAAGAACAATATATCAGACATTGAGAAAAAAAATGTTAATGAAGTCATAGGATTTAACTTTAAGGAATGTACGGTCCCATTAAAGAGTAAAAATATAAAAAGTCACTAGAATGTAAAACTGAAAAATAGCATGACATGAAGCTCAATCAAGTGTTTGAAAATGGACTTAAGGAAAAGACAATGATATAGCACTAATTAGAATGAAAGCTTCTTAAAAGAGGCAAATTTTCACTAGGCCTGGAAGGGCGTGCCTTAATTACGGAGGCACAGGGAGGGAAAATAAAAGAAATTGTAGGCTGGTGCTTATAAGTCAGGGAATGCAGACAGAAATGAGCAAGTTATTGAGAATAGAAGTGATATATATGAAGCATTGTTAATATTTATTTAACGCCTGCTATATGCAAAACACTTGCTAAGTGCTTTACCCTCATTATCTCAATCTCCTCAATTATTAATCACATTTTAAAGATTAGGACACCAAGGCCAGAGAAATTAAGTAACTTGGACAAGGTCAAATAGCTGGTAAATTCAGATGTCAGGATTTCAAACCCTGTTTATTTAATTGCAGATCTCACACTTTTCAACATAATATTTTCTATAGTTTTTATTTAATTACAAGCAGGTCAGTTTTAGATTAGATGCTTCATTTTTGTAAAAAAAAAAAAATCTTAAAAGTTTATTTGATCTCAGTCAAAACTCATGGAATCGATACCTCCAAGACTAATTTATTCTGGTTTGGAATAATAAGGAAAGTGATATTGTGATTTACATACCCCTGCCCATCACACCTAGCAATTAAAATTTTCAAATGATGCTGATGGAAGAAAAGAAACTAAACACATTATATAAACATTGTTTCCACGGTAGGAAACATTTTATTTGAAGTAAGTATAAGTTCTTAATAATCAATTAAGAAGGAATTGTCCAAAACAATAAATGTTTGGTCAGTTTCAGTCAATACACAGGTAACAAACAAGGTGTTCACTTATTCCATCTAATAAATTGGCTTTGATGCCCTTTATATGTCCTGTTTACTAATTGTTAGTGTTGGAGCATAACATTTTTAAAGCAAATGATATTTGTTTTATGCTGCTAACAAGTTTATTCTGTCAATTTGGAAATATATATTTTTATATCTTTGGTCTGAAGAATAAGGAAAAGTAATTCCAAGAAGGATTTCCCACAAAGTTGAGGTAAGAGTGAGATTTGCTTTTAATCACTGTTGTCACTCACCTATGTTCCTGGGATATTAAGGTTTTATTGTCCAGGGGAGTCCCTGCAGAATAGCAAGGAAATGGTGGCAGGCGTGCAGACATTAAGTCAGGGCAAAAGTGTCTTCAGCAGTAATTATGGTGAATTAACTAATTTTCCTAATGATTTCACAGCAAATTTATCTTTACTAGTTACTGCTCTAGCTATAAGTTACTTCTTGAATCATAATTTGTAATAGAGGGTTGCGTTGGCTTGTGAAACTGCAGAATTCTCAGAATAGAAGGATATTAAAGTTTAATTTCATACATACATACATTTTGGTTATAGAGAGCAAGCTCATTTCAAGTCTTTCAAAACAAGAGCTTTTGGGAATCTTTCTGTACATCATTTCTCCTGCAATTTGCATCTTAACTAAGATGTTGACCTACCAACAACCATCTAGAGTTAAAAGAAACTATACATGAAGTTTTCAGCTTTTCCACATTGCATCCTGGGATCAAAAACTGCATATCTAAGAATTGATTAAGTAAAATATTTCCTTTTTTATATTAATCACTATACATTATGAATGTCCTTATTATAGACCCACGATTCCTTATCACTTGCAAACTTACATCTTTGAAGGGCACATCACTTTTTAAAGAATTTTAAGAAATATTTAAATATATGTAGAACCCAAATAGTCATATGAGGTGGCTCTGCACAGTCAGTTAAGTATGTTTTAAATAGGAGATACTTTTCACAGTAAGACACGGCAAACTCTAGTTTTAGATTGAAAGCTTCTTCAAGTTTTTCACTCTTATCTTAAATTTAATTATACTTAGGAAATCTAATGGCATGTTTTCAGCTGAGCATAGTGATGTTTTATTTAGATACAGACATAACATGATAATACATTTTCATAATTTATAATTTATGCAACCATAATTAGCCTGAGATTCTGAAATTTACCATGAAAATCTATCGGAGTTCAATTATTCTACTTTACAGTTGTGTATTGTGCTTTAATCCCATCTCCTGACCTTAGTTGTGTACTGAGATGCTCTATCTTTTGTTTCTTGTTCATTTTCTGAGCCTTGGTCTCTCACCTTTCTTTTAATTCTATCCAAAATTCTTGTAAAAGAACACTGGTTAATATGTAGCCTGAAAGTATAGTATAAATTAGGGGCTTATAGTGATTTTGCAATTATTAAATTTTCATGCAGATCAGAGACATTTACTAGAATGATGTAACTCTCTTCTGTTTTTCAGACTACAAACTTTTGGAGGATTTCATCTATGCACATGTGCTTTCTAAGTTTATAATATTTTATAAGGGTTTGGTTTTTAATAAGAATTTCTTAAATAATTACTAGATTGAGAGATTTTTATGTGGATAAGGGAAAATATAATAAATATAATAAAATAAGTAAATATTTTTAGGGTGAGGCAAGATTTACAAGTATGTAAAGTTGTGTTTAAGAAAGATTGTAGTGGGCAATTGGTCTGTCTAGAATTTGACTACACTTTATATTTGGAGGCAGTCCCTAAATATTTGCAAGAGAGAGTTTCCTTTTGTTAAAGTAGAAATGGAAGGAAGATATTCCTTTTTTTCCCTTTTCCTGACAGCTATGTCATAGACTTGTGATCTAACCTTGGCCAATTGTATATTCCTGTCTTCTATTTTGCTTTATAATTTAGTAACAGAACATATTTAAAAAGTTCGAAAATATTCGTGTCAGGGCAAAAGTAAATATTGTGAACAGTGAAGTGACCAGAGATGCTGGTTCTAGAAACACGTAACTTAAAAATCCAGCAAAGTAGGGCTTCACATATAGATGTATCCAGGCATGCTATATCGCCCCAAGTCAGTATTTCTGTTTCCATATCTCAACTCTGCTTTCTCCTTTGTTAGATTTATTCATTGATTAGCTCTATTATAGAAGTAATTTCTAGGTTTTTCCTATTAATTCTAGCAAAAGTCACATATTTGCAGCAAGATAGTTGCATGCAGTAATCTGTGAACTGAAGTTTTGAGTGGCTGGATCTGTGCCATATGGTACTCATCAATTTAGTGAGTGGAGTGCATGTTACCCACATCAGACAGGTTTACTGTAGAGGAGAAGTATGTCTCCTGGAAAAAATCATGTGGAATAACCAGAAGAAGGGACTAGCCAGTCTCACTAGAGACTAACCAGCAGGTAGAAACAACAGACATTTACTACATTTGATGAAGACTCTTCTAAATTACTTTTCCTTATGTCCCTTCAAACAGGGCATGAGCGATTTCAGGGCCTTGAGACACAAAGCCTGTAGTAGAGAGCTGTAGGTTACAGGGGTCAGTGTAGCTACTGGTTTTAAAATTATAATGTACATTTCATTCAAGTCTACAATCTCAGAATATCTAGAAGGAAACAATTTATCTCTTTAAGCATCAGTATATCATCACAGTTTGAAAAAATGCGAAGCTAAAGTTGATATTTCAAGAAATTTCTATAATAAAAGGCATTGCTAAGCAAGGAAACACGAGGACAATTAGTGTGTGTTCTACACCTTGAAAATAATTTCATGACACTTTTTAAATTTAGCCAATTAATATGTCCCCCAACTTTTCCCATCCTAACACTAACAAAGAATTCCTGTTGCTCTTTGAACCAGAGTAGGGTGAATAATGATAATGAGATAATGCATTTGTGAGCATTGTACAGTGCATTAAGGTTTATACTTACATTGGTCCAATGGAACATAAGCTCTATGAGGGCAGGGGATTTTTTATCCACTTCTATATCCCCAGCTCCTAAAACAGAGTAAAGAATGAAAAAATGAATATATAGTATTATTAGTGTCAATTGACAAAGTTTAGTTGCTGAGCTAGAAAGAAACACTGTTGTTATTTTCTAACCAATCATATTTTCTAACCAAAGGTGTTGATTAGTAGGCCTAATTAATATATATATAAAGAGGGGAAGGGAAATGTTTATATATCTCTATTTCTATCTATATATACATCTCTCTTTCCCTCTCTCAATATCTCCAAAAACTTGTAAATCAGACTTGTCTTTTTTCTTAATCATCCATCAGCCTAATTTGTTAAGGATAACAACTTTAAAAGTCAGAAGGCTACTAATGAGTTTTTCAAGCTCCAGGAACTGGAGTCATAAAAACTTGCCAGTTATACAAAATAAGGCAAAACAAAAATAACAAAACTGATAGTTAAATGGGAAACATAATGATAAATGGCAAAATCATTTTTAAAACTAAATATTAATTGATGCTTATTTCAGTCACACAGCCACTAAGTTATAGGGACACTTCTGCCTTCTAGTATGGATTATGACTAATTCAAGGAGACTTATTTGGAAACCAGTTATTTCTCAAAAGGTAAATACAAGGACTGTGAAAGCTATTTGGGTAACCTAAAGGAAGGATCTAGTTTAGAGACTTAGAAAAAGTTTACTAGATGAGGTGTCCTCTCAATTGAATCTAAAGAATAAATAGGAGTTTTTCAAAAAACAAGGTGAGAAAGGCATTCCAGGTGAAATTTCCACTTATTTGGAGCAAATATTCTGTAATTGGTTGTAATTAATTTGGCTTGTTACTAGTTTACTCATGTATGGGATTCATCTATAGCTGTTCTAACTATGAATGGTTTGATCTTCAAAAGGTATTTTGAAAATTGGTGATAATGGTTATGGCTATGGGAAGATATATAAAGCTCAGAGCTGTCCTCCACAAAAGAAAAATATGCCATAGCTCATACAACTTTCAGATGTCTTGCCAGGCCTTCATTTAGAAAACTAAATCAACCAAACAAAAATAAAAGAAGCTTGTTATAATTTTCTTGACCTAGAACCTACCTCTCATTTTGTATTAACAAAAAGATTTTTCATGATTTTAATATACGTGAAATTTTCCAAGATGCAACTACTGTCTGAGCTTAGAAATAATGTGTTTGGGAAATTCTTTTGTTCAGAACTTTACCAGGTTAGTGCTGCTTATGAAAGTTTAGTTGCCAATACAATATGTCATGACATTCTTCATTTAAAGCTGTTGCATTCATGTAATTCTACAGGTAGGCGCAAGCCTCTACTTTATTAGTTTCTCCAGAGGGTTGGGCCTAGAAATTTATATATTGAGGTACATATTCATATGTTCATTATATATTACTTTCTGTTTATTTCTCCCTTACATGGTAACTGGAGCTTTATTTTCTTTTTAATTTTAATTATGTCAGTGTGGTTCAATAATGTATGAATTTCCTCTCAGCAGAGTAAAGAAAGCATCACAGTATATTTGTTATCTAAATGGAATAATAGGATTAAGAACTGATATCCAGGGTACAGATGAGAATGATACAAGTCTTTTCAAAAACCTGTAGAAACTAAATTCTCAAGGCTTATATACAATTGAACTATATATTTTTTTTTGTAAATTAAAACAATAAAGTTTGCACTAATCATGAGAGAGCAGGTTATATAAGCCAGTGATTTGAATGTCAGTCACCTGTGTCATCTATGTCTCAGAAATGACTGTTTCTAACCTAAGAACAACCTCTTAACAAAAAGTGGCCCTGAGTCTTGAGCTTTCAGGCTCAATTGGCTGAGCTGTGGCTGTTCTCAATCATACACAATTCTGGATATATTTCCAAAGAGTGAAATGGTCTGACTCTGAAGTTCTGGGAATAGCATTTGGCTTAATGGAAGAATTATACTTTGCACAGTTGCCTAGAACTACTGGCTGCTGGAGTAAACTGTGGATAAGCACCAAAATCACTGCCCATTTCTGGATGGCCATATGCATATCCATGTCCAGGCCTGACAGTCTTCCCAGTGCCACTACAGCTTTGTAGTTCAAGAGTATTATAAACATTCATACTGAAATCCTGTGCATTTTGCTGCCTAATCATCTTGGAATCTGACAGAATGAACAGAGGGGGCTATCAGTGAATTTCTCTTTGCTTTAACTGAGACAAATAGCTTTATTTTGTTGTACTTCTAATTGAAGTCAATATAGTATAGTCAGATGAAAGTGACTCTATTCTACATAATATACTAGGTTCCTTCCAAATGTATGACATCACTGAATCCAAAAAATCCCCACTAGTACATTCAAAAATTGGATGAGTATATGCAAATATAAACCCAAAAATATTCTAGGAAAAAAAAAGAGGGTTTTAAAATGATATTGGAGTATAATTGTGATAGCAAAATCATGTAGGCATCGAAGCAGATAGTCTGCATTTTAATAAACTTAAAATAAAACAAATTGATTAAGCATAAGAACTTAATGAAGAGGCAATGTAAATATGTAATCTATAGAGATCCACAAATTAGTTTTATTTTTAAATCAAAATGGCATTTTCCATCATTATTTTAGTTAATTGTTATATAATTGACCAAATTGGCTATTGTTTATCTATGTGATCTTTATGAAGACTATACCTACCCATAATTCCATTGAATAGATTCTGAAAACGATTTAGAATCACCATTTGTAAACCTACCAATTGCATGGTGTCTGACTAGCAAATAATTAAAACAATCAATAATACAGACCTGATGTGTAAATGAAGATTTTATGACAGCTAAACCAAATGTTGAGGTGGAAATAAAAAATTAAAGAAGAGGATAAGGAACACTCTTACATAAATTAAACATATTGAGGCAGTGGGAATCCTTTAAGCCCTAGAATAAACAAAATACTTCTCTAACAGTCATATAACCTAAATTTTTATTCTAAAAATTATAAATTGTTATGCCTGTAATTATGACTGTAATATATAGATATTTAATAACATTCAAATAAAATACATACAAATATATTTTTATATTTACATATACATTTTATATTATATATTATATATAACTAAAATATTGTATTTTATATTTATAGTAGTAGGAGAGTCTAAATTGAAAATAACAAAGCTCTTAACAGAAAATGTATGAACACATACACAAAGAGCTAGACATTGTTTGGACATTTAAAAGAGATGCAAACTTTAGTACAAATCTCAGTAGCACACAATGATACCAATATTAAAGTGTGGAACAGGAACTGATGACCTACAGCCCATGGATAAATCTGGCCCATTTCCCACTTTTGTAAATAAAGACTCACTGAAACACAGCTAAGCCAATTTTTAAAAAATATTGTCTGTGACTACTTTTGTGGTATGACAAAAGTTGAACAATTGCAACAGAGATCTTATGACCCTCAAAGCCTAAAATATTTACTGTTTCTTTCTACAGAAGAAGTCTGTAAATCTCTCATCTAGAATATTAATTTTCATTCATAGTTGTCAGCCATAGAAGTGGCATATGTTCAGTATATTGCATTATTCTATTTAATAAAACAGAGACATGTATGACCTTTTGTTAATGATTCTATATCCAAAATGTTACATTCATAGATAAAACCTACAATGCTTCCTTTTAAATGATAATCTCTTGAATGTGTCTTGACTCAGCAGAGTTCATTATTTTCCATCCCAACTACCAAGTTATGTGAATATTTGTGACTCATTTATGTGTTTTATGTAAAAGGACTTCCCACTAAGGTTACAACATATTCCACTGTATTTAATTTACACATTCAGCACATGTATTGAGCACTTCCTTTGTGCTATTCACTGAGAACATTTCCTGGCTATATATGTTTGAAGGAAACAAGATACTAAACTAAAGGGGCTGTCAGCCTAGTGAGAAGTGCCAAAATAGGAGTCATCACACAATCCTGTTTGGTTCAAGCTGATAATTCACTGGAGGAACACAGTGCAATGTTTTGTAAACCTACTGTAGTTTTCGGGAGCGCCAAAATATTATATAAATAAACATGTCTTAAATCGTTGCATAGTATTTATAGACCAGTTTTTTTTCCTTTATGTTCTCCAGAAGCAAAACGTAGACCAATGTAGTAGACACTTTTGGTGTACAAGGTACAGATTAAGATATTTAGCTCTTGCCAGAAGAAGCGATACAATAAAATAATGTTCCTCAGAGACTGAATTTCCAGCCCCTTATATTAAGTATTCAAATTATTTTTAGTGGCATATCTTTCTTGAACATCAATGACAAGTAGAATCCTCTTTCTGGCACTTAAAATGGAGAAGAAAATCGGAACTAGAATAAGCTTTAAGTTTAGAGGAGGAAATAGGACCTAAATAAAAACAGTAACAATAGCAGAATTCAAGCTTTAATACTTCCATATTAAATGCTTTTTATATTATATATGCTTCTAGAAGTACTAGTATATAATTCTAGCTACTACCTATTTTTATTTATTTTGAATATCACTTTAATTTCAGAAACTATTTTGAAACAGGTGGTTTAAATTATAAAAAATATAGCGAAATATTAACTTTTATTAAATTTACAACAAAGAATCATGAAAAAAATTACCAAAGTCATATCACTTGATCACATAAAGCTCTTATTTGCTCATCATAAAATCTAGTTGTTCAGTCTGCTTGTTCAATGTTACATATTTGAATTAATATTATAGAGAGGATTTTAATTACACATTTTAACTCCAAATTTTGCAATAACATTTAACAGCCTTTTGTATGATCCTCCTCATACTTATCAAATTTGTTGTAGCCACACACATAGATGTATAAATGTTAATCACTTAATTATTTTTTGAGAAATGAGACCATAGTCCAAATGTTTCCATCTGTAATTTTTATATAAGAAATGCTGGCATCCTTCCAGAGTATTATTTATAGGTCCTGTTTATTGTTTTTAATAGCTATATGATTTACAATGCAGATACTATGTTTTAATTGTGCTCCCTATCTGAATTCTCACTACTCCAAAATGAGAACTGTTTCCATTTGTGTCCCAAGACCTAACTTATTAAATTCCTGGGAAGGGATGAGTGAATGAATGCCTTATTTGCTAAACATAAATGGTAAGTATAAATAACGTGTGGCAGAAATTCAGAGCAGAAAGATATTACAGATGATAGATGGCCACAGAAAACATTCTGAAGGAAACATAGACACCGAAGGAAGAATAGGTATAAGACTCATGGAAGGAGGAAAGGAAAAATATGCAAATAGGAAAATGATTGGGGGAACCAATAACCAAATCAACTTGGCCTAGATGCTTCACATATTGATACTGTAAAATATTGAAATGCATGGCAATATTCTCATTTTTTTTCTGATTAAATTCCCCTCTGTAGCTACTTAATACTAAAATAAACGTATAGTTTAATGTATGCATAGTTTATAGTACGTAGTACTGGGCATCTAGGTAAACAATTTAAAATACATTGAAAAATTGCAGATGCCAAACATACATTGTTGGAGATATAGGTTTAGAAATATTAAAATATATCAGCGGGTAACCAGAATATATTTTTGATGTGTTGCCTTATCAATATTAGCATATTCCAAATGAAAATATGACACTTTATCTACAGAGAAATACCTTTGCCCAGACATACACAACCTGCTTCCTACTTCCTTCAATATTTGTAATCAACAATACTGTTTTGAAATATCTATGGTCAGAGTTTAAATTATATGTCATATGCCTCCAAAATACATGACAAACCAACTCTTTGGATTTCATTACCATCAGGCTCGAAGCCTAAAAGTCAATTGGCTACTGTTAATTTTATCATTTACCATATAAAGTGATAGATATGCAGAGTATATTTGTTATGTATGTATATATGTATGTACATATACATATATGTATATATAAACATTTGTTCTTTTTCAAATATCATGTCAATTCAAAAATGTATGCAGACATGACTTTTCTCTATTCAAATGTAAAATTTCTCTTAAATATACAAAATGCACAGGATAATTTAGAGATAATATGGCCCATCAGTCATATTTTAAAGGCAAAATAAAGCAAATTCAGGGACTGAAAAATTTATTTAAGATCAAACAGCTTCAATACGAATCTTGTAATTGAAAGTTTATTCACTTATTTATTTTTTAAGGAAATATTTACTGAGCCTCTGTTGTCTATGAGGCAATGAGAAGTACTCTTTCTAGTTAACAAGATGCCATCTCTTTAGGAAGTTTTCTTTGCCTGGAGTCAGTATATACATTTGTTCCAATTTTCTGTATCTCTTCTATTCAGTTCGCTGATTTGAGAATTGAAGTGGATGATTTCATTGCCAAGTTGATAGTTATGTTAGTGGCCATTTAAGAAATGGATTCTCAACCCAAAATAGCTAACTCATAAGTTACTGTAATATTTAATATGTATATAACATATAGTATGCATATATTTATATTTTCCCACTAGTTCAAATTTTGAAGAATTATATTTTTCATAGGAAAAAAATAAATATAACTAATATATTCCAGATATGACAAAAATAATCTATTAATATATGTATGTCCTACTCTCTGCCTACAGACC
Organism: Pteropus medius; assembly: GCF_902729225.1. NCBI lineage: Eukaryota > Metazoa > Chordata > Mammalia > Chiroptera > Pteropodidae > Pteropus > Pteropus medius. Next base: position 4,710,782 of record NW_024340696.1, read on the forward strand.
TTGCTAAGGAGTCATGGCAATCTTTCCTACCGAGCTTAGATCCAGGCCCAGAATATTTCTCAATCTAGGACTTTGAGCGATTCCCCAAAACCACTAACTGTTAGAATTTAACACTGAACTATTATCATCTCTGGGTGAACTCTAGTTATATTTTCCCTGTAGCCAGCCTTGAGTCCCCAGACAGCTCCTCTATGAAGATTTGCTGTCCATTGTCTTATGGAGGCAGTAAGTCACATTCATTAGTTTCACCCAAATATTATATAAAATATGGTTAGTACTCTATAAAATGTGAGATAGGAGGACACAATGAAAACCTTCAGTCTTGGAAGCAATACAAAGAAAACAAGAATTCAGACCAGCTACAGAGAGAACATTTCTTATGGTTCCTGGGAAGAAAAGGTGAGTTATAGTGTTGGTCTTCCCTTCCAAACGGGCTATGTGGGTATCGTTGGTTAGCATGCTGTCCTAGGTGGGCCCACAGAGTAATACTACAATTGATCAAAGTATGAAAATGCCACAATTGAGAATATATAGTAACAGGAGAATTCTCATCAGCCCTTCTGGGGGAAACTACCAACTTGTGGAAATTGCTTTCATTACCACCATCTCTATCTTAAGCAGTTCATCATTTAATTGGCACACCATTTCTTCTGACCCTGCCTGCTTTTTTAAAATCATTCTTTTAAAAACTTAAATTGTAATGCATCTTCTAAATCTTTTGAGTGACTTAGAAGGTCAGTGCTTTCTCAAAAACTATATACCACATTCTGAAATATCGTTAGCCATTATGGCCTTTTATAGAGTTGCAGTTAGACTGTAGAAATACAAGCCAGGGAATTATTACATCTATAAATAGCATATAATTCTTGTTTGAAATGAAGAAAATTCCAATGTGGACCTGCATATTAAGCAGCAGATTTTATTGTAAAATAAAAGAAAGGTCATTGAAGAAAATATACACTGGTTTTATTTCCTAAATATTGTTTAAAATATGTCTTTGTACCTTAATAATGATGCTGTCTTAGTTTCAGAAAACAAGCAAATTGGACTTCTCTTTTCCATGTGATTTCTTTAGGCATTTTATTAAATCATTCTCTTCTGTGTGTTAAAAAATGATATTCAAAAATATATAAGGTCCTGACTATCCTACAGATAAAAAATAAACATGTTAAAAGATTTTATTTAACACTTTATTAAGAAGGAAACCAGGCAGATATTATAAACAGTGTAAGAAAAATTCAAGAAACATAGCTATTTATAAATCAGAATACTGAAATCAATTTAGAAACAAAAGCAAACCTGATTTCTTCTGCAGTGGGGTAGACAAGCCAGTTGAAACTCCACCAGACAGAATATATGCGTATATCTATGTAAAGTCAGAAATTATTTTTTTCATTGGTATCAGTTATCAACGACTTAGAAAGTTGTGAAATAGCCCATAGCCAATGCAATGCATGGAGTACCTATGGAATAAAAATCAGATAATCTAAAATCATGTGCTCTAAAACAATGCACAGCTTCACATTTAGCACATTTTTTATCCTCTTCTGCTAATTTCTGACTATCATAGACTCCCATCCAATATACGGTAAAAACTGATTTTATAGGTTCCTGTAGGAAAACCAAGCTCTTATCTAAGAAAAGGGAAAAGCATGTCCTCTTCCCCCAGGTGTCTACTCTTGGTCTCTACTCTTTGTCTCTATCTACCTATTCTGTTCTCTACGTTCACTTTCCCCACTGAGAATTCCTGTGTAAGAGGTTTCCATTTATATGCTATCTAATGTGTGGAAACTCTGTGTTTATAAATCACTTAAGCATTTTTATGCAATTAGTGCCTCTTGTTATCAAGTAGGAAATCTACTTACCACAGCTAAGAAGCACCAGCCCTGGGTCCAGGACTGTAATGAATGCTGAAACAAATAGAGAGAAACAACTCTAAGAAAGATTGTATCACAATGTCAATCTGGTGTTTCCACGATTAAACTACATAGATATTCTTAATTCCATCTACACTTAACATTTTCTTCTGAAGATTTTTACCTTGATTATTGGTTAGCAGATACTTTTTACATGGTGAACTAAATATATGGTGAAAGTCTGGGTTCCTTCTCAGTTCCTTCACTTTCCTAACAACTTGGTTTGGTCGCGTCTCTTACCTTTGCTGCTCATCGATGTCCGTGGGTGTAAATAGGATTAATATTAACATATCCCACCTAGAGCTATTTGACAGGAACAACTGTGATTCTATGTGTAAATGCACAAGTGCAAAATATTTTACTACCCACATGCAAAACATTTTCAGTTAAAGATGTGTAAACCCTTTCTCCTGTAGCGATGATTTGCTTTCTATTTTTCTAAGAGGAATATATCTCTCAAGAAATTTTATGACCACTTTTTCAGATTTTAAAACAATAATCTTTCACTCAATAAACACCTTTTTCATTCAGGGTCTTTACTTTTCAATCTCTGGAATGTATACAAGAATATTCCAGGACATTTTGTCCCCCCAACCTACTCCCAACTGAGCTTAAGACAATGATCCACTCAGTTCACCTGAGGCAGAGTTCTTTGTCTAGTTTAATTTAAAATTATAGAAGCAAAAAGCCTCTTGAATGCATTCAATGGAATCCAAAACTCGTGTGCTCAGTTATTTCTTAAGGTATCAAAAAGGAGGCCATTATAGCTTTTTACAAATAAGGTTTTCATTATGATTTTATTTTTCTGATGAAGAGTTTACATGAGTCTCCTTATTAGAGAAGAGTAATAGATGTAGATGCCAAGACATACATTCAGTTTATTAGTGTCACCGTTGAGGCCAATGGAGTTTGGTGTTGCCCCAACAGTAGTGGGGAGGGAGAGGGATAAAGGTAGGCACAGACCTGTAGTTAGCATCTTTCCTTGATCTTCCTCAAATGATGTAGTGAGGAATCAAAGGTCATTGAGATTTAATAGTTTTATTAAAAATAAGTTTTAGAAAGACAAAGAATTCCCCAAGGAGGCACATGGTCCCAGCGCTGTAACCAACACAAAAGGGCCAAAATGTCCACAAAAGGGCAAAAAGGCCGCAAAAGGCCACCAAAAAGAGAGAGAACCCAGAAGGGCAAAAAGGGAGGGCAGAGTCCAACAGGGCAAAAAGGACCCAGAAGTCTTATATTTTGGCTGTGATGGGGTGGTTCCAAAGGCATTCCTAGGTGATTAGCAAGTGAGGTCATTTTGATTGATACCTGGCTGCTATAACTTTGCTTAGTGCACACATGCGTACCCAGAATTCTACTGCCATTGTGGTGTTCTCTGGGTGGTCTGTTCCACCTGTTGCTCATGTCTGACTAGCTTCCTATCATAAGCATTATTTCATTTGACTAGCACCCAGAGATAGAGATCTGAAAGATTAAATTCTCATTTCCAATTTCCTTTAATAATTCTCTTTAATATAAGAACAAACTTCTTAACCTTTCTGAGTCAGTTTCTCCAAGTGAATGAAAGTCATAACTGTTATATGGGAATATTGTGAAGTTCAAAACAGAAAGTGCTTGTAAATTACTTAACACAAAGCCTGGCACATAGCAAACACACTAATCAAATGCTGGCCCCTTCTAGTTTTTTCAGCTTATTTTAACAAAATTACATTTAGATTATTGCTTATTATTAAGCAAAAATATAGAGGAAAATAAATTTTTTTTCTTTTTTTGATGATACTTCACAGGTAAACCTGAAATAGGCTTGACCTACACATTTCTATTTTAGATATAAGGGACACAAAATGTATTCACAAGGTAATACACAGAGAATAGTGTTTCATTGTCTTTCATTATCTCAAGGTAAATGCTTAAAGTCCACATCACTCTGGCACAGTCATTCATAATTGCTTATGAATTTATTCTACTTCATAACCCTTAACATGTCACATTTTATGGCATGTTTGAGTTAGCATTTTTCCTCTGTATGTTATGTATTTCCAAATTGCTAGTACACTTATTTCTGTTTTTAGTTCAACAAATGAGGTTATTTATTGTTTCTGCTTACATTGTTTCTGCTTGCAGAGAAAATATTATTATTTATGACTTCTAAATGTGAAAATGAAGAAAATAGGAATGCTTTCTATGATGTCGTAGCTGTACAGCTGGGTTCAAGCAAAGATTAATTCATTCAACAAATGTTTATTGAGTACCTGGTCATATAACACTAATGAAGCTAATTATGACATTTGTACATTTGACATAGTCAAAATCCAGAACACTAACACCACCAAATGCTGGCAAGGGTATGGAGTTTAAGGAACTGTCATTCAGTACTGATAGGAATACAAAATAGTACAACCACTTGGAAGACAGTTTGGCACTTTTTTATAAAACTAAACATATTCTTACCATACAATCCACCAATTATACTCCTTAGTATTCATCCAAATTAGTTGAAAAGTTATGTTCACTCAAAACTCTGCACATAGAAGTTTATAGCAACCTTATTCATAATTGCTAAAACTTAAAAGCAATGTAGTCATCTTTCAGTAGGTGAATGAATAAACATCTTCATGAATAATATCCATCTCTAAAAAAATAAGCCATATTAAAAAATATATTAATTAAAGCATTATAGAATTAGCATAAAAACAGACACATGGATCAATGGAACAGAATAGAAAGGTCAGAAATAAACTAACACATATATGGTCAATTAATTTATAACAAAGAAGTCAAGAATAAACAATGGAGAAAGGACAGGCTCTTCAATAAATGGTATTTGGAAAACTGAACAGCCGAAAGCAAAAGAATGAAAGTGGACCGCTCTTACACCATACACAAAAATCAGCTCAAAATGGAAGACATGAACATCAGATCTGAAACCATAAAACTCTAGAAGAAAGTATAGATAATAAGCTCCTTGACATGGGTCTTGGCAATGATTTTTTGGATTTGACACCAGAAAGAAAAATAAACAAGTGGACTACATCAAATTAAAATCTTTTCCATAGCAAAAGAAACCAGAGGAAGAGGAAGAGGTCGGTGAGAGATATGCCCAAAGAAAAGATATTACCCAGTAGTGGTTTGTAGGATTTTTTAAAAATAGGATTTTCTTTAAAATTGGGTAAATACAAGTATTTGAAGTAGTTTCATTACAAGTATATAAAGGCTCACAATCAAAATAGTATTGGAGAAAATAGACATATACACATCGTTTTTTTTCTTCTTTCAGTGTGGGAGAACAAAATAAGTGAAGGACTACCAGTTAAGTTGTTGACAGGCTACTCTAACTCTCCCGATGGGAGATATGAGTAACCTGGACTAGGTTTTTGATATTGATATGGAGAAAGAGAAGAAATGGAAAGAAATGACAGAGGTGAAGGACATTTAAGAGGTAAGTATAAAGGACTTCACCATGGACTAGGGATGGTAGATAAGGGGGAGAAAGATATCAGGATGATGCCGGCATCTGGCTTAGTTAGATCATCAAACTGATCTGTTCTGAAGTACAGGGTAATTCCAAAATTAAAAAATGACTTTAAAAGGTGAAAGACTTATCTCTGCTGATAAATTGAATAATATTTCAAAAATAATGGAATTATTAATATAAGTATGTATACAGTATATAGAGAAGTTGAGAGTTTCTCCAAGAATACTATATAATTCCACTGTTTCCACCTTTGTGGTCTAAACATATTGAAAAATGGACACAAATGCTAGGAACTTGGGAATCTAATATCAGGTTATTGGTGAATTGGAGAATGGGGTTATGAGCTACAGCCAAATTTGGGCATTCTAAAACTTCCCCAACTTACTTCCAATCTACTCATAGAATCCATATTTGCATAAGGGAAATGGGTCTGCAAGGAAATACCAGGCTAACTACAAAGCAGATGATACCTTACATGCAAAGCATCCCCAAATCAGGAAAGAGATACAAGCTCCAGAATTGATCATAGAAGGCATATGGTTGGTCCTTATGCAAGTAATACTTATGCAGATAATTCAGAGGCTGAGAGTGGACAAACATTAGCTTCTTATAGTAAAGAAAATTTCCAAAAAAAGGGTATAAAGGGAAGCCATGAGGAAACACCATATGTATTTTAATACCTTAACCCTGATATATATTGAAAAAAGTGACCAATGCATTTTAGACTCTCAGCAGCCCATCACCTATAAATATACCTGCAGCCTGGGTAAGAAATGAAGAGTGGGTCTAGAAATGTTTTTTCAATATCACTCCATCTTGGAAAATGAAGGGAGAGTTTTCTCATGAAACCATCCAGAAAAATCTATTCTGGAATCTAACATTTATTTCCTTCGATAAATATGTGAGTTCCAAAATATTGCTTTTCTCCTCACTAATGTCAATGGATTTGCTTTTCATTTTCTAACAAAATATATTTACTACATATTTTCAGTATGTTAATATTGATGTTCTTTTCCCTTTGGCTTATATAAGGAATACATATTTTCCCTTTAAAAAATTAAGCAATAATTTTAAAATTATCAAATAAATATGTCCACTGGATGCTAAAAATACTTAAAATACATGTGCTGTATTGAGCTATAACAGGGGAAATATTGTATTGAATGAAAATTATGTCATATGCTTGCTCTCAGCCAGCTGTGCTAATTGTCGAATGTACATCAAGATCTCTATGCAGGTATATGAAAACTTGATACCCTATCTAAGCTGCTGAGTATCTGCTTTGGAACATTTAGTCTGAAGCCTGAGTATTTATAATTTTTGAAAGTTCTTGGGATCATTGGGCTGTGCAGTCAAAGTAGAGAAGAATTTATTTTAGGAGTTCCAATTTAGTAAAGTAAAAGATAATGACTGCATTTTGATTAGAATTCTTTGGAAAGCATTTATAAAATTTTCTTAATTTTCTAACTAAAAGAAATCAAACATCTGTCCTCTCTTGTCTAGATAAGCTCAACAAAATTATTTCTTGTATTGCAAGTGCCTTCCTAATGTCTACCTTACAATTTGCTTTGATAAAAGTTAGGTGGGAAAATGAATGGATGGATCAATTGGCACATGGACAAATACAGAGGTAGACAAATGGATATATACAAATCAGAAATTGAGAGATGGGTGAGTGAGTACATGGATAGATGCATGTACAATGGATTTGTAGGTATATAAGTGAGTGAAAAGGTAAAGGAAGAATGAAAGAGTGAGTACATGGACTTATGAATAGGTTGTTTGCTGAATGAATGAGAAAATAAAAGATGAAAAAACAGGAAGACCTCTGAACTTTTTAACATCTCCTTGTATTGTCCAATTTACCAACTTTCCCAGAATAAACTAAATTTATATTTGATTTTTTCTCATGCTTAGTAAAAATGTTTGATTTTGGAGATGTCAGTATTCTGGTTATGGACTACTCAAAATTAGATTGTGATTAAAATATTAGTATAAACTCAGTACCAGTAGGAGCTAAAGTAAAAATAGTTTGATGACCATCTGCAAGAATGGTTGACTCAACATTTTGACATCTGAAGTATGATTTTAAGGAATATTGGCTATCTGAACTATAAAGACTAGGAAGAGATGAGGCAGACACACACAAATGAAGCAGGCCTTTAAAAAATCACTTGGGAGGCAATTAAGGGGTTATAAAAGTATGGATTTAGAGCTTAGACTCTAAATCCCAGTTAATTAGCCCAAAGATAAAAGAAACATTTTATTATACATCAGTTTTTAGTTCCCCTACAACTCACAGATTTTGAGTGGCCTAAGAGACCATTATAAGCCATGAACAGTACAATTGTGATTTACATCTGTGTATTAGGTTCTACATAAAAATGACCTCCATGTATTTTTTTGTCAGAGGGTTCTTTACAAATACAGAGAAAGAATTATATCTAAGTATATAAAAAACAACAAAAAATGTTTATCTTGGTTCATCTTTAAAAAGTTAAGCAATAAATTTAAAATAATCAAATATCTCCACTATTTTATTTGCATATTATTTATTAATTTTTTTTCTTGGGACAGTTTTATGTTTATAGAAAAACTACAGAGTACAGAGAGTTCTCATATACTCCACACCCAGGTTTCCCTATTATTAACATATTACATTAGTATTATTTAGTGGATACAATTAATGAACCAATATTGATAGACGATTATTAAATAGGGACCATGTTTTATTCACATTTCCTTAATATTTACATAATGTCCTTTTTCTGTTCCAGAATCCTATCTGGAATACCACATTACATTTACTCTTCTTGTCTCCTTAGGTCACTCTTGGCTGTTACCATTTCTGACTTTCTCTGTTTTTAATGACCTTGGTAGTTTTGAATATACACTAGACAGATTACAAATGTCCTTATATTGGAATGTGTCTGATGTTTTTCTCATTATAAAACTGAGGTTATAGGTTTGGGGGAGAAAGATCACAAAGTACAGTTTTCATTACATCATATCAAAGGTGTATATTATCTACATGACTTATGATTATTGATATCGACCTCTATATCATGTGGCTAAAAACAGTTTTGTCAGGTTTCTCCACTGCAAAATTACTTTTTACCCCCTTTTCCATATTGTACTTTCTGGAAAGATGTCATTACGCATAGCCCGTACTTAAGGAAAAGGAACTTATGCTACACCTCTTTGAGGAAAGAGAATCTACATGAATTATTTGAAGTTCTTTTGCTTTTATTCAGTCACTTAATTACAATTCTTAGAGAGCCAGCTCTGTTTTTTTCCTCCAGTAGTAGGAATGCAAGCTGTTCTTTTCACAATTGCCACTGAACAGAGGAATAGGCATGAAATTGAAGCAAGGTAAAATGCCATAAAGTTCTCTGTTCTCATTGCAAATCAATCTGATTGTGATCAAATTAGCACTAAGAAAGTAAGTGATAGATGTATAAAACTAGTGTCATAATAATATCTGGAAGCTTGGGTAGTACTATGAAAAGATATAAAAATGGTTCCGTGATAGGGTGATTGTCTACCACCGAGAAATTAAACTCTTACCTTCTTTTATTGTTCATGGGAAAATATATCTGAACAATTAAACATGACTGCAGTTTTCTTAACGGTACAGTATCCTCACAGTATATTTAACTTTAGAGATATAACAGCATTTGCTGTAAAATACAGCGGAAATAAAAGATAGGAATGAAAAAGAATTAGGACAAGGAATGCAGATTTAAAAAAAGAAACAATAACATAACGTTATCTGAATCCAGAATTCCGCCTCTCACCCCAACCCCAAGCCATTTTCTTCACTCCTGTGTAACTCACTGGCTTAGATTTAGTGAAACTACAATTTAAAGGTCATGACTGTTGAACCTGCTTAATTGGCCGAGGGCTGTTGTCAGTTTTTCAAATTTGTTTAGAATGCTAAATTTGTGTTAGGGCATCAAACTCTATCCAGGAGCTTGAAGGCATTCGAATGCAAATTACGTTCTGCTTGGCACCTGCAAGTTTCAAACAAGAAGTTTTTGTATTTCTCTTTCTGTTGCCAAAAATCCGCTGGAGAGAATTTTCCAAGAATTCTTAATAGATGCACCTGGAGTCATAATACAGCAGTAATTTTCAACCTGTGCCATGCATTTTAATCACCATGGAGCTGTAAATATTCATATGCCAAGGTCTCATTTCCAGAGATGCTGATTTAATTGGGCTGGAGTGCATTCTGGGAAATGAGATTTCAGAAGCCTCTTGGTGTTTTAATTTACAGCCTATTTGTGAACAATGAAGATCCTTAACCTGGGAATTAAAGCAGACTCTAAGAATAAACCAGTTTATTCTCACCATTTTCCTGCCTCTATTAAGATAATCTTTTGCCTTGCCTAGATATTGGTTATGAGTATTCAATAGCTCTTTCTGAGCAGTTGTTTACTACTAACTAGTCATCCTATTTCTTCTAGGAATTACCATATATGAAGCTATGCTATCTACATACTATTTCTTTAAACATATATATACATTTAAATACTTATCATCCCAAGATATGAACAGTGTAATTTTGAGGATGACAATAAATGTATAGGCATAAAGTGTAATGGCCTGCTGAAATGTGAAAGGGTTAAAGAATAATTAAAACCTGAAACTGGACAAAGGAAGTCCATAACTTAGGCCTAGTTTCTGGAACCCCTAACCACACTCTGTTAATCATGAAACTTGTAACAATGAGCTCATACGCTAACTGCCAATTTTAGCCTGTGTAACCCTGCTTGCTTGCGTGGCATGAAAAATAATCAATTGTATATAAGCTGAAAATTACTGTTTGGCCATCGCCCATGGGTACACTGGTTATTGTCCATGGGAACATGGGCAATCACCCATAGGAACATAACATTCTAACACAAGCTTTCTGCTTCTGTACTTCCCGCTTGCACACCTGACCAGTGGGTTGACAGGTAGTGAATAGTAGAAAGATGGACCTTTGTGTTTAAGACAGAATGAGGAATGGGATTTGGGGCTTAAAAACCTTGTATCTTGGCATTTCGAGGCTGCTCCTTTGCAAGGACAGCCGCCGGCTAATAAACTGTCTCCTGGTTAAGAGCACTCAAGTTGGGTCTGGTTATTCTGGACACAACATTTGGAGGCCCCAGCGAGATCTTCTCGTTGTGGGAAAATTGATCAGTGCACCGGGGCGTTGGACCATTTGCGGTTGGGGAGGCCTCTAGGGCACTTGCCCTAGCCCGCCGCCTGTGGTTTCTCGCTTTGCGGAGCATGATCCTGGGAGTGCTGAGGCAGTTTCTGGTAGGGGGCCCAGGGACCGTGCGGACGTCGGACGCGACAAGTAAGTCGGCGGTCGACTGAGACTGTGACGACAGTTTTCTCAGTCCTGTTCTGGTTTGTTAGTCTATGTCTGTCTTGTTTTGTTTTGCTTCGTGTGCTTTATTGTGGAACTATGGGACAATCACAGGGCAAACTAACTCCGTTACAGTGCATGCTTAACAACTTTAAAGATTTTCATCGTAGGGCAAGGGCCTATGGTGCTTCAGTAACCCCTTTTGATTTGCAGCGCTTTTGTCAATTAGATTGGCCGACCTTCGGAGAAGGATGGCCCTCCGAGGGATCATTTAACATGCAGACTGCATTCCGGGTTCGAGGTGTGATTTATAGAAACCCTGGGCATCCTGACCAAATTCCTTATATTGATGTTTGGATTGATGTAGTTTCTGATGCCCCTAAATACTTACAGAATTGCAGTCGTGCACCCGTTACTGTAATGGCAGCCATACCCCAGGGTTTTAAGAAGCCCCCACCGGTGTTGCAGGGACCTCCCTCAGAGGATGACTGGTATCCGCCACCCTATAATGGTAATGGGGGTAGACGTCCTCCTCCGGAGGGACCGGGACCTCCTGTAACCCGGTCTAGGGGTCACAAGCCACCTTCCCCTGATTCAACCTCCCTGAAAAGAGCCAGTATCTGTTCAAGCCCCATTGAAGGTGATTCCAGGAGGTGGCGGTGAGCCTACTGTCATCTACTCGCCATTCAGTACTAGTGATTTATATAATTGGAAATTGCAAACGCCATCCTTTTCAGAGAAACCACAAGGACTAACCTCCCTTTTGGAGTCTATTTTCTTTACCCATCAGCCCACTTGGGATGATTGCCAACAGCTCTTACAGGTCTTATTCACTACTGAAGAAAAGGAAAGAATTTTGCGGGAGGCGGCTAGAGGAGTAACAGACCCAAATGGGCAGCCTACAGCAGACTTAACCAGGTTACAGGCTGTGTTTCCGACTCAACGTCCCCAGTGGGATCCAAATACAGATCGAGGTAAGGAGGCTCTCCTAAGGTATCGCCAGTTTCTGCTACAGGGACTCCGGGCTGCTGCACGTAGACCAATAAATCTGTCCAAGGTAAGTGAAGTAATTCAGACTAAGGACGAGTCGCCTGCAGCATTCTTGGAAAGACTATTAGAGTCTTACCGCTTATATACACCTATTGACCCGGAGGACCCCAACAATAGAAGAGCCATTAATTTGGCCTTTGTGAGCCAGTCGGCCCCAGATATTAGAAAAAAGTTACAAAAGCTAGAAGGTTTTGAGGGAGAAAATTTATCCAAATTGCTAGAAATAGCCCAGAAAGTTTTCAACAATAGAGACGATGTGCAAAAAATAATGTTTGTGGGGAAGGGACCTATGCCAGGCAGAGGAAGAGGAAGGAGCCGAGGAGGAAGATCAGGATTTGTCAGGCCACCTGGACCAGGGGATAAACAGGTTGGCCTTGAAAAAGACCAGTGTGCCTATTGCAGGCAGAAAGGGCATTGGAAGAATGAATGTCCTAAGCGAACAGAAGGTGAAAAGAAAAAGCCAGACTCCCTAATTCTTTTGGAAGATGAATAGGGTTGTCAGGGCTCTGAAGGCCCCCGGGAGCCTCGGATAACCTTAAATGTAGGGGGCCAACCTGTGAATTTTCTGGTAGACACTGGAGCGACATATTCTGTTTTAAATCAACCTGTGGGGCCTGTGAGTAAAGAAAAAACCACCATTCTGGGGGCAACTGGACAAGGAAAAGCATATCCTTGGACTCAGGCTCGTATAACTGATTTAGGAAAAGGAACCATCACGCATTCGTTTTTAGTTATGCCTGAATGTCCTTTTCCTTTGCTTGGAAGAGATTTGCTCCAGAAATTAAAAGCCACTATTTAAGCAACGAGTGGCATATCTCTCAAAGAGACTAGATCCGGTGGCTGGAGGAAGGCCTAGTTGCCTGAGAGCACTAGCTGCTACTGCTATATTGACCAAAGACGCTTTAAAATTGACCTTGGGCCAAAATATTGAAATTGTGGTTCCACATGCAGTTGAAGCCATGCTGCGCAGCTCTCCTGAAAGATGGATTTCCAACGCCCGGATTACTCAGTACCAGGTACTGTTGCTTAATCCCCCACAGACCCAGTTTTTGAAAACTGCAGCCCTGAACCCTGCCACGCTGCTCCCGGATGATGACCCGCAGGCTCCATTGCATCACTGTGTTCAACACCTTGAGCAGGTAACTGGACTACGGCCAGACTTGAAGGATGAGCCATGGCCTAATCCGGATGCGGTATTATTTACCAATGGAAGCAGTTTTGTATCCGACGGAGTAAGGTATGCCGGGGCAGCCATAGTAACGGTCAGGGATGTGATATGGGCACAGGCCCTAAGCCATGGGACATTGGCACAGAGGGCTAATCTTATAGCTCTAACACAAGCTTTACGGTGGGGAAAGGATAAAACTGTAAACATCTACACTGATAGCCGATATGCCTTTGCAACGGCACATGTACATGGAGCCCTGTACAAGGAAAGAGGACTATTGACATCAGGGGGAAAGAAAATTAAAAACAAGGAGCAGATTTTGGCTCTTTTGGAGGCTATCTGGCTACCTAAGAAAGTGGCTATTATCCATTGCCCCGGCCATCAAAAAGGGGGAGGAGCGATAGAAAAAGGAAACCGCTTGGCAGATAAAACAGCAAAGGAAGTAGCCAGAAAACCAGTGGGGACTAACGTCATAATTGGTCCCCTTCTTGTGCCCCCCTTGGCACAGGCTCCAGACTATAGCCCCCAAGATATAGAGTTGGGGAAGCAACTGCACGGGAAGTTTGAACATGGGTGGCTTTGGATTCCAGATGGAAGGCCGGTCCTCCCTGCTGCGCTTGGTAACACCTTAATTAGCCAGATGCATAATGCTACCCATATTGGAGGAACTAAGTTAATTGAACTGCTAAAAAGAGACTATTATATTCCTGGACTAACCTCAAAGGCTCGGGATGTGAGTGCACGATGCCCAATATGTGCACAGGTCAACTCTCGCCCCATCCCAAAGGAAAATATTGGCACTCGATTAAGAGGACAAGCTCCTGGAAAGCATTGGGAAGTGGACTTTACAGAAGTTGCTCCTGGCACTTTTGGATTTAAATATCTTCTGGTATTCATTGACACCTATTCTGGATGGACTGAGGCCTTCCCCACAAAGATGGAAACTGCACAAGTAGTAGCTAAGAAATTAATTACAGAAATAGTGCCTCGATTTGGCTTGCCCTTATCATTGGGGTCCGACAATGGCCCGGCATTCATTGCCCAAACAAGTCAAATGTTAGCTAAGGTATTAGGGATTAATTGGAAATTACATTGTATTTACAGACCTCAGAGTTCAGGACAAGTAGAAAGGATGAATATAACACTTAAGGAAACTTTAACTAAATTTAAGCTGGAAACTGGGGAGAATTGGGTGAGCCTTCTTCCTTTTGCTTTGTTATGGGCCCAGTGTACTCCATATATTATGGGAATTTCTCCTTGTGAAATAATGTTTGGGAGACATCCCCCTTTACTCCCTAAAATTGGAATTGAAAAGGTTACAATGAGTAATAATACAAGTCTCCTTAAGTCTCTACAGGCCTTGCAACAAACCCAAAATCAAGTCAAGGGCTTGATTAAAGCTGCTAGACCGACTCCGGGGACATCACAGCCTCACCCACATCATCCAGGTGATTGGGTGTGGATAAAGAAGATCCAGCCTGCTAGCTTAGAGCCCCGGTGGGATGGTCCGTTTCCAGTAACTCTAACCACACCAACAGCTGTCGAGGTTGCAGGGAAAAGACATTGGATTCACCATACCCGCCTTAAGACAGCTCAACCTCCCCCGGAGACAGAGAAATGGAAGGCAACACCCACAGAGGATCCACTCAAGATAAGACTCTCGTGGGAATAATTATAATTGGGTTAATTGTTATCAATAATGTAAAAGGGAACCCTCATCAACCTCAACAGGCTAAATGGGAATTAATTAAATCAAAAACAGACATTCCCATATTAGTAAACCAGACTACGTACCAGCCTACATTTCATGTGGATTTGTGTGATATATTAGGAAAGAAATTTAATTTTATAAGTGATGACTTGCCTAGAGGTCCAGGAGCTAATTTTTTATCTGGCCCCTGGTATGGTTGTGGCAAGGAGGACAAAGAAAGAGGTATTCAACAAGTAGAGTTATATATGTGTCCCAGAGAAGGCCAAAGCACTTGCCATAAGCTAAACCAATATTATTGTGGTCATTGGGGTTGTGAAACCATAGCCCCTTGGAAGAACACAGACCCCTTTCTGACTCTTACACGACCTAGTCAGTCTTCCTGTGCCACAGCAGGGAAATGCAATCCTGTCATTTTTACTGTCAAAGATTGGAAAGATCCATCTTGGGTGATTGGAAAAACCTGGGGATTAAGGTTGTATGTTTTTGGAACTGATCCTGGAGTGTTAATAACAATACAGAAAAAGCCTGTCAGGATGCCACCATTAGTTCTAGGTCCTGTTAGGCCTAATGACGGAGGGTTAAATGCCTTAACTCCTACACAGTCAGCAATTACTAGGAGCACTAATAATGCCAACAAAGGACATAGACCTAGACAGCCTTATAGACCCCCCAGGGATACTCCTGAATCTGTCTTGACCATGCTGAATAATGTTTATAAGTTTGCTAATGACAGTAACTCAAATGACAGTAACTACAAAGGATTGTTGGTTTTGTCTGAACCCTGCCCCACCTTATTATGTAGGACTTGGTGTCATTGCTAACCTTGGCACAGATCAAACTGCTATTAGGAATGTAACATCTCCGAATGTTACTATTTGCCCTTGGGGAACCAAAAACCCATCTGTAACGTTGGGAGATTTACAAGGAAAGGGAACTTGTGTGAATACTAACACTTATAGAGTTGACAAATCTAGGTATAAGGAAAATTGTAAATCATCTATTTTAGTAAATAGCACCTCTTCTACTTATTTAGCGGCCCCTAGTGGCACTTGGTTTGCTTGTAATACTGGTTTAACTCCCTATATTAATCTTAACTATTGGAAAATAATACTGGATTTTGTGTGCTGGTTCATGTTATACCTCAGGTGTATATGATGAGCGGACAAGAAGGGAGACAAGCAATGGATTTGGGGGGAGGATATAACTATCCTCGGCGTAAGCGAGCAGTTCCACTGCTTGTGCCGCTCCTAGTTGGCCTAGGAGTGGCAGGATCAGCTGCAATTGGGACTGCTGGTTTGGTTACAGGGAATCAAGGTATAGCCTGGCTCACAAAGCAGATTAATGACGATTTAAGCACTCTAGAGAAATCAATTAATCATCTTGAAACATCTCTTAATTCTTTAGCTGAAGTAGTACTGCAGAATAGAAGAGGTTTAGACCTCTTATTTCTTAAGCAAAGAGGTTTGTGTGTAGCACTAGGAGAAACTTGCTGCTTTTATGTTAATCATTCTGGAATTATTAGGGATAGTTTAACATTAATTAGACAAAGAGTAAAAGACAGAAATGAGAAGTTAAAACAAGGAAGCAACTGGTATAAATCTTGGTTTAATGGAAACTCTTGGTTAACCACATTATTGTCGGCTATAGCAGGACCATTGATAATTCTGCTGTTATTACTGACCTTTGGGCCATGCTTGATCAAATGGTTTAATCCAATCCAATATAACTGGGGCAAAGATTTTAATTTTAGGAGCGTCAGCCCCGACCCATTAGCCAGAAATCCCGACTTCTGACTCGAAGATTGAGTCATTCTAAAGAAAACCAATGGGGAATGTAATGGCCTGCTGAAATGTGAAAGGGTTAAAGAATAATTAAAACCTGAAATTGGACAAAGGAAGTCTATAACTTAGGCCTAGTTTCTGGAACCCTTAACCACATTCTGTTAATCATGAAACTTGTAACAATGAGCTCATACGCTAACTGCCAATTTTAGCCTGTGTAACCCTGCTTGCTTGCGTGGCATGAAAAATAATCAATTGTATATAAGCTGAAAATTACTATTTGGCCATCGCCCATGGGAACACCGGCTATTGTCCATGGGAACATAGGCAATCACCCATAGGAACATAACATTCTAACACAAGCTTTCTGCTTCTGTACTTCCCGCTTGCACACCTGACCAGTGGGTTGACAGGTAGTGAATAGGAGAAAGATGGACCTTTGTGTTTAAGACAGAATGAGGAATAGGATTTAGGGCTTAAAAACCTTGTATCTTGGTATTTCGTGGCTGCTCCTTTGCAAGGACAGCCGCCGGCTAATAAACTGTCTCCTGGTTAAGAGCACTCAAGTTGGGTCTGGTTATTCTGGACACAACATCACTAGAGGGCCTCAAGAACAGATTCAAATAGGCAGAAAAGGAAAAATACTTGAAGAGCGGTCAATTGAGACTATCCAGTCTAAAGAAAGAACAGAAAAAAAAAACAGAATGAAGAAAAATTAACAGTCTCAGAAACCTGTGTGACATCATCAGACATCAACATATGCATAATAAAAGTCCCAGAAAGAGAGAAAGGGGGCATGAAAGATAATTGAAGAAATAATAACTATAAACTCCAAATATGGATAAAATAATCTACACACCCAAGAAGCTGAAGCTCGGCAACCTTAATTAAAATAAACTCGAAGAGATCACACCTTGATGTATCATAATCAACCTGTAAAAAGCCAAAGACAAAGAGTATTGAAAGTGGCAAGAGAGAAGTAGCTCATCACATAAAAAAGGATCTTCAATTATGTTAATAACTGATTTCTCATCAGAAAACCTCAGAAACTATGGAGACCAGAAAACAATGAAATAACATATTCAAAATGTTGAAAGAAGAAAATAATTGTAAACCAAAAATTCTATATTCATCAAACCCAATTTGGAAAAATTAAAACATTCCTAAATAAACAAAAACTGAGAGTTTGTCTCTAGTAGACCTACCTTACATGAAATGCTATACAGGGTCCTTCAGGTTGAAATGAAAGGACATTAGGTAACAATTCAAATCTACATGAGGAAATAAAGCACATCAATAAAGGTAACTATATAGGTAAACATAAATGACAATAAAAATGTATTTTTTGTTTATAACTTTTTTCACTCATTTAAAATTATTGCATAAAGCAATAATTTCGAGTCTATGATGATGTAAGAATATAAAGATTTAATTCATAACAATAAAGAAGAGGGGCAGAGCAAAATTTTTGTAAACTATTGAAATTAGATTGATATTACTGTGAACTAGATTGCTAAAATTTTAAATGTTAATTTTAGTGCTCAGGGCAACTACTAGGAAAATAACTCAAAAAACAGATAATAAAATAAATGATAAGAGAATTAAAATAACACACTAGAAAATATCCATTTAACGCAAAAGAGGGTCAAAATAGAAGAATCGAAGAACAAAAAAAATACCCAAGACTATATAGAAAACAAAACAAAATGGTAGAATAAGTTCTTTTTATATTAAACATAAATGGATTTAACTCTTCAAATAAAAGGCTAGGATTGGAAGAATTTTTAAAAGCACGATTCAACTATATGCTGTCTACAAGATATTCACATTAGAATCAAAAACACAAAAAGGTTAAAAGTAAAAGAATGAGAAAAGGTACTCCATACTAAAGGAGAGCTGCAGTGACCATACTAATATCACACAAAATAGACTTGTAGACAAAATGTTAATAGAGACAAAAAAGGACATTATATAATAACAAAAGGGTGAATTCATGAAGAAGATATTATAAATGCATATTCACCTCAAAACAGAGCCTAAAAATATATGAGACAAAACTCATATAACTAAAGGGAAAAATATTCAACTCAACAATCATAGATGAAGACTTCAATACCACACTTTAAATAATGTATAGAACTGGATAGAAGATAAGCAAGGAAAAAGAAGACCTGAAAAACATTATAAACTAACTAGACCTAGCAGACATGTACCAACATTCCCCCAAATACTAGCAGAGTACACGTTAATCTCAAGAGCATATGGAACATTTTCCAGGGCAGGCCTCATATGAGACCACAAAACAAGTCTCAATAAATTTTGAAAAACTGAAATCATACAAAGTTCTCCAACCACAGTGGAATTAAATTATAAATGAATAACAGAAGGAAATATGAAAAATTCATAAATATGTGGAAATTAAACATCATGCTCTTAAATAACCACTGGGTCAAGGAAAAATTCAGAAAAGAAATTAGAAAACACTTTGAGATGAATGAAAATAAAAACACAACATATTAATACTTTGGGGATACAGCTAAACCAGTGCTCAGAGGGGGATTTATAGGTGCAGAAATCAATGAAATGGGAGACTTGAAAAACAACAGAGAAAAATCAATGAAAAAAAAAGTTCGTTCTTTAAAAAGATCAAGAAACCTTTAGCTAGACAAGTGACAATTACTTAGACTGACAAAGAAAATAAGAGAGAAAATTGAAATTACTAAAATCAGAAATGAAACAGAGGACATAGTATTGACTGATGGAAATGTTCTCTAATTAGATAGTGGTGACGGTTGTACAACATTATAAATATACTAAAAACCATTGAATTGTACACTATAAAATAGTGAATTTTATGTTACATGAATTATATCTTATTTTTTAAATTGAAAAAAGATATTGTTACAATACTAGCTGTGGAAGTCATTAAAAAATAAAGGGTTTTTTTTAAGACACTACAGAGTACAGAAGCTTTTCTAAAAATAAATATTGTCAGCCCTAATATGCATCCTCTAATTTCATTTCTCATATTCATTCTCTCAATCTTAATTTTGGATGAAAAAATGTTAGATCAAGAGAACAGATAGCAACTATATCTTTTTTTTTTCACCTACCTATGTCATATTCAGAAAATGTCTAATCATCATAACTCTCTAGAAAGGCAA